>NC_055997.1:39985508-40352231 GCF_018446385.1 Zingiber officinale | reverse complement strand
CTTCCTGTCTATCCATCTTTTCCTATTGTAGACTTATTTTCACCGAATGGCTTTTACACCATCTGGTGGTTCTACAAGCTTCCAGATTTTATTAGAATACATATATTCTAATTCTGTATTCATTGCTCTTTGCCAAGATGCTGCATCTTTATCTTGGAGTGCTTCATCATATGTCCGGGATCAGGCTCATGTTCATTTGGGATCAAGTCCAAAAGACTCTCCCAAAACATGAATCTTTTAGGTTGTTTGACAACCCTCCCATTACGATTAGGCACTGTCTATAATTGTGTATCAATTGTGATACGTGTTGCAGTTTCTTGTGATATTTCATCTTGTACAGTTGGTACTAGATTAGACGTGTCCTTTATTAAGAACAAATTTACTTATGGGCTTGTGATTCATTATATAATCCTCTTATAAAAATTAGTCATTGATGCTAACAATGACCTTCTGATTTTTAAGACTATAAACCTACTTTCGTTTCTCTAGGATAACCCACAAACAAGTGAATTCCTATCCAACTTATCATTGTCTCTCTTCAGCATATGTGCTGGATTACCCGAATCCGAATATGCTTCAAAATAAGCTTACGCCTATTCAGCAATTCTATATGAGTAGAGAGTTCTGACTTTGAAGGTACTATGTTCACTTTCTTTTTCAGAGTATATCCTTAAAACGAACTTGGTAATTTTCTGAATAACTCATCATCAATCTAATTATTTCCATAAGAGTCATATACCTTCTTTCTACTACACCATTCTGTTGGGGTGTACCAGGTGCAGTTAGTTGGGAGTGAATCCCTATTTTTGATAAGTAACTCCTAAATTGTCCCAAGAGGTACTTGCCACTACAATCTTACCATAGTAACTTGATACTTTTACTTTAACGTTTCTCCGCATCAGCCTTGTACTCTTTGAACTAATCAAAGCACTTAGTCTTGCGGTACATTAAGTAAATGTATTTGTATCTTGCATAGTTGTCTATAAAATAGATGAAATATTCAATACTATCTCTTGTCTGGATAGTCATAGGATCACACAAATCAGAATGAACCAATTATAATGCTTCTTTGGCTCTATACCCCTTGGCCTTAAAAGGTCTCTTGGTCATCTTACCTTCCAAGCAAGATTCACACGTTGGAAAGTTTTCCAACTCTAATGGACCCAAGAGTCCATCGGCTACAAGCCTTTGAATCCTACTTAAGTTAATATGACCAAGCCTTAGATGTCAAAGATGTGTTTGGTTCATTTTCGAAAGTTCTTTTATCTTATTAGAGTTAGAAGATGTGTTATTAATTTTCATATTTTGCTTTGTGGGAGAAATTGGATTTAAAGTATATAAATTGCCAACCAATGCACCAGAACAGATAATCACTTTATTTCTCTTTATAACCACATTGTTACTAAAGGAAACTGAATATCCATCCAAATACAGTTTAGAAACTGAAATTAAATTCTTTCTAAAACTGGGTACATAAAGACAATTCCTTAAAACTAATTTCCTATTCCTATCAAATGATAAGTAGACGTCTCCCACTGCAACAGCCGCCACCTTAGTAGCATTGCCCATGTAGACAGTTATCTCTCTATCAAATAGTCGCCGGGTTTCCTGGAACCCCTGCAAAGAATTGCATACATGATCAATGGCTCCCGTATCTACACACCAGGTGCTGGTAGATAACACCGCTAAACATGTTTCAACTACTAGAGTATGAGATATACCTTTATTGTTCTGTTTCCTACGAGGACAGTCCGCCTTCCAAATTTGCCCTTCGGCTTCTTTATTCCAGCTTTTTGTCCTGCACCTTGAGGTTTATTCACCTTCTTTGCTGAGCCATTTTGTTTCTTCTTCTTCTTGCCTTTCGGCTTAGAAGTAGAACCATTTTCAGCATAGTGAATTTAAGAATTTTGATAAAACAACCCTTCGGCTGCCTGAAGTTCTGTCAGAAGTTCCGCCAATGAATACATCCTTTTATTCATATTATAGTTCAGGCGAAAATGCTCAAAACTTCTGGGCAGCGTTTGGAGGATGATATCGACCTGGGTTTCCCCATCAATTTCCCCTCCAAGAATTTGTATTTCGTTTAAGTAAGCCATCATCTTGAGAATATGATCCCTCACGGGAGTCCCCTCAGTCGTGGTGGCTGTCATCAGTTTTCTCATTGCCTCTTACCTAGCAGCCCGATTCTAATGTCCGAAAAGTTCCTTGAGATTGTTCATTATATCATAGGCTGTTGGTAAGTCTTGATGCTGATGATGCAATACATTTGACATTGAAGCCAAGATGTAACACTGCGCCATCTCATCAGCTTTTACCCATTTACTATGATACTGAATCTCCTCTGGGGTAGAATCATTGCTAGGTGTTTCTGGGCATTCCTCTAACAGTACAAACTTATAGCCCTCAGCAGTTAAAACAATATCCAGGTTTCTTTTCCAATCTATATAGTTGGGACCAGTAAATCTGTTTTCTTTTAAAATAATGGCATTGGGTTGAAAGTCATCCTAAGAATCACAAAATAAATTTTGGTCAGAACTCTAAATTTAGAATAATATTGATTCCTCAAACAATACTATTTTAAATAAACCAACACCTTAAAACACCGTGAATTTTGTATGCCACGATAGTGTGGACGTATACAAATTCAACATTTGTAAAAGGAGGGTATATCCCATTAATTTTATTATCTTGTCAACCTAACTTTTTGACAAATAAAATTAATAGTTGGTTTCCTTCGGTCACACAAATAATTGTAGTGACTCTGATGGGGAGGATACTATTAGACGTGCCTAAGTGTATACCATTACTTGACACTAAGTCCATTAATAAGATTGTGCCCCTTCCGATAGGAAAGATCACACGCTCTTAATTAATTTCCTATAGTCATCTGAAATAGAAGTTTGGTTTAGTGATCCACAAACAAACTCATTCGATATGGAGGAAGGCACTCAGAGCCAACGCACAAGTTTGTTTGCATCACTTACAAACCAGTAATGGAGACCGTGGAATTCACTAAAACAGATCCCTCTCCCACTTAGTTATTTAAAGTGAGGAATTTTGATGATGCTAGCCTACTAAACATGTACACTAACATTCACACACAGCACAATATAAAAGCAATAAATAGAAAAACTAATTTTCAACTATTATGGCTTTTATCAATTGTTGTCCTCCGTGTGTCGTCATCCCTAGCTGCTGCCATCTTTGGCCACCGCCACCGGGTCTAGTTGTCGCATCCATCTTGCTCCTTGTTCCGCTGTGCCACTCTGATCCTCAAAAGGTTCCACGCCTTGTAAGATTCGATCAGCGACATAAATAGAATTTTACATTTTTCGATCCTATGTTCCTCTAAGGAATGTACATGTAAACTAGATCGAACATAAAATAAAATTTACATACATCGATCCTATATTCCATAAAAGGAATGTACATGTATCTAGATCAAAAAATAAAATCCTAATAAAACTAAATACAGCTCCTGCTGTATTTTATAATACAATCATGCACACATAATAAATGCCCTTGACATGTCCAAGGGTCCAATCACACACATAATAACTATAAGCCATAATAGTTGGATCCTGCATCCACAAAGTTAGCACATCCTACTATTAACCTGCCTAAATTATGTATGACATGTGCATAATTAAACTAATACCAAATACACAGAGGCAAAACCCTAGCTCTGATACCAATTGTTGGTTGCTACTCGGAAAACCCAATGGCTCCACTGTACAAAAATTTTGTACGTGATCTGAACCTTTCCTAGCTAACATGTGTTCTTTTAAGTTAAACTTGTATCTCCTGCGGAACATAACACGCTTGATTCCAAGTTTAACTTATATGTTCTTTTAGGTTTAAATTTGGATCTCCTGTGGAACATAACACGTTTGATCGAAATCACCTAGGTTATAAATTCAATTAAATATTAGTTTCCAAAATTGGTTTCCAGTATTGCATGTCGAGGCACTTGGCCTTCTTGGATATAGGAGCAACCACCACCGACTAGACAAAGCCTTTTAAGGAAAGTTAATATTTAATTTCCTTATATAACTCTAGGTTAACCAAAAGGAACAATCAAATCACAAGAGAAAAAGAAAGAGAACACAACATCGAAATTAAATTCGAAAAACAAGAATCGAATGCCTCTTGTATTTGGTATTTATACAAAGAAAAATTAACTAGTATGATGCGGAAATTAAATACTAGTTATACCTCTTCCTTGTATGATAAAAACCTCGAGATCTTCTGCCGTATCCCTCGCATCCTCTTGGACGTCGTGTGGGCGACAATCCTCCAAGACGAACACCACCCGGAAAGCTTCTCCTCCTTCTCTAGAATTCAGCCACCACCACCACAAAAGAGCAAAAGAGAGCAAAGGGAAGAGAGGGAGAGGGGCCGGCCACTTTATGATCTCCAACAACACAATATCAATTATTATGTTTTTCAAGGCCTCCCCTTCCCCCATTTTTATATTAGTTTCCCAACGGAAAATTATGGAAAGAGTTTTATAAAAAATTAGACTCATTCCTATTTTCTTTTAATTTTCTTTCCTTTTAATTAATCAATCCTAGATTGATTTATTAATTAAACAACTATTTGTTGATGTTTAATTATTTGACCGGCCCCTTGCTTGGGCACCAAGCAAGGTGGCCGGCCACTTATTAAAAGGGAAAGAAAAAAAATTTTATAAAATTTTAAAAGAAGAAAACTTCTAATAAAATTTTACAAACTCTTTTTTTTTCTAATATGGATATTAAAAGGAAAGTTTTAAAATTTAAAACCAAGTTTTAAAATTTAAAACATCTCTAATAATATTTCTTTTTAAAAGAAAGTTTTATAAATTTTACAACTCACTTTTAAAACCTTGTGGCATAATTTAAATTAGGAAAATTTTATAAATTTTTAAAATCTCTCTTTTTACAAATTGTAAATATCTGAGGAAATTTAAAAATTCAAAAACAACCTTCCTAATTTAAATATTGCGGCCGACCCCCTTGGCAAAGGCAAGGGCCGGCCACTTCTAGAGAATATGTGCCCGGTCATTGCTTGGTCACCAAGAAATGAACCGGCCCCTTCATGGACACCAAGATAGACTTTTCTTTGGATGGACTTGAGGCTTTATTGAGGCTACAACAGGAACCTAGAGGAGAAATTGGTTTTGGCCTTCCGATGAGCTTGAGTATCCCGTGCTCGCCCCGAACACACAACTCAAGTTCATCGATAATAACTCATTCCACTAGAGAATTATTATCGCTCTACCGCACCAATCCCTGAGGCATTATGGGCTTCTTCTTATCTCGAGTGTGTTAGTCTCCCTGTGTTTAAGATGTCGAATGCCCACTAATTAAGTGAGTTATTGACAACTCATTTAATTAATATCTTAATCCAAGAGTAGTACCACTCAACCTTATCGTCATGTCGGACTAAGTCTCCCTGCAGGGTTTAACATGACAATCCTTATGAGCTCCTCTTGGGGACATTCTCAACCTAGATTACTAGGACACAGTTTCCTTCTATAATCAACAACACACATTATAAGTGATATCATTTCCCAGCTTATCGGGCTTATTGATTTATCGAACTAAATCTCACCCATTGATAAATTAAATAAATAAATATCAAATATATGTGCTTGTTATTATATTAGGATTAAGAGCACACACTTCCATAATAATTGAGGTCTTTGTTCCTTTATAAAGTCAGTATAAAAGAAACGACCTCTAATGGTCCTACTCAATACACTCTAAGTGTACTAGTGTAATTATATAGTTAAGATAAACTAATACCTAATTACACTACGACCTTCAAATTGTTTGTTCCTTTCCATCTTGGTCGTGAGCTACTATTTATAATTTATAAGGTACTAATAACATGATCCTCTGTGTGTGACACCACACACCATGTTATATAGAATATAAATTAATTGAACAACTACATTTATCATAAATGTAGACATTTGACCAATGTGATTCTTATTTCTAGATAAATGTTTATACCAAAAGCTAGATATTTAGTATACATCCTACCACCCGAATCTAGGGGAAAAATTATCATTCCTAAGTACAGGATATACAACAGAATTGAGTACTAAAGTAGTCCTCCTAATTAATCCATTATCAATCTGATTAGTAACTCAATTAACTACTAAATTAATAAATCTTATTAATTATTAATTTTATTACATAGTTAATTAATCAAAAATAATATGTAAATTCTTTAATCTAAATAATTATTTGTTCACACTTATCAAACTCTAATAATTCCTTTATACCAATTAATCAAAATACCTAATACTCATCTCCATTGACGACAACTTCTAGCGTTGATAGCTTCGGGCAGCATCTCGTGGGATGGAAACATAGAGGTGCCTCACATCGGCGACTTATGACAGAGGCTCACAGGCACATGGTCAACGGACGATAGCTCACGATGCCAATGTGATCCTAGGAAGATCGTACCTGTTCCACTGTACAAAAATTTTGTACAAGTGTCGAATCTTTCCTAACAACCTATTGTGTTCTTTAGAAATTAAATTCGGAATCGCAAACGGAACTTAACATTATTGATTCCAAATTTAAGTTATTTGTTCTTAGTGGTTTAGACTTGGATCACAAACGATGCTTAACATTATTGATCCAAATCCACCTATGTTATAAATTCAATTAAATATTAATTTCGAAAATCGGTTCCCAGGTCAAGCATGGTGAGGCACTTGGCCTTCATGTGTATGGGAACATCCACCACTGCCTCGACAAAACCTCTTAACAAAAATTAATATTTAATTTCCTTATATAACTCTAGGTTTAACCAAAAGGAACAATCGAATCACAAGATCGGAAAATAAAAGAAACACAAATTTGAAACAAATCCGAATATCTAGAATCTCTAGCCTCTTATGTTTAGAATTTATATAAAGAAAAACTAGTATGATGTGGAAAATAATTACTAGTTATACCTTTCTTTGTATGCAACGACCTCTTGATCTTCTGTTGTATTCCTCTCCTCCTCTTGGGCGTCGTGTGGACGACGATCTACCAAGATGAACACCACCCAAGCCTACTTTTCTTCTTCCTTCCAAGATCCGGCCACCAAGGGATGCCACAATAGGAATATTTTCCTTTCTTCTTATTCTCCTCTAAGCAAGCTCTTCCTCTCCTTAATGGACCACCGACCACCAAGCAATAGAAGAAGAATAAGGCCGGCCACACTAGGGGAAAAGCAAAGGGGAGAAAAAAGAGAGAAAGGGGAAGGGGAGCCGGCCACCAAACAAGGAGAAGAATAGGTGGCCGACCACCTGTTAGAGTGTATACTAAAAGCCTAGCTTTTGGTATAAAATATTTATCTAGAAATAAGAATCACATTGGTCAAATGTCTACATTTATGATAAATGTAGTTGCTCAATTAATTTATATTGTAGATAACATGGTGTGTGGTGTCACATACAGAAGATCATGTTATCGGTTCCTTATAAATTATAAACAGTAGCTCACGACCAAGATGGAAAGGAACAAACCATTGGAAGGTCGTAGTGTAATTAGGTATTAGTTTATCTTAACTATATAATTACACTAGTACACTTAGAGTGTATTGAGTAGGACCATTTGAGGTCGTTCCTTTTATACTGACTTTATAAAGGAACAAAGACCTCAGTTATTATGGAAGTGTGTGCTCTTAATCCTAATATAATAACAAGCACATATATTTGATATTTATTTCTTTAATTTATCAATGGGTGAGATTTAGTTCGATAAATCAATAAGCCCGATAAGTTGGGAAATGATATCACTTATAGTGTGTGTTGTTGATTATAGAAGGAAACTGTGTCCTAGTGATCTAGGTTGAGAATGTCCCCAAGAGGAGCTCATAAGGATTGTCATGTTAAACCCTGCAAGTGGACTTAGTCCGACATGACGATGAAGTTGAGTGGTACTACTCTTGGAGCTAGATATTAATTAAGTGACTTGTCAGTAACTTACTTAATTAGTGGACATTTGTTATCTTAAACACAGGGAGACTAATACACTCATAATAAGAAGGAGCCCAAAATGTAATTTGGGATTGGTGCGGTAGTTCAATAATAGTTATTTAGTGGAATGAATTATTATTGATGAAATTAAGTTGTGCGTTCGGGGCGAACACGGGATGCTTAATTTCATCGGGAGACCAAAACCAATTCCTCCTCTCGGTCCCTATCGTAGCCTCTAGTATATAGAGATTTATACCCACCGCATACCCACCTTCTTACCCATCCAATGGGGTCGGCCAAGCTAGCTTGGAACCCAAGCTAGGGCTGACCAAGACCAAGTGGATGAGCCATGTAGGTGGCCGGCCAAAGCTTGGGTCCCAAGCTTAGGTCGCCGACCACTAGAATATTTAAAAGGATTTTTATTAAAATTATTTCTTATGTGGATATCATGATTTTAAAAGAGAGTTTAAAAATTAAAAATTTCCTTTTATAACTTTCTACAAAAGATTAAGAGAAGAGATTAATCTCTTTCCTTATTTGTAGTTTAAAAGGATGGTTTTAATTTTTGGTAAAAACTTTCCTTATTTGTAAATCATCTACATGTTTAAAAGAGAGTTTAAAATTTGAAATCTTTCCTTATTTGTTGTTTAAAGGAGGATTTTAAATTTTAAGAAAACTTTCCTTTTTAACCATGTTCATGATTTAAAAGAGAGTTTAAAATTAAATATTCTCTTTTATAAGTTTCTACAAAAGATTAAGAAGAGATTTGATATCTTTCCTTATTTGTAGATTAAAAGAGATTTTAATTTTAGAGATAACTTTCTTTTTATCCACATGTTAAAAGAAAGATTTTAATTTATTAAATTTCCTTTTTATAAACAAATCATGAAGGGATAAAATTATTGGAGAAATTTTATAAATTTCCGGAAGCAAATAAGGAAGTTTTAATTGGTGTTTAAAATTTTATTTGCTTGGAAGTTTATTGTTGTGGCCGGCCATTGCAAAATTGAAAAGAAAAATTATTTTTAATTAAATAAATTTTCCTTTTCAATGGCAAAAGAATTAAGGAAGTTTTTATTAAATTTTCCTTATTTGCCAAGACCAAGGATTATAAAAGAGGGGGTAGAGGAGGCTTCAAGGTGAACAACTCTATTCTATTTTTCTCCCTCTTTTCTTCCTTGGGTGTGGCCGGCCCTTTGTTTTCTCTCCTCTCCTTTGTGTGGCCAAAACTTTCTCATGGTGGAGATAGCTTTGGTGGCCGGATCTAAGAAGGAGAAGAAGGAGAGAAAAGAAGCCTCTTTTCTAGCATCCCTTGGAGCATGGTGGTGGTGGCCAAACCTCTTCATCCTAGAAGAAGTTTTGATGGCCGAAATTTGCAAGGAAGAAGAAGGTGCTTGGTGGTTCTCATCTCGGAAGATCGTTGCCCACACAACGTCCGAGGTTAGAAGAGGAATACGGTAGAAGATCAAGAGGTCTTTCTAAAAGGTATAACTAGTAATTTTTCTTTCCGCATCATGCTAGTTATTTATGGAAATAATACCAAATACAAGAGGCTTACGATTCTAGTGTTTCGAATATGTTTTTCGAAGTTGTGTTCTTTTGTTTTATTTTTCCTTGTGATTTGATTGTTCTTTTCGGTTAACCTAAAGTTATTTTAGGAAATTAAATATTAGATTTCTATAAAAGGTTTTGTCTAGTCGGTGGTGGTTGCTCCCATATCCAAGAAGGCCATGTGCCTCGCCACGTCAGTACTGGGAACCAATTATGGAAATTAATATTTAATGGAATTAATAACTTAAGGTGATTTGGGTCGAACGTGTTAAGTTCCGCAGGAGATCCAAGTCAAAACCTAAAAGAACAAATAGATTAAGTTTTGGATCAAACGTGTTAAGTTCCGCAGGCGATCCAAAATTTAATTTAAAAGAACACATGGTAGCTAGGAAAAGGTTCAGACCTTTGTACAAAACTTTTGTACAGTGGAACCTCTAGGCTTTCCAAGTAGCAACCAACAATTGGTATCAGAGCTAGGGTTTTGCCTCTGTGTATTTGGTATTAGTTTAATTATGCACATGTCATACATAATTTAGGCAGGATAATAGTAGGATGTGCTAACTTTGTGGATGCAGGATCCAACTATTATGGCTTATAGTTATTATGTGTGTGATTGGACCCTTGGACATGTCAAGGGCATTTTATTGTGTGTGCATGATTGTATTATAAAATACAGCAGGAGCTGTATTTAGTTTTATTAGGATTTTATTTTTGATCTAGTTACATGTACATTCCTTTTATGGAATATAGGATCGATGGATGTAAATTTTATTTTATGTTCGATCTATTTTACATGTACATTCCTTCGAGGAATATAGGATCATAATGTAAAATTCTATTTATGTCGCGGATCGAATCTTGCAAAGCGTGGAACCTTCTAAGGACCAGAGGCGCAGCGGAACTAGGAGCAAGATGGATGCTAGACCCGATGGCGGTGGCCAAATATGGCAGCAGCTTGGGATGACAACACACGGAGGACAACAAGAGATAAAAGCTATAATAGTTGAAAATTAGATTTTCTATTTATTGCTTTTATATTGTGTGTGCATGTTAGTTTACATATTTAGTAGGCTAGCATAGTTAAAATTCCTCATTTATAAATAACTAAGTGGGAGAGGGTTTTTAAGTAAATCCCATGGTCTCCATTATTGGTTTGTAAGTGATGCAAACAAGCTTGCGCGTTGGCTCGAGTGCCTTCCTCCATAACGGATGAGCTTGTTTGTGGATCACTAGAACAGACTTCCATTTTGGATGACTATAGGAAGTTAATTAAGAGCGTGTGATCTTCCCCAACGGAAGGGCATAATCTTATTAATGGACTTAGTGTCAAGTAATGGTATACACTTAGACACATCTAATAGTATCCTCCCCATCGGAGTCACTGCTATTATTTGTGTGACCAAATGATACCAACTATTAATTTTATTTGTCAAAAAGTTAGGTTGACAAGATAATAAAATTAATGGGTTAAAACCCTCCTTTTACAAATGTTGAATTTGTATACGTCCACACTAACGTGGCATGCAAAATTCACGGTGTTTGAGGTGTTGGTGAATTTAAATAATATTGTTTGAGGAATCAATATTTTTTTTTAAATTCAAAAGTTTTCGACCAAATATTTGATCAAAGACAGATCAACTATTAATTTTATTCGTCATAAAGTAAAGTTGACGAGATAATAAAATTAATGAATAAAATCTCCTCTTTGATTTTGTATACGTCCACACTATCGTGGCATACAAAATTCATGGGGATTTTTAAGGAGTTGATCTTGACCAAGTATTTTTGTGATTCTTAGGATTTAAAATTTTTGTCAATCCCCTAGTAGTCATACTATAAGAAAGACTTAGTAATCCCAATCGTAATGATTGGAAATAGGACTTGGACATTAAGGTAGACTGTCTTCTTAGAACTAAGAACAATATAGGTGTATTTAATTCATTAGTTGAAACATGTTTAGTGGTGTTATCTACCAGAACCTGGAGTGTAGATACAGATGCCATCAATCATGTTCGTAATTTATTGCAGGGTTCCAGGAAACCCGGCAACTAAATGAAAATTAAAACACCGTCCACATGGGTACTACTGTAAAAATGGTAGCTGTTGCAGTGGGAGATGTTTATATTTTGATAAGAATAAAACATGGATTTTTGAGTAATTGTCTTTACGCACCAAGTTTAGAAAGAACTAGTTTTTCAGTTTCTAAACTATTCAAAGAACTTGATATTTTGCCTCTTTTAATAACAAAGTTGTTATTAAGAAAAAGAGGGAAGTTATCTGTTCTGGTACGTTGGTTGGCAATTTATAAATCCAATAACTCTCACGATGCAACAAATGGAAATTAGTAACACATCTTCTAACTTTAAGAGAAAGCAACCTTCGGAAATGAACCAATTATATCTTTGGCATCTAAGGCTAGGTTATATTAACTTGAGTATGATTCATTGGTAGCTGATGAACTTTTGGGTTCATTAGTAGTGGAAATCTTTCCAACCTGCGAGTCTTACTTGGAAGGAAAAATAACCAAGAAGCTTTCAAGTCTAAGGGGTTTGGAGTCAAAGATATTGGTTCATTCTGATTTGTGTGATCCTATGACTATCCAGACAAGAGGTAGTATTGAATATTTCGCCTATTTTATAGACAACTATTCAAGATACAAATAAATTTACTTAATGTACCGCAAGACTAAGTACTTTGATTAGTTCAAAGAGTACTAGGCTGATGTGAAGAAACGACAAAGTAAAAAGACACTATGGTGAGATCATAGTGGTAAGTACCTCTTGGGAGAATTTAGGAGTCACTTATCAGAAGTAGGGATTCAATCCAAACTAACTGCACCTGGTACACCTCTACAGAATGGTGTAGTAGAAAGAAGGTATAGGACTCTTATGGAAATAAGTAGATTGATGATGAGTTATTTTACCAAATTCATTTTAAGGATATACTCTGGAAACGGAAGTGAACATAGTACCTTCCAAAGTCAGAACTCTCTACTCATATAGAATTGCTGAATAGGCGTAAGCCTATTTTGAAGCATATTCGGATTTGGGTAGTCCAGCACATATGCTGAAGAGAGACAATGATAAGTTGGACAGGAATTCACTTGTTTGTGGGTTATCCTAGAGAAATGAAAGTAGGTTTATAGTCTTAAAAATCAGAAGGTCATTGTTAGCATCAATAACCGATTTTTAGAAAAGGACTATGTAATAAACCATGTGCCCATAAGAAAATTTGTTCTTAAGGAAATAATAAAAGACATGTCTAATCTAGTACCAATTGTACAAGATGAGATACCACAAGGAAACTGCAACACGTATCACAAATGATACACAATTGCAGAAAGTGCCTTGTCGTAGTGGGAGGGTTGTTAGGCAACCTAAAAAGATTCATGTTTTGGGAGAGTTTTTGGACTCGATCCCTGGAGGACATGAACCTGATCTCCGAACATATGACGAAGCACTCCAAGATAAAGATGCAATATCTTGGCAAAGAGTAATGAATAACAGAATTAGAATATATGTATTCTAATAAAATCTGGAAGCTTGTAGAACCACCAAATGGTGTAAAAGCCTTTGGGTATAAAAAGGTCTATAATAGGAAAAGAGGGATAGACAGGAAGGTAGAAACTTTCAAAGCAAGGCTAGATGAAAAAGGAAACTTTTTCACTGGTAGCCATGCTTAAGTCTATCCGGATTCTTTTATCTATTTGGTAAGTGGATGTCAAGACAACATTCCTTAATGGAAGTCTTGAAGAAAGCATCCATATAAAGCAACCAGAAGGGTTCATTGCAAAGGGCTAAGAGCATCTTGTGTGCAAGCTCAATCAGTCTATGGACTGATACAAAGCTTCAAGGTCTTGGAACATCTAGTTTATCAAAGTAATCCAGACCTTTGGATTAATTTAGTAACTGGATAAGTCTTGTGTATACAAAAGGTGTGATGGAAGCGTGGTGGTATTTCTTGTACTATACGTAGATAACATTTTTGGTAGTTGGAAACAATATCAAAATGTTGTCAGAAGTAAGGGTATGGTTGTCCAAACAATTCGATATAAAGGACTTGGGAGAATGTATATATTCTTGAGATCAAAGTAATAAGGGATCGCAAGAAAAGAATATTTTACTTATCCCAAGCTTCATACATCGGAAAAATCCTTGCTCGTTTTAAGCATACAAAACTCCAAGAAAGGTTTCTTACCTTTTCAGGATGGAATAACTTTATCTAAAGATATGTCTCTGTAGACATCAAAGGAGATAAAGAAAATAAAGGCAGTTCTTTATGCTACGGCTGTTGGAAGCCTAATGTATGCTATGCACGAGATCAGAAATATGTTTTGCCAAGGGCATAGTTAGCAGATACCAAAGTAACCCTGGACAAGGACAGTGGACTGCAGTAAAGCATAGATTGTAGTACCTTAGAGGCACTAGAGATTATATGCTAGCTTACAAGGCAGTTAATTTAGTCCTTGTGGGTTGCATGGATTTTGACTTCCAATCGGATAGGGACAATAATAAATCAACCTCGGGGTTTTGTGTTTACTTTAGGAGGTAAGTCATAACTATGGAAGAGTGATAAGCATAGGTGTTTTTCTGGACTCCACCATAGAAGCTTAGTATATGGCAAGCCTCTGAGGTAGCCATAAAAGCTGAATGATTCAATAACCTCAAGATAGACTTAGATATGATTTCTGGTTTGTCCAAAGATTACAACAATTTATTGTAATAATGTTGGTACAGTAGCAAACTCGAAGAAACCATAAGTCTATAAGGCAAGTAAACACAATAGAGCGCAAGTACCACCCAATACGAGAAATCGTATAAACGAGGAGAAGTTGTTGCCGCCTAAATTGCATCAGGTGATGACGTATAGATCCTTTCACTAAGGTCCTTAAGGCAAGAGCTTTTGATGGGCATATTGAAGGGATGGGCATCAGATGTATGGCAGCAGATATGGCAGCAGATATGGCAGCTTAGTCTTTTAGTATAAGTGGGAGATTGTTAGAGTGTATACTAAAAGCCTAGCTTTTGGTATAAAATATTTATCTAGAAATAAGAATCACATTGGTCAAATGTCTACATTTATGATAAATGTAGTTGCTCAATTAATTTATATTGTAGATAACATGGTGTGTGGTGTCACATACAGAAGATCATGTTATCGGTTCCTTATAAATTATAAACAGTAGCTCACGACCAAGATGGAAAGGAACAAACCATTGGAAGGTCGTAGTGTAATTAGGTATTAGTTTATCTTAACTATATAATTACACTAGTACACTTAGAGTGTATTGAGTAGGACCATTTGAGGTCGTTCCTTTTATACTGACTTTATAAAGGAACAAAGACCTCAGTTATTATGGAAGTGTGTGCTCTTAATCCTAATATAATAACAAGCACATATATTCGATATTTATTTCTTTAATTTATCAATGGGTGAGATTTAGTTCGATAAATCAATAAGCCCGATAAGTTGGGAAATGATATCACTTATAGTGTGTGTTGTTGATTATATAAGGAAACTGTGTCCTAGTGATCTAGGTTGAGAATGTCCCCAAGAGGAGCTCATAAGGATTGTCATGTTAAACCCTGCAGATGGACTTAGTCCGACATGACGATGAAGTTGAGTGGTACTACTCTTGGAGCTAGATATTAATTAAGTGACTTGTCAGTAACTTACTTAATTAGTGGACATTTGTTATCTTAAACACAGGGAGACTAACACACTCAAAATAAGAAAGAGTCCAAAATGTAATTTGGGATTGGTGCGGTAGTTCAATAATAGTTCTTTAGTGGAATGAATTATTATTGATGAAATTAAGTTGTGCGTTCGGGGTGAACACGGGATGCTTAATTTCATCGGGAGACCAAAACCAATTCCTCCTCTCGGTCCCTATCGTAGCCTCTAGTATATAGAGATTTATACCCACCGCATACCCACCTTCTTACCCATCCAATGGGGTCGGCCAAGCTAGCTTGGAACCCAAGCTAGGGCCGACCAAGACCAAGTGGATGAGCCATGTAGGTGGCCGGCCAAAGCTTGGGTCCCAAGCTTAGGTCGCCGACCACTAGAATATTTAAAAGGATTTTTATTAAAATTATTTCTTATGTGGATATCATGATTTTAAAAGAGAGTTTAAAAATTAAAAATTTCCTTTTATAACTTTCTACAAAAGATTAAGAGAAAAGATTAATCTCTTTCCTTATTTGTAGTTTAAAAGGATGGTTTTAATTTTTGGTAAAAACTTTCCTTATTTGTAAATCATCTACATGTTTAAAAGAGAGTTTAAAATTTGAAATCTTTCCTTATTTGTTGTTTAAAGGAGGATTTTAAATTTTAAGAAAAATTTTCTTTTTAACCATGTTCATGATTTAAAAGAGAGTTTAAAATTAAATATTCTCTTTTATAAGTTTCTACAAAAGATTAAGAAGAGATTTGATATCTTTCCTTATTTGTAGATTAAAAGAGATTTTAATTTTAGAGATAACTTTCTTTTTATCCACATGTTAAAAGAAAGATTTTAATTTATTAAATTTCCTTTTTATAAACCAATCATGAAGGGATAAAATTATTGGAGAAATTTTATAAATTTCCGGAAGCAAATAAGGAAGTTTTAATTGGTGTTTAAAATTTTATTTGCTTGGAAGTTTATTGTTGTGGCCGGCCATTGCAAAATTGAAAAGAAAAATTGTTTTTAATTAAATAATTTTTCCTTTTCAATGGCAAAAGAATTAAGGAAGTTTTTATTAAATTTTCCTTATTTGCCAAGACCAAGGATTATAAAAGAGGGGCTAGAGGAGGCTTCAAGGTGAACAACTCTATTCTATTTTTCTCCCTCTTTTCTTCCTTGGGTGTGGCCGGCCCTTTGTTTTCTCTCCTCTCCTTTGTGTGGCCAAAACTTTCTCATGGTGGAGATAGCTTTGGTGGCCGGATCTAAGAAGGAGAAGAAGGAGAGAAAAGAAGCCTCTTTTCTAGCATCCCTTGGAGCATGGTGGTGGTGGCCGAACCTCTTCATCCTAGAAGAAGTTTTGATGGCCGAAATTTGCAAGGAAGAAGAAGGTGCTTGGTGGTTCTCATCTCGGAAGATCGTTGCCCACACAACGTCCGAGGTTAGAAGAGGAATACGGTAGAAGATCAAGAGGATTTTCTAAAAGGTATAACTAGTAATTTTTCTTTCCGCATCATGCTAGTTATTTATGGAAATAATACCAAATACAAGAGGCTTACGATTCTAGTGTTTCGAATATGTTTTTCGAAGTTGTGTTCTTTTGTTTTATTTTTCCTTGTGATTTGATTGTTCTTTTCGGTTAACCTAAAGTTATTTTAGGAAATTAAATATTAGATTTCTATAAAAGGTTTTGTCTAGTCGGTGGTGGTTGCTCCCATATCCAAGAAGGTCATGTGCCTCGCCACGTCAGTACTGGGAACCAATTATGGAAATTAATATTTAATGGAATTAATAACTTAAGGTGATTTGGGTCGAACGTGTTAAGTTCCGCAGGAGATCCAAGTCAAAACCTAAAAGAACAAATAGATTAAGTTTTGGATCAAACGTGTTAAGTTCCGCAGGCGATCCAAAATTTAATTTAAAAGAACACATGGTAGCTAGGAAAAGGTTCAGACCTTTGTACAAAACTTTTGTACAGTGGAACCTCTAGGCTTTCCGAGTAGCAACCAACACCACCAAGCAAGGAGAAGAGAAGGTGAGAAGAATAGAATTATTATTCATGAGGTCCTCACCTCCTCTTCTTTTATAATCCTTGCTCATGACAAAAAAAGAAAGAGTTTTTACAATAATAAAACTCTCCTTTTAATTTCTTATTGTGGATGTCAAAAAGAGATAGTTTTAAAAATTAAAATCAAGTTTTAAAATTTTAAAACATCTCTTTTAAAAAATCCTTTTTTTACATGGTCACAAAAAATTGAAAGTTTTAAAATTTATAACTCTCTTTTTTAAAAAAACTATGTGGATGGTTACCAAAAAAGAAAGTTTTAAACTTTTAAAACTCTCTTTTAAACCATGTGGTCTATTACAAAAAAGAAAAAAATTTAAATTAAAATTTCTTTTTTAATAATTATAGAGGGTTAAAAAAGAAAGATTTTAAATTTAAAAATTCTTTTTATAATTATCTTGGCCGGACATAGTTTCTCAAGTTGACAAAATTGTTAGGCTTTTCAAAACTTCTCATCTCACGTTGACACATCAACGTTGAGAATTTTTCTCATGTTGACACATGAGGTTGGCAAGCCTTCTCAATTTCTCAAAGCTATCAACATGGCAAGCTTCTCACGTTCAAGCTTTTCAAAGCTTCTCACAAGTGGCAAGCTTCTCATGTTGACACATGAGTGAGAAGTTTCTCATAAGTGGCAAGCTTCTCACATTGACACATCAGCGACGTGAAGCATCCTTGGATAGCAACGACAACATACGAACTAGAAGATGGGCTTGGATGGATACAAGATTTTATTGAGGCTGTTGGACCCCGTGATAGTTTTGATGTGATCAACCAAGTTGGTTAGGTCCTGCATTTTGTCTGATCTTTGTGTCTGAGTGTGCAGGAACTTAGGAGCACAGGAAGTCGAGCGGAAGACACAGCTAGCGAGAAGGACGGCATGGTAAGAGAGCTGACGTGCTCCGGGCATCCGAAGGACGAGAGAGTTGCAGAAGAGTACTCCGGTGGAGCGAGAAGAACGTGCGTGGTGTTCAAGGGACGAGAAGCCGGACGGAAGCCTGCTCGAGGAGAAAGCCGGGAACTAGGTTTGGGTGAGTCCTATTCCTGATGGCCGCAATCACCCAAGGAGCCGAACCAGAGCAAGTCAACTGGGAGTTGACCTGTCAACGGTTCGGTCGACCGAACCTATTGATCGGTCGACCGAACCCTTCATTAACCGAAGCCAACCGTAGCAGACACGTCGAATGCCATGTCAGAAGCTGACCGTTGGTGAAGCTGATCGGTCGACCGAACCGAAGCTAATCTAGAGACCAAGTCGAGCAATTTGATCGGGCCAACTCAGCTGGAGACCGTTGGCCGATCGGTCGACCGAACAAAAGGATCGGTCGACCGAACCTAGCTCGATCCACAGAGACTGCACCTGGACGGAAAGCTGGACAGGTACAGTAGGTTCGGTCGACCAAACCTGGGGATCGGTCGACCGATCCCTCTCGAGTCAAAACCTGATCCCGAAGATCAGGTCATCCGATAAGCTCTAGAACCCCTATATAAAGGTGGCTCTCGGGCAGCTTTGAAAGACAAGGAATTCATACGAAAAAGCAACTCTGTAATTTCTGTTTAAGCACTAGTGAGCTTTCAAAGTGTAAAAGGCTTCTCCGCCTTCAGAGAAGGAGTTTTCCTACTGCGCCTTTCATCGCCCAGGATTAACAACCCTCTTGGTTGTAACCAGGTTAAAACTTTGAGTTTTATTTCTTTTCTGTCATTCTGTTTTGTTATTAAGTGTTGCTTTATTTTAAGAGTTGAAAAGCTTTGAGGAGGGTTATTTTTACTTGCAGGCAATTCACCCCCCTCTTGCCGATCCCCGCTGCACCAACAAGTGGTATCAGAGCCTGACAGCCTCAGAAGGACTAACCGTCGTCTGAAGCACTAAGATCAAGACAATGGCCGGCGTGAACATTCATCCCCCGAAATTCGACGAAGTTTTCGCTACATGGAAGCAAAAAATGGAGGTATTCTTTAAAACAGACTTTGATATTTTAATTACTATGAAATATGATTTTGCAGCTTCTAAAGACAAAGAAGAAAACATGTGGAGCAAGAAGGAGCAAGCCAATTTCGTCGCCAATGAAAAAGCTGAATTCCACCTCCTCAGCGTTCTGCCACCTCAGGAGGTAAGTCGGATCGGAAGCTGCAACTCAGCAAAAGATCTCTGGGAGAAATTTCTGGAGCTTCACGAAGGTACCTCTGAAGCGAAGCTGGCGCGGCGTGACATCCTCCGGACACAACTAACAAACCTCCGGATGAACAACGGCGAGAAGGTAGCGCAACTCCAAGCGAGAATCAAGGAGCTGATAACGCAACTAACGAACCTTGGAGAAGAAGTAACCAACCGGGATTCAATCCGATACGCGCTCAATACCTTCCCGAGGACTTCAGAATGGGCGTCCTTAGTAGATGCTTACTACATCTCTAAAGACTTTAAGGTAAGTAGTTTAGAAAACTTGTTTTCAACTTTCGAACTTCACGAGTCTCGACTTGTAGAAAAACCAGTAGAGAAGTCAAACCTCAACGTTGCCCTACGAGCTGAAAAGGACGATCCCGACTCCAAAGCATCAATTGACGAAAACAAAGCTGTGTTAATGGTAAGACGTTTTAATAAGTTTTTTAGATCTAACAAGTTTAGATCGCAGTCGAGTAAACGCCATCAAAAAGGAAGGACAGTCCGGTGCTACAATTGCAATGAAGAAGGGCACATCAAGAATTATTGCACAAAATTGAAGAGAAAACAGAAAGATAAGGAAAGAAGCAAGAAGCCAGCTCGACCCAAGCATAAAAATCTGAAGGCGACATGGGATGACTCTTCATCCTCCGAGTCAGAAGTCGAAGGATTCTCGGGATTCGCTCTACTAGCTAACCATCAGCCAGAAGAAGAGTCAAGCTCAAAGATGAGCATCGATGAAGGGGGAGGAACATCAGAAGAGGAAAGCTACAGTGAAGGGGGAGCCTCACCAAATCAAGTAAGTCAGGTACGCAATCTTACCCCTACTCAGTCCTTTCGCTTTATTAAAGTACTTTCTAAAGAGTTAGATAAATTTGAAAAGGAAAATGAAAATTAGAAATTAGAAAATGCAAAGTTAAAAAATGAAATTCAAGAACTGAAAACTGATGCATGTTTAAAAGTGAATATTTTTTCAAAATCAAAAATGAAGTTATATGGAAAATTAAACTGGTATGTCAAACATGATCAGGGTCAAATTAGAAATATACCAAGAAACTATGTACCACCTAACTTCCTGATTAATTCAGTAGAAAGGAACCTCTATTGGGTTCCAAAATCTGTGCTAAACTAATCTCTTAAAATTAAGAGCTTTATAGAGAGAAAATTAACATATTCTTTATGAAGGCTTTGTCTAAGGAAGTGGTTGTTGCTCCAATAACCAAGAAGGCCTAGAGCCTCACCATGACCTGGAAACTGAAATATTGAAACAAAAATGTTTAATTAACTTTCTGAAAAAGCATTAAAAGTATAATTAAAATGCTTTGAAAGTGTACAAACATTTTTTTTTAATGTTTTTTGGATTTTTGGGAAAAAAATTTTCTATCTTAAAAACTTGCTTCCCCATTTTTACTGGGATCAAAGGGAAAGAGAAAAGTACAAGTTTAGGGGGAGTTAGGAAAATTAAAATTTTAAAATTTTAATATATGTTTTTTTTTTCTCTAAACTGTGTTGCAATTTTATTTATTGCAAATTTATGCTATACTTGTTAGTTTAGTAATTTTATTGAAATTACGTTTGTCTATTTTTAACCCTAACTTGAACTTGGATTGATGCATATCAAAAAGGAGGAGATTGTTGGACCTCGTGGTAGTTTTGATGTGATCAACCAAGTTGGTTAGGTCCTGCGTTTTGTCTGATCCCTATGTCTGAGTGTGCAGGAACTTAGGAGCACAGGAAGTCGAGCGGAAGGCGCAGCTAGCGAGAAGGACGGCACGGGAAGGGAGCAGACGGGCTCGGTGCGTCCGAAGGACGAGAGAGCTGCGGAAGAGTACTCCGGTGGAGCGAGAAGAACGTGCGCGGTGTTCGAGGGACGAGAAGCCGGACGGAAGCCTGCTCGTGGAGAAGGCCGGGAACAAGGTTCGGGTGAGCCCTATTCCGGATTGCCGCAATCACCCAAGGAGCTGAACCGGAGCAAGTCAACTAGGAGTTGACCTGTCAACGGTTCGGTCGACCGAACCTATTGATCGGTCGACTGAACCCTTCATTAACCGAAGCCAACCGCATCAGACACGTCGAATGCCACGTTAGAAGTTGACCGTTGGTGAAGCTGATCGGTCGACCGAACATCCTGATCGGTCGAGCGAACCTAAGCTAATCCAGAGACCAAGTCGACCAGTTTGATCAGGCCAACTCAGTTGGAGACCATTGGCCGATCGACCAACCGAACAAAAGGATCGGTCGACCGAACCAAGCTTGATCCACAGAGACTGCACCTAGACGGAAAGCTGGGCAGGTACAGCAGGTTTGGTCGACCGAACCTGGGGATCGATCGATCGATCCCTCTCGAGTCAAAACCTGATCCCGAAGATCAGGTCATCCGATAAGCTCTAGAACCCCTATATAAAGGTGGCTCTCGGGCAGCTTTGAAACACAAGGAATTTATACGAAAAAGCAACTCTGTAATTTCTGTTTAAGCACTAGTGAGCTTTCAAAGTGTAAAAGGCTTCTCCGCCTTCAGAGAAGGAGTTTTCCTACTGCTCCTTTCATCGCCCTGGATTAACAATCCTCTCGGTTGTAACCAGGTTAAAACTCTGAGTTTTATTTCTTTTCTGTCATTTTGTTTTGTTATTAAGTGTTGCTTTATTTTAAGAGTTGAAAAGCTTTGAGGAGGGTTATTTTTACTTGCAGGCAATTCACCCCCCTCTTGCCGGTCCCCGCTGCACCAACAGAGGCTACAATAGGGACCGAGAGGAGAAATTAGTTTTGGTGTCTCGATGAGCTTTGAGCTTCCTGTGTACGCCCCGAACACCCAACTCAAGTTCATCAATAATAACTCATACAACTAAAGAATTATTATTGAACTACCGCACCAATCCCAAATTACATTTTGGGCTCCTTCTTATTATGAGTGTGTTAGTCTCCCTGTGTTTAAGATGTCGAATGTGCACTAATTAAATGAGTTACTGACAACTCTCTTTAATTAATATCTTAGTCCAAGAGTAGTACCACTCAACCTTATTGTCATGTTGGACTAAGTCCACCTGCAGGGTTTAACATGACAATCCTTATGAACTTCTCTTGGGGATATTATCAACCTAGATTTCTAGGACACAGTTTTCTTCTATAATCAACAACACACACTATAAGTAATATCATTTCCCAACTTATCGGGCGTATTGATTTATCGAGCTAAATCTCACCCTTTGATAAGTCAAAGAAATAAATACTAAATATATGTGCTTGTTATTATATTAGGATTAAGAGCACACACTTCCATAATAACTAAGGTCTTGTTCTTTTATTAAGTCAGTATAAAAGAACTTACCTTAAATGGTCCTGCTCAATACACTCAGAGTGTACTAGTGTAATTTTATAGTTAAGATAAACTAATACCAAATTACACTACGACTATTCCAATGGTTTGTTCCTTTCCATTTTAGTCGTGAGCTACTGTTTATAATTTATAAGGAATTAATAACATGATCTTCTGTGTGTGACACCACACATCATGTTATCTACAATATAAATTAATTGAACCACTACACTTAGCATATAAATGTAGATATTTGACCAATGTGATTCTTATTTATAAATAAATATTTATACAAAAAGCTAGACTTTTGGTATACACTCTAACAATCTCCCACTTATACTAAAAGACTATGCTGTCATATATCCTGCCATACATCTTATTCCCAAACCTTCAACATGCCCATCAAAAGCTCTTGCCTTAAGTGCCTTAGTGAAAGGATCTCTCAGGTTATCATCTGATGCAATCTAGGCGGCAACAACTTCTCCTCGTTATACGATATCTCATATTGGATGGTACTTGCGCTCTATTGTGTTTACTTGCCTTATAGACTTATAGTTTCTTCGAGTTTGCTACTGCACCACTATTATTTCAATAAATTGTAATAATTTTGGATAAACCAGAAATCATGTCTAAGTCCATCATGAAGTTTCTAAGCTATATAACTTCTATGGTTGTCTCAGAGGCTTCCACATACTCAGCTTCTATGGTGGAGTCCAAAAAAGCACCTATGCTTAACACTCCTCCATAGTTATGACTTCACCTCCTAAAGTAAACACAAAACCCCGAGGTTGACTTACTATTGTCCCTATCTGATTGGAAGTCAAAATCCGTATAATCCACAGGGATCAAATTATCTGCCTTGTAAACTAGCATATAATCTCTAGTCCCTCTAAGGTACTTTAATATATGCATTACAACAATCTAGTGTCCCGGTCCTGGGTTACTTCGATATCTGCTAACTATTCCCTGGGCAAAACAGATA
This sequence comes from Zingiber officinale, assembly GCF_018446385.1. Lineage (NCBI taxonomy): Eukaryota > Viridiplantae > Streptophyta > Magnoliopsida > Zingiberales > Zingiberaceae > Zingiber > Zingiber officinale. The sequence goes on along the minus strand of NC_055997.1, from coordinate 40,328,528 downwards.
TCCAGTCTCGTGCACAACATAGCATATATTAGGCTTCCGTCAGCCGAAACATAAGGAACTGCCTTTATATCTTCTATCTCCTTTGATGTCTTTGGAGGCATCTCTTTAGATAAAGATACTCCATGCCTAAAAGGTAGAAAACCTTTCTTGGAGTCTTGTATGCTAAAATGAGCAAGGATTGTATCGATATATGAAGCTCGGGATAAGCACAACATTCTTTTCTTGTGATCCCTTATTACTTTGATTGCGAAAATATGTGTGCATTCTCCCAAGTCCTTCATATTGAATTGTTTGGACAACCATAACCTTACTTTCGACAACACTTTGATATTGTTTCCAACTACCAAAAATGTCATCTACATGTAGTACAAGAAAAATCATCATGTTTCCATCACACTTCTTGTATACACAAGACTCATCCGGATATTGAATAAATCCATAGGTCTGGATTACTTCATTAAACTGGATGTTCCAAGACCTTGAAGCTTCGCTTCAGTCCATAAATAGACCGATTGAGCTTACATACTAGATGCTCTTTGCCCTTTGCAATGAACCCCTCTGGTTTCTTTATATGGACGCTTTCTTCAAGACTTCCTTTAAGGAAGACTGTCTTGACATCCACTTGCCAAATCTCATAATCCGTATGACTAGCAAAAGAATTTGGATAGACTTAAGCATGGCTACCAGTGAAAAGGTTTCCTCATTATTGATATCCTTTTCCAACAAGCCTTGCTTTGAAAGTTTTCACCTGTCTGTCTGTCCTTCTTTTTCTATTGTAGACCTATTTTCACCCAATGGCTTTTACACCATTTGGTGATTCTATAAGCTCCCAGACTCTATTAGAATACATAGATTCTATTTTAGTATTCATTGCACTTTGCCAAAATGCTGCATCTTTATCTTGGAGCGCTTCATCATATATCCGAGGATCAGGCTCATGTTCACGAGAGATCAAGTCCAAAGACTCTCCCAAAACATGAATCTTTCAGGTTACTTAACAACCCTCCCATTATGACGAGACACTTTTTGTAATTGTGTATCATTTGTGATACGTGTTACAGTTTCTTGTGATATTTCATCTTGTACAGTTGGTACTAGATTAGAAGTGCCCTTTATTATTTCTTTAAGAACAAATTTACTTATGGGCTTGTGGTTCATTACATAGTCCTCTTCTAAAAATCGGGCATTGGTGCTTACAATGACATTCTGATTTTTAGGACTATAAATCTCCTTTCGTTTCTCTATGATAACCCACAAACAAGTGAACTCTTGTCCAACTTATTAGTGTCTCCTTTTAGCACATGTGTTGGACTACCCCAAATCCGAATATGCTTTAGACTAGGCTTACGCCCATTCTACAATTCTATGGGAGTAGAGGGTTCTGACTTAGAAGGTACTATGTTCACTTCCGTTTCCAGAGTATATCCTCAAAACGAATTTGGTAATTCTGAATAACTCATCATTGATCTAACTATTTCCATAAGAGTCCTATACCTTCTTTCTACTACACCATTCTGTTGGGGTGTACCAGGTGCAATTAGTTGGGATTAAATCCTGACTTCTGATATGTGACTCCTAAACTCTCCCAAGAGGTACTCGCCACTACGATCTCACCGTACTGTCTTGATACTTTTACCTTGACGTTACTCCACATCAGCCTAGTACTCTTTGAACTTATCAAAGTACTTAGACTTGCGGCGCATCAAGTAAATGTACCCGTATCTTGAATAGTTGTCTATAAAATAGACGAAATATTTGAAACCACCTCTTGCCTGGATAGTCATAGATCCACACAAATCAGAATGAACCAATTCCAACACATCTTTGTCTCTATACCCCTTAGACTTAAAAAGCTTCTTGGTTATTTTTCCTTCCAAGTAAGACTCGCAGGTTGGAAAGATTTCCACTACAAGTGAACCCAAAAATTGATCAGCTATTATCCTTTGAATCCTACTCAAGTTAATATAACCTAGCCTTAGATGCCAAAGATATGATTGGTTCATTTCCGAATGTTGCTTTCTCTTATTAGAGTTAGAAGATATGTTATTAATTTCCATTTGTTGTATCGTGGGAGTTTTTGGATTTATAAATTGCCAACCAACATACTAGAACAGATAACTTCCCTCTTTTTCTTGATAACAACTTTGTTATCAAAAGAGACAGAATATCAAGTTCTTTGAATAGTTTAGAAACTGAAATCAAGTTCTTTCTAAACTTGGTATGTAAAGACAATTTCTCAAAATCCATGTTTTATTCCTATCAGAGGATAAACATCTCCCACTGCAACAGCTGCTACTTTTGTAGCAGTACCCATGTAGACGATATTTTCCCTTTCATATAGTTGTCAGGTTTCCTGGAACCCCTGTAATGAATTGCAAACATGATCAGTGGCTCCTGTATCTACACACCAAGTACCGGTAGATAACACCACTAAACATGTTTCAACAACTAATTAATAAAATACACCTATATTATTCTTAGTTTTGAGAGGACAGTCCACCTTAGAGTCTAAGTTTTGTTTCCAATCATAATTGGGACTACTAAGTCTATTCTATAGTATATTGGCTAGGGAATTAACAAACATATGAAATCCTAAGAATCACAAAAATATTTGGTCAAGACCAACACCTTAAAATCCTCGTGAATTTTGTATGCCACGATAGTGTGGACGTATACAAAATCAAAAAAGAGATTTTATCCATTAATTTTATTATCTCGTCAACCTAACTTTATGGAAAATAAAATTAATAGTTGGTCTATCTTTAATCAAATATTTGGTCAAAACTTTGAATTTAAAATAATATTGATTCCTCAAAACAATATCATTTAAATTCACCAACACCTTAAACACCGTGAATTTTACATGCCACGATAGTGTGGTGGTATACAAAATCAAACATTTGTAAGAGGAGGGTTTTACCCATTAATAACCTTGTCAACCTATCTTTATGACAAATAAAATTACCTCAAACACCGTAAATTTTGTATGCCATGATAGTGTGGACGTATACAAATCCAAACATTTGTAAGAGGGGTTTTACCCATTAATTTTATTATCCTGTCAACTTGAAAAATAAAATTACCTCAAACACCGTGAATTTTGTATGCCATGGTAGTGTGGACGTATACAAAATCTCAACATTTGTAAGAGGGGTTTTTAATTTTATTATCTTGTCAACCTATCTTTATGACAAATTAATAGTGGGTTTTCCTTCGGTCACACAAATAATAGCAGTGACTCCGATGGGGAGGATACTATTAAATGTGCCTAAGTGTATACCATTACTTGATACTTAGTCCATTAAATAAGATTGTGCCCCTTCCGATGCGGAAGATCACACGCTCCTAATTAATTTCCTATAATCATCCAAAATGGAAGTTTGATCTAGTGATCCGTAAATAAACTCATCCGATATAGAGGAAGGCACTCAGAGCCAACGCGCAAGTTAGTTTACATCACTTACAAACCAGTAATGGAGACCGTGGAATCTATTTTAAAAATTCCTCTCCCACTTAGTTATTTAAGGTGAGGAATTTTAACCTAGGAGACACACATCACACACATCACAGTAAATAAAAGCAATAAATATGGAAATTAATTTTCCAACTATTATGGTCTTTTCCTTCACTATCCTTCACGTGTTGCCAACCCTAGGGTTCATACCGTCGGGTCCATCGAGCTTCCTTTTCCGCTGCGCCTCTGGTCCTTCAATAGCACCACACTTCGCAAGGGTACGATCCGCGACAAAAAAATAAAATTTTACACACATCAATCCTATATTACACAAGGGAATGTACATCAAGTCTAGATCGAACATAAATGTAAAATCCTAGGGCTAATATAGCTCCTACTGTATTAGTTAAATACAATCATGGACAACCAATAAAATGCCCTTGACATGTCCAAGGGTCCAATCACACACAATAACCATAAGTCATAATAGTTGGAGCCTGCAACCACAGAGTTAGCATATCCTACTATTATCCTGCCTAAATTATGTATGACATGTGCATAATTAAACAGAAAACCAAACACACAGAGGCAAACTCTAGCTCTGATACCAATTGTTGGTTGGTCCTAAGAAGATCATACCGGCTCCACTGTGCAAAAATTTTGTACAAGTGTCAAACCTTTCCTAACAACCTATTGTGTTCTTTAGAAATTAAATTTGGAATCACAAACAGAACTTAACATTATTGATTCCAAATTTAACTTATCTGTTCTTAGTGGTTTAGACTTGGATCGCAAATGATGCTTAACATTATTGATCTAAATCCACCTATGTTATAAATTCAATTAAATATTAATTTTGAAAATCGGTTCCCAGGTCAAACAAGGCAAGGCACTTGACCTTCTTGTGTATGGGAACATCCACCACTGCCTCAACAAAACCTCTTAACGAAAATCAATATTTAATTTCCTTATATAACTCTAGGCTTAACCAAAAGGAACAATCGAATCACAAGATCAAAAAATAAAAGAAACATAAATTCAAAACAAATCCGAATATCTAGAATCTCTAGCCTCTTATGTTTGGAATTCATACAAAGAAGAACTAGTATGATGCAGAAAATAATTACTAGTTATACCTTTCTTTGTATGCAACGACCTCTTGATCTTCTGTTGTATTCCTCTCCTCCTCTTGGACGTTGTGTGGGTGACGATCTACCAAGATGAACACCACCCAAGTCTACTTCTTCTTCCTTCCAAGATCCAGCCACCAAGGGATGCCACAATAGGAATACTTTCCTTTCTTCTTCTTCTCCTCTAAGTAAGCTCTTCCTCTCCTTAATGGACCGCTGACCACCAAGCAATAGAAGAAGAATAAGGCCGGCCAAACAAGGGGAAAAGGAAAGGGGAGAAAAAAGAGAGAAAGGGGAAGGGGAGCCGGCCACCAAACAAGGAGAAGAATAGGTGGCCGACCACCAAGCAAGGAGAAGAGAAGGTGAGAAGAATAGAATTATTATTCAAGAGGCCCTCACCTCCTCTTCTTTTATAATCCTTGCTCATGGCAAAAAAAGAAAGAGTTTTTACAATAATAAAACTCTCATTTTAATTTCCTATTGTGGATGTCAAAAAGAGAGAGTTTTAAAAATTAAAACCAAGTTTTAAAATTTTAAAATATCTCTTTTAAAAATCCCTTTTTTTACATGGTTACAAAAAAAGGAAAGTTTTAAAATTTAAAACTCTCTTTTTTAAAAAAAAACCATGTGGATGGTTACCAAAAAGGAAAGTTTTAAAACTTTTAAAACTCTCTTTTAAACCATGTGACCTATTACAAAAAAGAAAAATTTTAAAATTAAAATCTCTCTTTTAAAAATTATAGAGGACTAAAAAAGAAAGATTTTAAATTTAAAAATTCTTTTTATAATTATCTTAGGTGGCCATAGTTTCTCAAGTTGACAAAATTGGCAGGCTTTTCAAAACTTCTCATCTCTCGTTGACACATCAACATTGAGAATTTTTCTCATGTTGACACATGAGGTTGGCAAGCCTTCTCAATTTCTCATATCAACGTGGCAAACTTCTCACGTTCAAGCTTTTCAAAGCTTCTTAAAGCTTCTCACATGTGCCAAGCTTCTCATGTTGATACATGAGCATTGAGAAGCTTCTCACAAGTGGCAAGCTTCTCACGTTGACACATCAGCGACGTGAAGCATCCTAGGATAGCAACGCCAACATACGAACTAGAAGATGAGCTTGGATGGATACAAGGTTTTATTGAGGCTACAACAGGGACTGAGAGGAGAAATTGGTTTTGGTCTCCCGATGAGCTTTGAGCTTCTTGTGTTCGCCCCGAACACCCAACTTAAGTTCATCAATAATAACTCATACCACTATAGAATTATTATTGAACTACTGCACCAATCCCAAATTACATTTTGGGCTCCTTCTTATTATTAGTGTGTTAGTCTTCCTGTGTTTAAGATGTCTAATGTCCACTAATTAAATGAGTTCACCTGCAGGGTTGGACTAAGTCCACCTGCAGGGTTTAACATGACAATCCTTATGAGCTCCTCTTGGGGACATTATCAACCTAAATTTCTAGGACACAGTTTCTTTCTATAATCAACAACACACACTATAAGTAATATCATTTCTCAACTTATCGGCCATATTGATTTATCGAGCTAAATCTCACCCTTTGATAAGTCAAAGAAATAAATACTAAATATATGTGCTTGTTATTATATTAGGATTAAGAGCACACACTTCCATAATAACTAAGGTCTTGTTCTTTTATTAAGTCAGCATAAAAGAACTTACCTTAAATGGCCCTGCTCAATACACTCAGAGTGTACTAGTGTAATTTTATAGTTAAGATAAACTAATACCAAATTATACTACGACTATTTCAATGGTTTGTTCCTTTCCATTTTAGTCTGTTTATAAAATACACTCAGACTGTTTATAATTTATAAGGAATTGATAACATGATCTTCTGTGTGTGACACCACACACCATGTTATCTACAATATAAATTAATTGAACCACTACACTTAGCATATAAATGTAGACATTTGACCAATGTGATTCTTATTTCTAAATAAATGTTTATACAAATAGCTAGACTTTTGGTATACTCTCTAACAGTAGCGACGATAATGTGTGGCGACGAGCAGTAGCCGACAACTTAGCCAAAGGAGTAGAATCCGCTGGTGTCGGCTGGTTACAAGTATAGAGGTCAGTGACAGCGATTGATCGTTGGCTGTTGATCACGAGTGGTGGCGAACAGCTCATGTGCGCGAGGGAAAATGACAAAGGAGCAACGCCCGACAGTCGAGGAAGAACATGGGCATGACGCCAACATTCGCTGGTCGCGTGTGTAGGGGAGCAACACCGGTGGTCGGCGCCAAGCGACGTCATGGGCAGACGTGGTAGGGAGGCCCGTGGGGAAGAAACGGTGAAGAGGATTAAATAAAAAACCTAGGGTTTGATTAATGAAAAGCTAAGTTCATTTCAATCAACTCCAGCTTAAATAGGCCTTCCCCTATTCATATGCTATGCAAGTGACTTATGTAATCTTGAGACGTACACTGAGGGGAGACCTTGTGATAGGAGGTACTATGCTAAAAACTCAAACTCTCTAAGTTACTTCTTCACTTGATGGCATACTTGGTTACTAGCAGGGGAAGTACTCTGATACATCGTAGCGGGGTGGAATTCAGTAGTAGTTTAGACTATCCTACAAACATACAAATGGCGGACTAGAAAAGAGTGAATTCATAGCACAACATCCACCATTACAATGAAACCCTCGACCTACAACATTTTCTGAACTAAGTACTTCCTCAATTATCTTTCTTTACTTTTATTTTCACATCTTAGTTGAAAATCTAAAACAACATTTATCAATTGTTGTCTAGCTAAATTCGAAGTGGAAAACTAACTAGTGTTAAATCCTCAGTCCTCGTGGGATCAACTTATAAATTTTATTACTTGACAACAACCATGCGCTTGTGGTCACACATCAAGTTTTTGACACCGTTACCGGGGACTGAGTGTTTTAAATCTCGTTAGTTTATATTAAAGTTTTTCTAGATAATTTTTTAATTCTTTAATTATTTATTCATTATTCATTACCCTTTATTCTTGCACCTTCATTCTCTATCCCTTATTCTTTCATTCATTATTCTTTATGTCTTATTTCTCATCTTTGTATGATATTTCCTTTTATGCATTTTATTTTCTTTCTTGTTATTTATCTTAATTTTATTGCTTATTATCTATCTATTTCTAACGCACTCCCTTTCAAATAGACATGGACTCCTTGAAGACAAAGTTGATTGCTCTAATTCATATGTTCAACCAAAATGCTAACGTGAATTCTTATATTGTTTTTTGTGATATTTGTTTTGCAACAAGTCATGTGGAGAATACTTGTCCACCACTATTTAATCGTTCCTTATGGGGTTCCCATCCTAACTACAGTCAGTGGCCGAAGCAAGGTTATTGTGAGTCTTGTAAAATAACAGGTCATTCCATTGCAACTTGTTTAAGGATAAATAATTTGGTGAAATCATTGGAAGAACTTGAAAGAAAGTTCAATGAAGTGACCTATTCAAATTCACATTATCAAATATCTAGCAGGAGGAAACCCCCAATTGTTTTCGATGATAATTAACAAGAAGGAAGGCAGAATTATTTTGGCCTAATAATGGAAGTTCAACCACCATCTCAAGAAGATAGATTGGAAAAGATGACAAAAGAAATTTTAACTAGTCAAGCTCAAATGCTTGTGGGTATAAAGGAAATGATTAAGAGCAACAATGTAGACTCATCTTATACTGAAACGCCAACTCTACTCTCAAGTTAGGAGGACCCTCAAAGGAGCATTATACATGAAAATGAGCTTGATGAACAAGATATAGAAGCTTCTTCCCATACCTTGGAAGATATATTATGGAAAATGTGGGAAAGCTTCAAAGTCTCCCAGGCTCAATCAGATGAGATGAATGAAGATAATGTAAATTAGTTTGGGAAAAATGTAAGAGAGAATTTGACAGAGGAGTGTACTGCTTTAATTCTAATACCTTCTATTGCCAATAATCAAGAGGAGCCTTTCCTTTAACCTGCCATTGATGAAGTTGTGGAAGAAAGTGTAGGGGGAATGCCCCAAGCATCATTTCCTTGGTTGACATAGCAATTTGATTTAATAGATGATGCAGGACTAGATATGAATGATGAGGGTAATGTAGGGACTTATGCAATGGATGCAAAGCCCTAAGAATCATTTCCTTCAATAACACCCATGCTCAATGATTTAATTTTTCCTATAATTGGTAGTAGTGTGCTTTTATTTAATATATCTAATGCTATTATCCAATTCTTTGTTGAGCATGTTGACTGTAGGGAACATGTTGCAAAGGATTCATATAGATGATTTCATGATGAACCTTTGAAGGAAGGCATATTAGTAAAGGACAATTTTAGAACCTATGCAAGAAGGTTCTAAAATATCTGATGCCGCCAACGTCGAGATTTAGGCTTGGTGGCTATGATAGGTGGTTGAGATTAGGACCTTAAACAAGCGCTTCTTGGGAGGCAACCCAAGTTTCTTTCTTGTTATTATTTTAGTTTATTTTCTTTTTTTCCCAATCCCTTTACTTAGTTTTTCTTGTCCATACTCCTTTTTCAGGATACATTGTTTAGGAGGCTTGAGGATAATGGAGTAATTTCATAACTTGATTGACCCATTAACTTGGTATGTTCACTTGGTAAGTCCTTTAACCTTAACCCTCTTTCATATTTGACTTTATTTTCATTGGGACAATGAAAATTTTAAGTCTGGAGGGATGCATACTTAGATGCATATTTTGGGTTATAATGTTGATTTTGATAATAAAATTTAGATTTTAGTCATAATAAAAAATTTTGAGGCATTTTGAGTTGCATTACTCACACTATTACTACTGACTTGTTCTCAAGTGAAAATACTAGCACATTTATTTCTTCACTTGTGTATATTGTTTCTTATGCTAGTATGTCTAGTGGATTGTTTTTCTCTATCTTTGGTAGCATAAAATGAGCAAAAGTTGTACCGGGAGGCATTTAAGAGACAGTATTTTCCGGTTACATTTTGTCTAGCTCGTCGTCAGGAGTTTTTGAACCTTAAGCAAGGCGACCGTTCTGTGATGGAGTATAATGCAGAATTCAGTAGATTGGCCGAGTTTTGTCCTCATTTGGTGGCTCAGGATTACGATCGGATGCATCAGTTTACTCAGGGATTGGCGGCATACATACGACTCAAGATGTCCGGATTTCCCGGTAGTTCTTATCGAGAGGTCTTAGATCGGGCATTATTCATTGAGATGACTCAGCAACAGGTGAATATGGAAAAAAGTAATAATACACAAGTGATGCGGAAGAAAGAGAAAAGAGGTCAGAGCTCACAAGTTACTTCAGGAGGGTCCTCTCCACCGCAAAAGACAAGGCGAACCTCGGATGGGGGTTCTCGTTCCTCTCAGCGAGACCAGAAGAATAACTTTGGAGGGATCATGTGTTTTCAGTGTGGCTCCAAGAGTCATACCAGGAATGATTGCCCGTTGGATCACGCTATATGCTTCTATTGTAAGCTTCCGGGGCATGAGAGTCGAAATTGCACTCTGAAGGCTCAATTAGAGACGACTAAAGAGACCACTCAGGGAGGGCGACCCACCCAGCCACGACAGCAGAAGGGACCTCAGAGGACTCAGAACGTTTCATATCAGCCGCAACTGCCGGGACCCCAGGGAAAAGTGTACCATATCCAGGGTCAGGAGTATCCAGTGATGCCAGCGACCACGCAGTACTCTACTGCAGTGTCCCCTTACCAAACATACCCGGTACAGCAAGACCCTGCACTTCCATCTCAGCCTTATTCAACATTTCAGCCGCAGACTCAGCCTCAGTACCCGCAACAGCAGCAGGATGATGCTCCTCCGAATCCACGTCAGCCTACTTTAAGGATACCACCATCGAGTGCAGAGGTGGGACGGGGTTATGCCGTCACACGGGAGGAGGCACAGCGGGCCGAGGGATTGGACTTCCGAGGTATTAGCCACTTTATACCTTTAGTATAGATCTATTAATAGATACTGGTAGTTCTCATTCGTTCATCTCTCGGGTATAAAACATGTCATTTGTTGTTCAACGTACTTAAGTCGTAAATTTGGGGACCAAATTTTTATTAGTAGGGGAGAATGTAAAATATGGCAACAAATGATAATTTAAAAAAAAAAATAAGGTTTAATAGACTAATAACCTTATTAGGATTTTTAAGAATTTTTAGAAATTTTCTGGGATTTAATCTGAGCCTGTAGGACGTATTTTGATGGGATAAAATTTTTGGCTTTGGAAAAGGTCTATTTAGAATACCCGGAGGTGGGAGTTAATTGAGGAACGGATCTAGGGTTTAATTAGAAAATCCCTAAGTTATAAAAAGGGAAAACTCCCGTGCCCTAACTCTCCACACGGCGCCAACTCCTTCCCGAGCCTTCACCACGCTAGTACCAACCGGCCTTCCTCGTCCTCGAGCCCTCGCCCTCACCGGCCTCTCCCTCCCTCAAGCCACAGTCGCTGCCCTCCCCATCTGATCTCTCCCTCACGCGAGCGCCGCAGACGCCGCCAACCGCCTCTACTCGACGCCGACCCTAGCGAGCCCTAGCTCCACCAGTATCTTTCGGCCACGAGCTATGGGCAGCAGGCCTCCCCTCTCCTCCTATCTCTTGCAGATAGCCCAAGCATATCCTTGCCGCCAACACAGCCGTGCCCTAACGCCTCTCCACCGCTTCTCTAGCACTCCTCTTGAGGTGGAATTTCCTCCTCCAAACCGTGAGACAAGGCAAGTACTTCTTTTATGTGGGCATGACTTCTGTGAGGTAAGGTCTAGGAAACTGGTAGATGCCGCTCGTTTGATTCCGAAGCTTGATTGACTGTGAATGGAATTGTGTTCGTTTTGGGTTACTGATCCATGGTGTTAGTGCTCCGGGTTCCTGCGATTTACATGTTTGTCTAAATGCTCGAATGAGATGCTCAACGGTTGCTTGAATTGTGATGTGAGTTTTTTTCCGGATTGATCTCGTGTTTAACTTGCACTGTTCTGGTTTCCAATTCTGATTTGAGTGTTCATAATTTGGTTCGGGAATAGATTGGGCTTTCATGGTGGGTTGAGAGATTGTGGTCCAGTGTTATGGTTTCAGCGCAAAGATTTCTTAAGGTTTCAGCGATGTCCTAATGTGGCTTGAAGTTTCTATACTGTCATTGCATCTTTCTGTAAGGTTTACAGTGCTGATTCGTTTTGCAAGTTCAAATCTATATGTTGAAACGAGATCTGTGGGGTAAGCGAAATATAGTTAGGGATAGAGTTATTTATCTACGATCGATTAGGGTTGCCCTAATTAGGTTTGGGTATATTATTTAGCTGTTTAATTCATATGAATTTAGCTAAATAAAATATATGTATTGATTAATGCAGGACGTTGATTCAGAACAAGCATCTCGACGTAGGATTTTTGATTCGATCTTTTACTAAAGGCGGGTACTTCTTGCTTTGTTTCTTTTAGTTCATGAACTGGTGCATGAACTATTTTTGGAAAAGGACTATTTTACCTTGACTCCACTCTTATTTTCCTGCGTTTGATACTTCTACATGATCTTTGAGAAACTCGTTTCCATATCTATGTAGTCTCTTGTCGTTGTCCATGATCAGTAGCAGATATTAGATACCATGTTTGTATGCTTTGGCTGTTATTTATTTATATATTATGTTGAGCATGCTGGCTTCATGTAGCATACCTGTTTCTGCTTATATATATATATATGATGACTGTTGCATTGTTTGCATCATGTCATTGCATGCATACCGCATCCTTGGCCACTCGAGAGAGTGGTAGCTGGAGTTGATGCCGCTTGTCCTGTCCTGCCGCACTCGGCCACTCGTGTGAGTGGTAGCTGGAGTACGAGCAGTAGGGACCCCGTCGCAGATGTAGCTAGTTAGCTTCTATGCAACTGGCCCCTCGGCCATTTGTGTGAGTGGTAGCTGTTGTTTATATATGCTGTTATTGCTTATTTACTGCTGTCGTATACATACGCTGTTATTGCTTGTATATACCTAGCTTGTTGTCGCTGTAGTTATGAGTAGTACTGTAGCAGATTAGTACCAGTTCTGTCCTACTATACCTAGCCTAGGATATGGTTTCAGGTATGAGTGATTACTTTGGTCCTATTGTAGTATCTGCTATTTCCTTTATGAGACTGTATACTCTTGGCTCACTTTCTAGTTGTATTTTTCGTTCATGCACTATCTCTCTTTACCCGCTGAGTTCCAATACTCACCACCTCACAAAATGGTTTTCTTTCGCCAGGTAACAGGTAGATGAGTCATGGATGCTTGGAGAGATGTCGGCTGACAGTCCCACGTCACACTCGAGGATAGTTTTCTTGTTTTGTTTTAGTATTGTTGAATTGTATGTTGATTTTGTGTATTTTGCTTTTCAATGAGTCGATGTGAATTTTTTGGAGTCTAGTCTGGTGGTTGCAGACATTTTTGCTAGTGTCGTTGTTAGTTTTACGTTCGTATTATTTTGTGTCTTCCGCTGTGCATGTTTCCAGTCGTGTGAGTTGTTGTTAACTGTGTGGTTGTTTTTATTTATTTATGTCCAGCCAGGTTGGCTGTGTCTATTAATTGCATGGTTATGTTATTTCTATATTGTTATCTATTCCAGCCGCATGTGGCTGAGGTATATGGTGATGTAGTAATGCTTCAGATTGTCCGCCGTACAGGGGAGATGCTGCCGAAATTTCTTCGTACAGGGACTCCTCCGGGGCGTGACATAAAATGAGCAAAAGTTGTATTGATAATTTGTGAGTAATGCCTAATATTAGTATCTCTTTCACTTTTCAAATTCTTGATTGTTGATAACACCAAAAATAGTTATGATTCATTGAACTTGTAAGTACTAGTATTTCCATGGTGACTTCTCAAATTACAATTACGTTACTAGATGAGACTCAAATCATGTAAGCTCATTTGAAAAAATAATATCCCAAAAAAATGGAGGTTTGTTTAAGTTTAATACCTTGCAAATATTCAAAGAAAAAAAGTGATGAACAAGGAATAGAAAAATAGTTGTCATGAGTGAAAACTAGCAATTTGCCCCTTTAAGACCAAGTTAGGTTACTGAGAAAATAAATGCTATGTTTCTCTTGATATTGAACACGCCTTTGAAACCTAAGGTAGATTGAAAAGGATGAACTTTACATTTGGTAGATAAGTGTCTATCACCGGAAGCATAAGGAACATAGTTAAATGATGACTTAACTAGACTTGGAGTTTGAAACTTAAAAGGATTTTCGCCGCTATTGCACTGAGCAGAGAGAACTAGTAATTAGGTCTTACTCACATTGCTTTGATATCCTGCTCACAAGTGAACTATTTGATAGAGTTAAATGAATTCAATAGGGATTATAATGCACAAGTTCAATTTATAAGTTTAGATTGCAGGTTTTTGCTTGAGAACAAGCAAAGATTTAAGTCGGGGGTGTGATGTACATAGATTATATATGTTATTCTGCACTATTTGATGCACATCTACTTATATTTCATATTTATGATCTATGTGTTTTGCACCCTTTTCTATCATATTTCAGTATAATTACTATTTTACATCCAGAGATATGTTCATTGTTTATTTTCACTTTAAGGAGCAGTTTGGAGCGAAAAAAGATGCTAAAGACACAAAAGAAGATCAATTGAGAAGACCATAATCCAACCTTGTCTACACTGAGGAGAGAAAAGCAAGGATTAGAGTGCCCAATTCATTTCAGAGGTAAATTGGGCCTGGCCATGCATTGAAGCACAGCCAAAAGAAGAAATAAAAGAAGAGGTAGTGCCTTAAAGCATGGCCAAGGAGAGGACCAGTGAATAAATGGTCCTGGTCATGCCTCGCAGCATAGCCAGGAGCTACCCGTGCCACTCTCTAGAGATGATTTAGTCTTGGCCATGCCGAGGCACGGCCATGCACCCGAAGAATAGTTTTAAAGATCTAACCATGCTAAATGGCATGGCCTGGAGGTAGAAAAGTAGAGTACCCCTGCTTTGGCTGTGCTAAATGGCACGACCTAGCTTTATGGACAAAGCCAAGTTGGCTCTGACTGTTCTTTATGGCACGACCAAGAAGCCAGACTCAGAAATGACCATGGCAAATGGCATGGCTAGGATACTTATGCCCAAGACAAGTTAGCTCTAGTTGTGCCAAATGGCATGGTCAAATGCCCAAGCAGTGGTTAGGTCATGTCTCTAGACACAGCCACCTCGTGCTTCACCTCTTTAAAAGGAGCACTTCATCTCCTTGTTGGAATGTATACTAAAAGCCTAGCTTTTGTATAAACATTTACTTAGAAATAAGAATCATATTGATCAAATATCTACATTTATAAGTTAAGTGTAGTTAATTTATATTGTAGATAACATGGTGTGTGGTGTCACACACAGAAGATCATGTTATCAATTCCATATAAATTATAAACAGTAGCTCACGACTGAGATGAAAAGGAACAAACCATTGGAATAGTCGTAGTGTAATTAGGTATTAGTTTATCTTGACTGACAAATTACACTAGTACACTCTGAGTATATTGAGCAGGACCATTTAAGGTTAGTTCTTTTTATACTGACTTAATAAAAAAATAAGACCTTAGTTATTATGGAAGTGTGTGCTCTTAATCCTAATATAATAACAAGCACATATATTTAGTATTTATTTCTTTGACTTATCAAAGGGTGAGATTTAGCTCGATAAATCCAAAGGTCTGATAAGTTGGGAAATGATATTACTTATAGTGTGTGTTGTTGATTATAGAAGATAACTGTGTCCTAGTAATCTAGGTTGATAATGTCCCCAAGAGTAGCTCATAAGGATTGTCATGTTAAACCCTGCAGGTGGACTTAGTCTGACATGACGATAAGGTTGAGTTGTACTACTCTTGGACTAAGATATTAATTAAAGAGAGTTGTTAGTAACTCATTTAATTAGTAGACATTCGACATCTTAAACACAGGGAGAATAACACACTCATAATAAGAAGAAACCCAAAATGTAATTTGGGATTGGTGTGGTAGTTTAATAATAATTCTTTAGTAGTATGAATTATTATTGATGAAATTAAGTTGGGTGTTCGGGGCGAACACGGGAAGTTTAATTTTATCGGGAGACCAAAACCAATTCCTCCTCTCGGTCCCTATCGTAGCCTCTTGTATATAGAGAATTATACCCACCTATACCCACCTTTCTACCCACCCTTAGGTGGCCGGCCAAGTTAGCTTGGAGCCCAAGCTAGGGCCGGCCAAGACCAAAAGGTTGAGCCAAGTGAGTGGCCGGCCAATGCTTGGAGCCCAAGCATGGTGTGGCCGGCCCTAAGAAAATTAAAAGGTTTTTTATTTTAAAATTTTTCTTATGTGCATTCCATGATTTTAAAAGAGAGTTTAAAATTTAAATCTTTCCTTTTATAGCTTTTTACAAAAGATTAAGAAAAGATTTGATATCTTTCCTTATTTGTAGATTGAAAGGAAGATTTTAATTTTGATTAAACTTTCCTTTTTTGTAATCATGTTCATGATTTAAAAAGAAAGTTTAAAATTAAATATTTCCTTTTATAAGTTTCTACAAAAGATTAAGAAAAGATTTGATATCTTTCCTTATTTGTAGATTATAAGGAGATTTTAATTTTAAAGATAACTTTTTTTTTGGAAATCATCCACATATTTTAATAGAGAGATTTTAATTTATAAAATTCCTTTTATAACCAACCATAAAGGGAAAAAATTTATTTTAAAATTTCCGGAAACAAATTAGGAAGTTTTAATTTTGTGTTAAAACTTTCCTTGCTTGGAGCTATAAGGTGGCCGACCACTTGATTCATGAAAAGGAAATTATTTTTAATCAATTAAATTTTCCTTTTCATGGAAAGGAAAATAAGGAAGGTTTTATTTAAATTTTCCTTATTTGCCAAGACCAAGGATTATAAAAGAGAGGGTAGGGGTGACTTCATGGGTGACAACTCTATTCTATTCTCCTCCTCTCTTCCTTGGTGGTGTGGTCGGCCCTTCTAGTTCTCCCTTCTCCTTTTTCTTTCTTCTCCTTGGCCGAAACTCTTCATCCTTTTGAGCTTGGAAGGTCGTCGGATATTGCTTGGAGAAGAAGGAGAGAAAGGAGAATTTGTTTCTTGCATCCCTTGGAGCTTGGTGGTGGTGGCCAAACCTCTACATCCTTGGAGGAGTTTTGGTGGCCGAAACTTGGTGAAGAAGAAAGAAGGGCTTGGGTGGTTCTCATCTCGGTAGATCGTTGCCCACACAATGTCCGAGATAAAAAGAGGAATATGGTAGAAGATCAAGAGGTCATTGTATACAAAGAAAGATATAACTAGTAGTTATTTTCCGCATCATGCTAATTTTTCTTTGTATGAATTCCAAACACAAGAGACATATGATTCTAGATTTTCGGATTAGATATTCGAAGTTGTGTTTCTTTTGTTTTGTTTTTCGATCTAGTGATTCAATTATTCTTTTTGGTTAAACCTAATGTTATTTTAGGAAATTAAATATTGAATTTTGTTAAGAGGCTTTATCGAGGTAGTGGTGGATGTTCCCATACCCAAGAAGGTCATGTGCCTCGCCATGTTTGACCTAGGAGCCAATTTCTAAAATTGATATTTAATTGAATTTATAACATGGGTGGATTTGGATTAATAATGTTAAGTTTTGTTTGCGATCCAAGTCTAAACCATTAAGAACAGATAAGTTAAATTTGGAATCAATAATGTTAAGTTCCGTTTGCGATTCCGAATTTAATTTCTAAAGAACATAATAGGTTGTTAGAAAAGGTTTAACACTTGTACAAAATTTTTGTACAGTGGAACCAGTACGATCTTCCTAGGACCAACTAACTCTCCTAACCCGAGGGAGGAAGATCGAAGGCGAGAAGGGACCACCTAGATCAAATCCTTGCACTTGGAGGCGTCATCTGGGCAATCTGAGACCATCCTGCTTCTCCATCCTCATCGGCACTCCAAGATCTTCGTCTGAGAGCTTCACTTGACATCAAGGATAAGTTTTTCTTCCCTTCCTTTAGGGTTCTTGAAATTATTATGTATTTAAGCTCTTGGATTGTAGATTTTTAACTTATGGAGTACATTTCTATTGCTTTAGGACGTAGGGAGTAATTGTAATGTGTGGAATATTGTAAACTCTTTGAATTGTCAATTTCCTTGTTTGATTATGCTTGTATGGCACATGTTCTATTTGATGAAATGCTAGCAAGTAGGCTTACCCTTTAGAGCATGAATTTATCTATCTAGAATGTATTTCTGTATGCATTGATCTAATTTCTGAGTTAGACATTGCTATGTTTCTATAATTGGAACTGGCATAAACTTGAATTTTCATTGATCAGATGCATAAATTATTATCTCTTTTGAGTGTACATTTTGATATAGCTCGACATGGCCTTAGGATACTTATTTAACATTAAGTATCTAAGGTAACTATCCTTCTGGATAAAACATAACCTTCTAAGAGAGAATGATTCTATATATGGATGAGTCTATCACTTGACCTAATGGACTTCCCCTAATCATATGCTATGGAAGTGACTTACGTAATCTAGAGACGTACACTTGGGGGAGACCTTGTGATAGGAGGTACTCTACTGAAAACTCGAACTCTCTAAGTTACTTCTTCACTTGATGGTATACTTGGTTATTGGCAAGGGAAGTACTCTGATACATCGTCGTGGGGTGGAATTCAGTAGTAGTTTAGACTGTCCTACAAACATACAAGTGGAGGAGTAAAAAAGAGTGAATTCATATCACAATATCCACCATTACAATGAAACCCTCAACCTAGAACATTTTCTGAACTAAGGACTTCCTCAGTTATCTTTCTTTACTTTTATTTTCGCATCTTAGTTGAAAATCTAAAACAATGTTTATAGATTGTTGTCTAGTTAAATTCGAAATGCAAAATCAATTAGCATTTAATCCTCAGTTCTCATGGAATTGACTTATAAATTTTATAACTTGACGACATATTCGGTATTTTACATCGGTCATCCATGGTGTCGAAAGTTATCCCCTAGGGGTCCACCACTCCCGCAAAACCACTGATCCTCCATTGATGCCACAAAAGACGTCGAGCGGCCACACCAATCCGATCAACCACATCTCTACCTTAAGGTTTTACCACAACCTCCATAGCATGAGCTCCATCTGAATGGGCTAGGAGCTCCACTTCGGCGATCCCTGAGGCTGCAATCGATCAACCTACTTTAGCCTCATCCGACCGGATGTGCTTCCTTCTGCACTATCGATCGAAGCTATCCTAGAATAGCTGATCACCTTTCTATTGTCACCCCTAGCCTAGCCTGTACCACTCATCTCCATAATACACTTAGTCGCTGCCACCAAGCCCCTGATTAAGTCCAGCTCGGAAACCAGTTAGTCAAGTAGTAAGTGAATCACAACCATCCTTAGGCTACCTACTAATGAATGTCGCTACCCCGACCTAAGCAAGCCACGTGCCCAGAACACAAATCATAATTCAAAGCCCCTTGGCCCAAACTTGGGCTTATGCTTGAGCCCGAGCGGTGATGAGCTCACCAAAGGAGCTAGCCGATCGCTTTAGTCAATATCCCACTAGGGTAAACTCACTTGACACTCAAACACTTATATTCTTCAGTATAATTCAACTAACCATTCCTTTACTTTGGCAATTTTGGGTAGATGGCTTGGCCATGTGCTAGAAATTGGCCTAGTTGAGCCATGAGCATAAACTTTTGTAGGACTCGGTTAGGGGAGCGGGCCCACCACAAGCTTCGACCGAGAGGCTATATGAAGAAGTGGCTTAATTAAGGAGAGAGCTGGGCATTCAGTCGGAACAATTGCTGGGATCCGAGCAGGCTCTCACTGTGGAGAAAGATAAGAACCATGACTAGGTTGTCTAACTCGAAAAACTTCTAAAGAAAACCCAAAATTATGAGTCATGCCTCCACTTAGCCAACACAAGAAAACTTAGAGTTATTGAGGACCTAGATATCAAAAATAAATAGGCCCGAGTTTTGGCCAAGAAGTTGAGGAAACGAAGGCTGCTCTCCTCACTAAACAAATTGGTCAAACGGCTAAACAAACTACATAGGAGCTTCAACTAGAGGAGCATCAACGAGCCCTTGCGACAAAAGATGTTGAGTCAGAGGCTCTGAGGCCAAGATGGAAGCTTCCAAGGCTAAATTTGCCAAGTATCAAGAGGGAGAGCTTGATCGACTAGAAAATTTTAGATTCAACTACTTACGCTCTAGAGATTTTAATCAAATACTAGCTGATTGGACCACCAAAATGTTCAACTATGACATAGACAGGGCAGTCAAGCAAATGAGGGAGGGGCTACCTGACCATCAATGTACCCCGAAATTTCATCAAGTGCCAAAAGATCTTTGAAGATGTTCCATTGGACACTTTCCCTGATTTTACTTGTTATTCTTCTTAGACTTTCTTCAAGTGAATGTAAAAAACTTAACCACTTATGCTGCTCGGCTATGTATATTTTCTTCTGAAAGGTCTTCATGCCTCAAATATTCTTTGTCTTTCCTTATTTTACCTTTCCTTTTCTTTTATTTAACTCAATATTATTTTGCTCCCACTTCCTCCATAAATATTATTTGAACACCTGTCCATTCAGATAAGCATCACTTAGATCTTCTACTAGACATTGAACGAATAGCTTTATGACTAATGCATCCAGGAAAAATCACAGATCACTTTTTATTATGCACATCCGAGACTTATGTGTGAGATCTAACTTATTTATAACTCGATCAATTGGTTCAACAATCTGGGACTTAGTCGTAATAGCAAGCTTACTTATAACTCGGTTGATTGGCACGAGAGTCTGGGACTTATACGTGAGAGAAAGCTCACTTATAACTTGGTCAAATGGATTAAGGGTCTGGGACTTAGTCATGAGAGCAAGCTTACTTATAACTCAATCAAACGGCTCGAGAGTCAGGGACTTAGTCGTGAGTGCACGCTATAACTTATAACTTAGCCAAATAGCATGAGAGTCTAGGACTTAGGAGTAAGAGAAATCTCATGTATAACTTGGTCAAACAACTCAAGAGTCTGGGGCATAGGTGTGAGAGCAAGATCACTTATAACTTGGTCGAATGGCTCAAGAGTCTGGGGCTTAGACTAAGAGCAAGCTCACTTATAAATCTGTTGAACGACATGAGAGTCTAGGACTTAGGCATGAGAGCAAGCTCACTTATAACTTAGCCCAATAACATGAGAGTCTGGGACATAGGTGTGAGAGCAAGCTCACTTATAACTCGGTCAAATGACTCAAGAGTCTAGGTCTTAGATGTGAGAGCGAGTGTCACGCCCCAGGTAGTCCCAGCCAGAAGAAATTTCGGTAGCATCTCCCCTATACGAGTGACAATATGAAACTTCCTATAATGCCCTCAGGGCCACATATACC
Source organism: Zingiber officinale (assembly GCF_018446385.1). Lineage (NCBI taxonomy): Eukaryota > Viridiplantae > Streptophyta > Magnoliopsida > Zingiberales > Zingiberaceae > Zingiber > Zingiber officinale. The sequence goes on along the minus strand of NC_055997.1, from coordinate 40,307,523 downwards.
TCAGCCAACACGGCCGGAACAATAACAATATATATAAAGCAAGCACCCACGCAGTTTAATAGTAAAGAAAACAAACATAAGCAACTATAAGGAAAACATCTCAAATATCCTACTCCACTACACCCATAAAACTCAAATATTATTCCTACTCAACTACACCGATAAAACTCAAATCACAATGATGCAAATAAAATCAACTCACCTCTTCTGTCATCCAGGCAGGCATGTAGTAGATATATCCAAATAAAACCCAATGATAATAAAGGATCATACAAGATCCAAGTGCCAAAACCAGAACAAGTCTAAAACACAGTCTAGATAGTATAAGAAGAAAAACCAAAAGACCAAACAAACATCCTTGCAATCTGCAGGGGGACTAGCAACTGGAGATCTCCGGACAACCTCAACCTGAAAAGTAATATCAACGGTGTGAGCCAACTCCTCAGCGGGTAACTACTGACATGCATAATAAAAAATACTAATAGCAATAATTATGCATATAGTCTCCTGATATAGGAATGATAAATGCAAACTGAAATAAACAGGAGGAAAATTGTACTAACCAGGACCTGGTATAGAGATAACAAGGTTATCAGACCGAGAGTATCATAAATCTTGTATGCATGTCAAACATATGCACCCACCAAATATGCAGCAAATAAGTGCAGCAAACACAAGCAATAAATGCATCAATGCGTATGATGCCAATGACATGTCCTGGTCACCCCTACTGCTAGTCAGCCATCTCACACACGATGGTGAGACCGAGTGGGTAGGGTTGTGACAACCGTGCACTCTACCATCACTGCTCCTGAGTGACCTAGTCAACGGGATGCTATCGAAGTACACCTATCCTCCTTACCCCAAATCATAAGTGGGGGAGCACAATTCTCTCATCTCCCTGAGCCAGTCCAAAGGAGGGATCCCTGTCTTGCTACAATGCTGCATCACACTACCCATGAGTGGACCAACGGAGCCCTTGACAGAGCAACCTACTGCAACACACCCTGCCTGATAAAAACCACTAACCCATGAGTGGTTGTGTGTGTAGATCCATGTACCTGGCAATGTGCTCAACAATAATGGAGCTAACAATCGCACAGCATGCAATCATGCGAGATGATGCATGACACAAAGCATGGAAATATCCTGATCCTATCCATCTCTACCAAAATGTGTACCATAGGACAAATGGATCAAATCAATGGTCTAGGTACACAGATCAGATATAGTATAAAACCTAGGTCCTGAACATAATAAGGCATGGTATGTCATTTCCTTAAGGTCATATATAATCGAAGGAACATAAATGCAATAGTAGGAAATAAATACAGCATGCTCAGGTAATAGATAATGACATATCCATGCAAAAATAAACATAAATATTACTATTTGTTAAATATTACTAAGCATATCAATATGATATATCAAAATAGATAAGTCAAAGTACCCGCCTCAAAATAGAGAGGTCCAACCCGGTCCAAATCCGACTTCAAGATGCTCGTCTCGCGTCAAAGTCCTGTGTTATCAAACATAATGTATTTATCTATATAGCTAAATAAAAATCTCCAAACCTATTCAATAATCTTATCGTTCCTTTATATTTTAAAATCCTTAAATTAAACAAATTCTAACTATTTCACCTTCCAATTAAGATTTGCAAGTAGCATTATCAACCTAAACTTAATTAAATTCAAGTACAATTTTTTCTTAACCTTTCCTAGTTCAAATCCTTTGTACGCTACTACAAATGAAACAATTCCTCTATTTCTTATCTTACCTCAACGCTAAACCTCTCCGGTTGATCACAGCACATATGGAAGCCGTCGGAATCTACTAGCCGGAGATACCCGCTGCCGAAATCTATTGTCAGAAACTATGAATAGTTGCCGCGGAGAACACACAGTGACTGTACCACAACGATTAGCCCATCAATTCAGCACAGGATAAAAATCCAAATACCCAATAAGCCTTATCTACTCGATACCCCTCGTTTCCTCTTTGCCGGCGGCTGGTGGCGAAGAAGGAAGACCCGATGGTGAGATATAGGGCACGGGTGAAGCAACTAAGGCTTGGATCTTCACCTCTGGTTGAAGGCCAACTCGTGCAGGGGTGGCAGTGTACCAAGTCTAGGGCACGGCGTGATGCTGCTTGGTGCGAGGAGATGAACGGGTCTGAGGGACAATTGCCGAACTAAACTCAACAATCGGAAGAGGGGATCCTTAGTGAGACAGAAGAAAGGGGCTGCTGGAAAATAGATCACGCGGCGTTAGCGCACAAGGGCGAGCGGTGCATCCTGATCTTAGCGGCGGAGACAGCGTCGGCTAGGGCTCAACGAATATGGACCCAATCTAAGGCACACCAGAGTGATTTGGTTGTCAGCACTGCTCCGTACGGAATACACTAAAAGTCTAGCATTTTGTATAAACATTTATTTTGAAATAAGAATCACATTGGTCAAATGTCTACATTTATATGCTAAATGTAGTTGTTCATTTAACTTATATTGAAGATGACATGGTGTGTGGTGTCACACAAAAGATCATGTTATTAGTTCCTTATAAATTATAAATAGTTTCTCACAACCAAGATGGAATGGGACAAACCATTGGAATGGTTGTAGTGTAATTTGATATTAGTTTATCTTGACTATAAAATTAACTAGTACACTCTGAGTGTATTGAGCAGGACTATTTGAGGTTGTTCTTTTTATACTGACTGTAAAAAAAGAATAGGACCTCTGTTATTATGGAAGTGTGTACTCTTAATCATAATATAATAACAAGTACGTATACTTAATATTTATTTCTTTAATTTATCAAAGGGTGAGATTTAGTTCGTTAAATCAATAGGCCCGATAAGTTGGGAAATGATATTATTTATATGGTGTGTTGTTGATTATATAATGAAACTGTGTCCTAGTAATCTAGGTTGGTGATGCCCCCTTGAGGAGCTCATAAGGATTGTCATGTAAACCCTACAGGTGGACTTAGTCTGACATGACAATAAAGTTGAGTGGTACTACTCTTGGAGCTAGATATTAATTAAGTGAGTTGTCAGTAATTCATTTAATTAATGGACATTCGATATCTTAAACACAGGGAGATCAACGCACTCATGATAAGAAGGAGCCCATATTGTAATATGGGATTGGTGTGGTAGTGCAATAATAACTCTTTAGTGGTATGAGTTATTATTGATAAACTTGACTTAGGTGTTCGGGGCGAAATGGGAAGCTCAAGCTCATTGGGAGACCAAAACCAATTCCTCCTCTCGGTCCCTGTTGTAGCCTCTTATTTCTAAAGCCTTATATCTACCCAAAGCCCAGCTTCTTAACCAAGCTTAAGGGTCGGCCACATCCTTACTTGGAGCCCAAGCAAGGGGCCGACCAAGCCAAGCTTGGAGCTCAAGCTAGGGTCAGCCAAGCCTTGCTTGCAAGGGGTCGGCCAAGCATTATTTAGAACACAAGCTTGGGTCGGCCAAGCCTTACTTGGTGCCCAAGCAAGGGGCCAACCACACATGGAAAAGGAAGTTTTATTTTTTTTAAAATCTTTCCCTTTATAGAGATCCATTAAAAGGATTTAAAAGGATGATTTTAATTATAAAACTTTTCTTTTTTAGATTGGTCACAAAAGGAAATAAAAGGGAGTTTTTATTTTGTTAAAAACTTTCCTTTTATGATGTTTTCCACATGGTTTTAAAAGAGAGTTTTAAATTTTAAAATCTTTCCATTTATAGCTTTCTACAAAGAATTAAAAGAGAGATTTGAAATCTTTCCTTATTTGTAGTTATCTATAATGTTTAAAAGAAATATTTTAATTTTAAACTTTCCTTTTTTATAACCATGATATAAAAGGAGTTTTATTTTAAATCTTTTCTTTTATAGACATCCACAAAAGGATTTAAAAGAGAAGATTTTAATTTTATAAAACATGCCTTTTATAGCTAACCACAAAAGGGATTTTAAAAGAGAGATTCTAATTTTTTGTTTAAAATCTTTCCTTGTTTAATGCACAAGTGGTGGTCAGTCATGTAAAGGAAGTTTTAATTTTTTTTGTTTTAAAACTTTCCTTTTTTGGATTCACCAAGGATTATAAAAGAGAGGGAGAGGGTGCCTCATTGAGAACAACCTAAGCCTTGCATCCTCTCTATTGTGGCCGAAATCCTCTCTTCTATTCTCTTGGTGGTCGGCCCTTTTCCTTCTATTTTCTCCTATTGCTTTCTTTCATGGAGGTTGGCGGCATCAAGCTTGCTTTTCTCTTGGTGGTCGATTACTTGAAGGAGAAGAAGAAGAGAAGGAAACTCTCTTGTGTAGCATCCCTTAAAGGTTAGTTGGTGGCCGAAACTTGGAAGCAAAGGAAGAAGCTTGGGTGGATTTCATCTTGGTAGATCGTCGCCCACACGATGCCCAAGAGGAGGAGAGGAATACAACAGAAGATCAAGAGGTCTATAAGCTACTAAAAAAAGTATAACTAGTTATTTGTTTCCGCATCATAACTAGTTCATCTTCTTTGTATAGATCTTGAAAAACCAAACACAAGAGGCTATCGGTTTTAGGCTATCATTTTTGTCATTGATTTTGTGTTTCGATTTCGTGTTTCGATATTGTGTTTCTATTGAGATCTCTGTAGTTAAACGACCTAGTTTACTGTAAGAAGTTAAATATCCTATTTCTTTGAAAGTCTTTGTCTAGGAAGTGGTGGATGATCCCATACCCAAGAAGGCCTAGTGTCTCGCCATGTTTAACCTGAAAGATGATCTTTGAAATAGATATTTAATTAACTTCTGTAATATGGTTTAATTTATGAAGAACACATCGGTTAAACTTGGAGTAAAAATATTAAGTATCATTTCCAATCCAAGTTTAACTTCTGAAGGATAATTTGGATTAATAATGTTAAGCATCATTTGCAATCCAAATTTAACTTTAGTAGAGCACATGGGTAGCTAGGATAGTTCTATACTTGTACAAATCTTTGTACAGGGGAACTAGAACGGTATTCCGAGTAGCAACCAACAATCAGAGCTAGGTTTATGCCTCTGTGTGTTTGGTTTTTAGTTTAATTATGCACATGTCATACATATTTTAGGCATGAAAATAATAGGATGTGCAAATAGATTAACTCTGTGGTTGTAGGCTCCAATTATTATGGCCTATTGTGATTATGTTGTTGGGTTCGTCGGGCCGCGAAAACCGCTTTTTCGCGTCGCGGAAACCCCGAGTCACCCAAAGCCATGGATCTCGTGCAAAGATTCGTAAACAAAACTTTTCGAAAAACTTTTTCTTGTACGAGTTTGTAAAAACTTTAGATCTACACTAAAGTTAAGATCATTACCCTTGTAGCGAAGCCCTTCGCGTTCCCGCTCGTCCAAGGTGCCGGATCTCTAGACCGTCAAGTGTACGGTCCTCTAGAAGTATCCACACGAACAATCCTTGATGGAGAAGACCAAACAAAGGTGTGCTAGCACCTTGTCTTGTTCGGCCAAGAGAGGAGGAGAGGGAGAAGAGAGAGCTCTAGAGGAAGAAGATGACTTGAATGATGGAAAAATTTTCAAAATGAAAATTATTCTCCACATTCAAGTGGCCGGCCACCTTCTCATGTCTAACTCCCATTTCCACATTAAATGCAATTAATGTGGAGCCATTAAAGAGTTGTAACCCCCATGAGGTGGCACTCTAGAATGATGTGGATCAACACTATTGGTCCACATCTTGCCACCTCACTAAATGACATGGCAACAAGTGTAACCTCCTCATTTAATGTGGGCCAGCCACATTAAATACTATGGAGGCTTGTAACCTCCATGAGGTGGCACACATTGATGATGTGGAGCAATCCTATTGGTCCACATCTTGCCAACTCACTAGTGATGTGGCAAAAAGTCAAGTCAAACAAGACTTTTTCTCTTCCTCTCAAATCAAGTCAAACTTAATCAAATCTCTCTCATGGTTGATCTAATCCAACCATATGATTCAAGCCAACTTAATATAATGAATCTAATTCATTAAATTAAGTTGATTTAATGAGTCATAATCTAAATTAAACTCATTGAATACATGAATCAACTTGAGTCCAACTCAATTAGCCCAATTTGGATTACTCTTAATCCAATATGATTCATCAAATAAATCTAATCCTCTTGGTTCATCATATGAACCAAATCTCCATCTAATTGTCCTTAGTGTGTGACCCTATAGGTTCTTGTAACGTTGGCAATGCCCTAAACCTATTTAGGAGCATAAGTAATGAGCGGTATCTAGAAACACATCATTACTACCCAAGTTACAAGAATGTCGAGATCCGACATCACCTTGTGACTACTAATTGTGACTCCTCACAATATATGACAAGTGTCCTTCTATCCTAGACATCTAGATTGATCAATATGAGGCATAGACCGTGTCATCCTCTAATCAATCTAAATCTTGAACTCCAAGTAGACTCACTCGATCAAATGAGCTCAACATCTAATGTTGACTCATTTGGGCATGGCCATGCACTTAGTGGTCTCACTCTATCAAGAATACCGATGTCGCTCCCGTCATATGGGAGGGATAGATCCCATCTACATCCATCTACATAATTCGTTATATACCCAGTAATCGCCTTTATAGTCCACCCAGTTACGGGTGACGTTTGACGAAACCAAAGTACATAACTCCTTATGTAGGGATCCATGGTGACTTCAGGTCTAAGGACTAATAGTCATACTAATAGCCACATGAGAAAGTATATGACACTCATATAACGATCCATGATACTTTCTCATGGCGGGTCATTCAGTATACATTCTCTAATGCATACCCATGTGTCAACTTGATATCTCTATATCCATGACTTGTGAGATCAAGTCATCGAGCTAACCTACATGCTAGTCTTATTGTATTAACATTGTCCCTGAATGTTAATACTCGACTAGGAATGATTTAGAGTAGTGTTCCCTATATCATCTCACTTTCGATTCAACCAATCGATTGATATAGGTAAGAACCTTCTACTCAAGGACGCTATTATACTTAGTCTATTTGGCACTAATATAAATAAGTATAATAACCAAACAAATGCCTTTATTAATATACAAGAATATGATATACATGAGTCCATACAATCATCAAATGATTGGCTCTAGGGCTCTAACTAACAATCTCCCACTAGCACTAGTGCCAATCAGTATAGGCTCTAAGGCCTAAAGACCTAGTGTGACCATCATGCTTTCTCTGTGCTAAAGCCTTGGTCAAGGGATCTGCGATGTTAGCTTCTGTAGGTACTGTAAAGCCCGAAAAATTCCCAAATTTATTTTAGAATTATTCTATGATTTTTCTGGAATTATTAGATATTTTTCCGGAATTTTCCGAGTAGCGGGAGTAGCAAAAACAAATAGGTCGCAAAATAGCTTAGGCGGGAATCGAACCCGAGACCTATGGTGTAAGGGATAATGTTAGTAACCAGTTGAACCCAGCAGGGCCGTGCTGAAAGGAAGGAGAACCAAATATATTTATATTAGAGTTGGGTTCATTAAACCACTTAATATAAATAATAAACTTAAGTGGGGTTTGGTTTATTTTGGTTCGGCACCTCTTCACCTCACGACACTTTCTCTTCCAAAACCTCACCGCCGCCTCTCCCTTCTTCTCCTCTTCCTCACGCACGGCACACCAAGGCAAGGGTCCATAGGATCATCTTCCGGCGACGACTCCAACACGAAAGGGGTTCTTCTCCGCGAGAGGAACGCGAAGCGGTTCGTCGAGCGGACGGTTTTCCGGAAACACCTAGCGAATAGAATCGTAAGAAAACCTTACGATTGAGGTAAGAAACCCTCACCTGCAGTATAATTGCTCTCGCTTGTTAGTTTTGGCGTTAGTTCAGTAATTTTATAGTTTTCAGTTTTAGGGCATGCTTTTAGTGCACGCCAAGCATTCGGTAGAATGCCCAGTTCAGAAGGATGTACCAATAGGCGTCCTAACAGCATATAAAATGTAATAGAAACATTTTATTCAGTTTATTATTAGTTATTACAGCTATATGGATCAGATATCCATTGGGTGGGCTCCCACAGTAGCCTCTAGGTTCGATAACCTAGCTCTAGGTTCAGATAACCTAGAACAACAAAGTAAAATTAAACAAGATATTAAGTATTTTACTTTTATTCAGTTGGCATCGTGCTTGGATCAGATATCCATGGGTTGGACTCCCACATCGTCCCTAGGTTCAGATAACCTAGTAACCCTGGATTCGGAACTTGCAATCCCGGTCTCGTAGGGATGCGCGCACAGTAAGCACAGTTGCCAGGGCCAGCAGGATGTTTAGTATTTTCATCTATTATATGTATAGTTTTCAAATTTGAAACCAAAGTGATGAAAACACTAATTTAGCTTTCATTCGATTCAGGTTCAATTTACATGATTTGAGTTCATGTACGATTTAGACATATGCATGACTAGTTCAGTTTCATGCTCGGTTTATATGTTATGCCATGTTTCGGTTTCAGTTTATGCTTTGTTTGATATGCCATGCCATGCTTGCATGTTCAGTATGTTTTTTCAAACAACATGATTTAAAATCATAATTGCATCGTATGCATGATTTAGTGAGGTAGATGGTTTCTTACTAAGCTTTAAGCTTACAGGTACTACTTTTTATACAGGTAAAAGAAAAGTGGACTAGCGGAGGCTGGAGGGCGATGCTACAATGATGTGTGTGTGCAAGGGGTCTGGAATAAAGATCCTTGGGATCTACACGCTTTTAATTCAGTTTTAGTACTTAACACGTCTGGTTTTATGAATTAGTCTTGTTACAGTTTAGTGAACTATATCTTGTTTAGTCATCATGTTTAGAATATGAGTATTCACATTCTTGAGTGTTTTCATGTATCTAGAACTGGTCTCTGTGAGTTGTGGCACGTTCCAGTGCCGGAAGTTCCTGAAATCAGAAACTCTGATTTCATATCAGAGTTGGATCGGTCTGCCGACCGATCCGTTACAGCATCAGGATCCTGGATCGGTCAGCCGACCGATCCAGAGGCATACAGTATGTTACTGTATGCTATCTGATCGGTCGTCCGATCGATCCAGCACCGAACAGAGAGTTCGGGACGAAATCTGCAGTCACTGATCGGTCGACCGACCGATCAGTGAGCAGCTGGATCGGTCGACAGACCGATCCAGAGGCGAACAGAAGCGCATCGATCGGTCTACCGACCGATCAGGGTGCTTCTGGATCGGTCGGTAGACCGATCCAGATGCGAACAGAACGCAGCAGAAGCACGGAGGCTCACTGATCGGTCTCCCGACCGATCCAGAGGGTGCATCCGTGCCAGTATCAGCTGGAACGATCTGTGAATCATTCCGAAGGCTCAATCGACTTACGGATCGGTTGAAATGTTTGACTGCAGCTAGCAGGACATCCAAGAGGCATAGATTGTCTCTCCTAGCATGTGTACAACACTCAGGTACTCCTAGAATGTCAGGTTAAGACTTTACAGTAATTAGTTTAGCAAATTTCAAATTTGCTCAGTTTTCCGCACAGTATTTTCAGTAGTTAATGTAGCGATCCGGCTCACAGCCTGGTACCCAGGAGTTGGGTCGTTACACTTTCAACACACAAGCATTGTGCCTACAGCCCAAGTAAGAACATCTCTCACTCAGTTTGTTTTCAGCTTTCATATCAGTTATGTGTGCTTCCATGTTTGCTCTCATGTTGGTAGTTAATTAATTTATGTTTACAGTGATAGTATTTAACATGTTACCAGTAGTTAACTATAACATGATAGCTTAGTTATATATATGTGTTCTCCGCTATTTAGAAAATGGTACGAGGACGTCCGGCTAAGAAAGCATAGCGGCTGAGCCCCAGATGAGGCAGGCGATTCTCCCTGACCTTACAGCATTAGTGGCTCAGCTACAGCAGCAGTTAGCTGAACAGCAGCAGGAGATAGCCTCCTTAAAGGCTAACCACCAGACTACTCCCCAGTCACTCAAGTATCGAACCTCACGACTCCAATAATCACAGAGGTAGTACCAGCTCAGCCTGCAGACGGGTCCCAGTAGCCCCATAGCGGGGCTAAGAGAGAAGCTTACCTTATCCAGTGGCAGAGAATTAAGCCCGAGAACTTCTCAGGCACCATGGGATGCTCTGGCATGGTTTAAAACACCGGAAAGCACGATGGAACTTCTAGACCGGCCAGAGCACGAAAGGTGAAGTGTGCCTCCTTCTGCTAGGAGACGCACGCATGTGGTGGGAGCGGATTAAATCGGTGGCCAAGAAACCGGATGACATGGGCTAACTTCGAGAAAGAATTCTTCGAGGAATTCTTTCATATGCAAGTCACAAACCGACACTATGACGAGTTCACTGAACCTATCGGTTCTGAGGCCGTGAAGAAATTCAACAGTTTGGCTCGTCTACTAGTCACCTCAGAGAAAGAACGAGTACGCTTGATGTCAAGATGCTCAGAGATCGCAATGAATGTGGCTGGTGGCGCTCATAGGCCACAAACCACGAGGAGCTAGTGAGTAGTGCTCGATCACCGAGCACTATCAACACAATATCACCCAGCAGGGGTTTCCACAGAGCCCAAGGGACAAACTAGCTCGTGTACTCAGCGAAACAACAGGGACATAGCTCCAACCGGAAGGGGAAACGCAAGGCAAGTAGTGACCCAAAAGGAGGACCACCTGAAAACATTCCAGACATCCCAAGTGTGCTACTTGTGGGAAACATCATCGTGAGTTTGCCGCAAGGGTACGCGAGGTTGTTTTGAATGTGATGAAGGGCACATGGCTAGCAAAGGCCAAACAAGAACGATCTTCCTCCGCCTCACCGATACAAGATGGAGCTCAGCCCAAACTACACCGGATGTATGTCTTAGATGGTCCACGATCACCGAGGCATTAGAAGCCCCCACTACCACAAATGCCGGATTTTCTCCGACCGTAGAGGACGAGCAAATGCCTCGACAGTTGTCACAGGTCGATCGGATTTTTCAAGATAATGCAACTGTCTTATTCGATACTGGGCAACCCACTCTTATGTATCCGGGGCATTTGCCGAGAAACTAGCAACACCTCCGAAGTACTCAATAGTCGGTTTACAACGCTACCCTCAGAGACATTATGGCATCTACGCATCGCTCGAGCAGTGCCGGTCATTATAGCAGCAGTGAGCTTTTTGGTGATCCGATAGTGCTAGAAATGACCGACTACGATGTCATCTTTGGAATGGATTTTCGGTCAAATCGGTGCCTCTATCGAGTGTCAGAAAAGAAGTCACGTTCCAACTCAAGCGGAAGCACGCTCAATTCGTGGGAACCAAGGAGAAAGGCCAAGAGGTTTCTCTCAGCTATGAAGGCGAAGTTACCGGATTCAGGATGCAGGATTCTTAGCACACGTAGTCGACCAACACCGAGACCAACAAATAGCGAGAGGTTCGAGTCGCTTTGCGACTACCAGCTAGCCTTCCCGAGGAGCTACCAGCTTAGCACCGATGGAGATTGAATTTGAGATAGAGCTCATCCCACAAATCCAATTTCCAAGGCACCGCATCGCATGGCTCCAGAGAACTGAAGGAACTAGCAACTACAGGAGCTTCTTGACAAAGGTTTCATACGCCCGAGTCACTCACCATGGGGAGCGCTTGTGTTGTTCGTGAAGAAGAAGGATGGAAGCATGCGATCGTGCATAGACTACAGATCAGAACCAGTCACAACCAAAACAGGTATCCTCTTCCCGAATAGATGACCTATTCGATCAACTGAAGGGGGCATCGGTGTTCTCTAAGGTAGATCTCAGATCAGGTTATCATCGGGTAAAGGTTAAAGAAGGGGATATACCAAAGACGGCATTCAGAACCAGATACGGACACTACGAGTTCGTGGTCATGCTTTCACGATGCTCCACTACATTCATGGATCTCATGAACAGAGTATTCAGGGAGTATTTAGATAAGTTTGTTATTGTGTTTATCGATGACATTCTTATCTACTCAGGAACTCAGGAAGAACATGCAGAGCACCTGAAACTAGTATTGCAGACACTTCAGCAGAACCAGCTTTACGCCAAGTTCACGAAATGTGAATTTTGGCTAGATCAGGTGTCCTTTCTGGGTCACATCATCTCAAAGGATGGTGTTATGGTGGATCCCAGCAAGATAGAAGCAGTAAGTAACTGGAAGCAGCCGAAGAACGCCAGTGAAATCAGGAGCTTTCTGGGATTAGCAGGATATTACAGGAAGTTTGTAGAGGATTTCTCCAGGGTAGCCTCCCCACTGACAGCTCTTACCAGAAAGAACAGGAAATTCCAGTGGACAGAGGACTGTGAGAACAGCTTCAGCGAGCTAAAAAGGAGATTGACCAGTGCTCCTATTTTGGCTCTACCAGACGACACCAGCAGCTTTGACATCTATAGTGATGCCTCTAAGTTGGGACTAGGAGCAGTACTGATGCAAAACGGCAAGGTGATTGCCTATGCCTCCAGACAACTCAAGGATTATGAGAAGAATTACCCTACTCATGACCTTGAGCTTGCAGCAGTAGTGTTCGCTCTCAAAATTTGGAGACATTACTTATATGGAGCTCAGTGCAGAGTGTATACAGATCATCAAAGTTTGAAGTATTTCTTTACTCAGAAGGATCTGAATATGCGACAGCGTAGATGGTTAGAACTAGTCAAAGATTATGACATAGATATCCTCTACCATCCAGGAAAAGCTAATAAGGTAGCAGACGCACTCAGCAGGAAGTCCAGTGCTACCTTATTATCTTTAGCAGCTATGTCACCACCCCTAAGGAAGGAGATTACGGCCTTTAGTCTCAAGCTTATAGTCGGACAACTTTCCACTATGACCTTAGAGTCTACCTTGCTTGGTGATATTCAGTCAGCTCAGGATCAGGACCCTGAAATTCAGAAAATCAAGCAAGGGCTAGCAGAATCGGAAAGTGGAGAATTCAGAGTGTCCAACAGCGGGGTGTTGTATTTTGGCGACAGACTCTGTGTTCCAGATCAGGAGGAGCTACGGAGACAGATTTTAGACGAGGCTCACAGGACTCCCTACGCGATGCATCCAGGCTCCACCAAAATGTATCAAGACCTGAAGAAATGCTTTTGGTGGCCCGGGATGAAGCGAGACATCGCCAGATATGTTAGCATCTGCCTCACCTGTCAGAGGGTCAGCGACCAGGAGGAGTTCTGCAGCCTATACAGATTCCAGAATGGAAGTGGGAGGATATCTCCATGGATTTCATAGTGGGACTACCCAGAACCACGAATGGTTTTGATGCCATCTGGGTAATAGTCGACAGGTTGACTAAATCAGCCCACTTTTTAGCTATCAAGATATCCTACTCTATGGAGAAGCTAGCTCAGTTGTATCTCCAGGAGATTGTCAGATTGCATGGAGTCCCACGAACCATTATATCAGATAGAGACAGCAGGTTTACATCACACTTCTGGAAGTGTGTACAGTCAGCTATGGGCACCCAGTTAAAATTCAGCACAGCCTTCCATCCTCAGACAGATGGTCAGACGGAGCGAGTGAATCAGGTACTCGAAGATATGCTCCGAGCTTGTGCCCTAGATTTCAAGGAAGTTGGTGCAAATATCCGAGTCCAGCGAATTTGCATACAACAACAGCTATCGAGCCACTATCGGCATGGCTCCTTATGAGGCACTCTATGGGCGGAGGTGCGGATCACCAATCTGCTAGTATGAGAGTGGTGAACAGAACTAGAGCTTCAGACGGATCTAGTGGCGGATACCACAGCAGCAACAGATTCGCCAGAGGATAGAGACAAGACAGAGCCGTAAGAGCTATCGATACACCACGCACCCTAGAGTTTTCAGTAGGGATACAGTTTTCCTCGAGTAGCTCCCATGAAGGAGTCATGCGGGAAGAAGGGCAAGCTAGCTCCAGATATGTGGGACCATACCTTATCACGAAGAGAGTGGGCAAGGTAGCATATGAGCTAGAGCTACCTCGGGAGATGTCAGTGTCCACAACGATTTCATGTTTCCATGTGAAGAAGCATATTCCAGACGCCACCCAGGTGATTGAGCCCCGGTTGGTACAGGTCCGTGATGATCTCAGCTATGACAATCGGCCTATTCGGATAATAGACCGAGCAAGAAAGAAATTACTGAACAAGGAAGTACCATTAGTTAAAGTCAGTGGCAAAATCACACAGCAGAGGCGACTTGGGAGACAGAGGCCAGCATGATACAGAAGTTTTAAGTTCGAGGACGAACTTTTATAAGGTATGGGGATTGTAAAGCCGAAAAATTCCCAAATTTATTTTAGAATTATTCTATGATTTTTCTGGAATTATTAGATATTTTTCCGGAATTTTCCGAGTAGCGGAGTAGCAAAAACAAATAGGTCGTAAAATAGCTTAAAGTGAATCGAACCCGAGACCTATGGTGTAAGGGATAATGTTAGTAACCAGTTGAACCCAGCAGGGCCGTGCTGAAAGGAAGGAGAACCAAATATATTTATATTAGAGTTGGGTTCATTAAACCACTTAATATAAATAATAAACTTAAGTGGGGTTTGGTTTATTTTGGTTCGGCACCTCTTCACCTCACGACACTTTCTCTTCCAAAACCTCACCGCCGCCTCTCCCTTCTTCTCCTCTTCCTCACGCACGGCACACCAAGGCAAGGGTCCATAGGATCATCTTCCGGCGACGACTCCAACACGAAAGGGGTTCTTCTCCGCGAGAGAACGCGAAGACGTAAGCGGTTCGTCGAGCGGACAGTTTTTCGGAAACACCTAGCGAATAGAATCGTAAGAAAACCTTACGATTGAGGTAAGAAACCCTCACCTGCAGTATAATTGCTCTCGCTTGTTAGTTTTGGCGTTAGTTCAGTAATTTTATAGTTTTCAGTTTTAGGGCATGCTTTTAGTGCACGCCAAGCATTCTGTAGAATGCCCAGTTCGAAGGATGTACCAATAGGCGCCCTAACGGCATATAAAATGTAATAGAAACATTTTATTCAGTTTATTATTAGTTATTACAGCTATATGGATCAGATATCCATTGGGTGGGCTCCCACAGTAGCCTCTAGGTTCAGATAACCTAGCTCTAGGTTGAGATAACCTAGAAACAGAACAAAGTAAAATTAATCAAGATTTTACTTTTATTCAGTTGGCATCGTGCTTGGATCAGATATCCATGGCTGGACTCCCAGTCGTCCCTAGGTTCAGATAACCTAGTAACCCCTACTGATTGAACTTGCAATCCCGGGTCTCGTAGGGATGCGCGCACAGTAAGTGCAGAAAAAGATGTTTAGTATTTTCATCTATTATATGTATAGTTTTCAAATTTGAAACCGATGAAAACACTAATTTAGCTTTCAGTTCAGTTCAATTTACATGATTTGAGTTCATGTACAGATTTAGACATATGCATGACTAGTTCGGTTTCATGCCATGCTTATATGTTATGCCATGTTTTTCAGTTTATGCTTTGTTTGATATGCCATGCCATGCTTGCATGTTCAGTATGTTTTTTCAAACAACATGATTTAAAATCATAATTGCATCGTATGCATGATTTAGTGAGGTAGATGGTTTCTTACTAAGCTTTAAGCTTACAGTACTATTTCTTATACTGCAGATACAGGTAAAAGAAAAGTGGACTAGCGGAGGTCGGAGGGCGATGCTACAATGATGTGTGTGTGCAAGGGGTCCGGAATAAAGATCCTTGGGATCTACACGCTTTTAATTCAGTTTTAGTACTTAACACGTCTGGTTTTATGAATTAGTCTTGTTACAGTTTAGTGAACTATATCTTGTTTAGTCATCATGTTTAGAATATGAGTATTCACATTCTTGAGTGTTTTTCATGTATCTAGAACTGGTCTCTGTGAGTTGTGGCACGTTCCCCGTCTTGGGAAGTTCTCGAAATCGAAACTCGATTTCATATCGAGTTGGATCGGTGACCGATCCGTTCATAAAGATCAGATCTCGATCGGTCACCGATCGATCCGCAGGCATCGATGTTATCAGATGCTATCCGATCGGTCGTCCGTCGATCCAGACCGAACAGAGTTCGGGACGAAATCTGCGATCAGCGATCGGTCGACCGACCGATCGTTGAGCAATGATCGGTCGATGCACCGATCCGCAGGCTAACAAACATAAGAGCGCATCGATCGGTCTACCGACCGATCAGGGTGCTCCGATCGGACCAATCCAGATGCGAACAGAACGCAGCAGAAGCACGGAGGCTCACTGATCGGTCTCCCGACCGATCCAGAGGGTGCATCCGTGCCAGTATCAGCTGGAACGATCTGTGAATCGTTCCGAAGGCTCAATCGACTTACGGATCGGTTGAAATGTCTGACTGCAGCTAGCAGGACATCCAAGAGGCATAGATTGTCTCTCCTAGCATGTGTACAACACTCAGGTACTCCTAGAATGTCAGGTTAAGACTTTACAGTAATTAGTTTAGCAAATTTCAAATTTGCTCAGTTTTCCGCACAGTATTTTCAGTAGTTAATGTAGCGATCCGGCTCACAGCCTGGTACCCAGGAGTTGGGTCGTTACAGAGTGGTATCAGAGCAGGGTTCCTTACTTCCTACACACACATCAGCATTGTGCCTACAGCTTCCAAGTAAGAACATCTCTCACTCAGTTTGTTTTCAGCTTTCATATCAGTTATGTGTGCTTCCATGTTTGCTCTCATGTTGGTAGTTAATTAATTTATGTTTACAGTGATAGTATTTAACATGTTACCAGTAGTTAACTATAACATGATAGCTTAGTTATATATATGTGTTCTCTGCTATTTAGAAAATGGTACGAGGACGTCCAGCTAAGAAAGCAGCAGCGGCTGAGCCCCAGCATGAGGCAGGCAGTTCAATGCCTCCCCCAGACCTTACAGCATTAGTGGCTCAGCTACAGCAGCAGTTAGCTGAACAGCAGCAGGAGATAGCCTCCTTAAAGGCTAACCAGCAGACTACTCCCCCAGTCACTCCAGTACCGAACCTCACGACTCCAGTAATCACAGAGGTAGTACCAGCTCAGCCTGCAGTACCGGTCCCAGTAGCCCCAGTAGCAGGGGCTAAGAGAGAAGCTTACCTTATCCAGTGGCAGAGAATTAAGCCCGAGAACTTCTCAGGCACCAGCGAACCATGGGATGCTCAGGCATGGTTTAAAACACTGGAAAGCACGATGGAACTTCTAGACTGGCCAGAGCACGAAAAGGTGAAGTGTGCCTCCTTCTGTTTAACAGGAGACGCACGCATGTGGTGGGAGCGGATTAAATCGAAGTGGCCAGTAAACCAGATGACATGGGCCAACTTCGAGAAAGAATTCTTCGAGGAATTCTTTCATATGCAAGTCACAAACCGACACTATGACGAGTTTACAGAATTTCGTCAGGGCAACCTATCAGTTCAGGAGGCCGTGAAGAAATTCAACAGGTTGGCCCGTCTGTGTCCAGAACTAGTCAGCTCAGAGAAAGAACGAGTACGCTTGATGCTGAAGATGCTCAGACCAGAGATCGCAATGAATGTAGCTGGTGGCGTTCATAGGCCACAAACCACAGAGGAGCTAGTGAGTAGTGCTCTGATCACCGAGCACTATCAGCACAATATCACCCAGCAGCAGGTTTCCACAGAGCCCAAGGGACAAACTAGCTCAGGTACTCAACAGAAACAACAGGGACATAGCTCCAACTGGAAGGGGAAACGCAAGGCAAGTAGTGACCCAAAAGGAGGACCAGCTGGAAAACATTCCAGACATCCCAAGTGTGCTACTTGTGGGAAACATCATCCAGGAGTTTGCCGCAAGGGTACGCGAGGTTGTTTTGAATATGGATCAGCTGTTCACACACTAACCATTCCTCCCTCACCGAACAAGCATCCTCACAATTCAGAGAAACTTACTTGTCAGTGTTCCCCGACAGGCTCTTGTAAATAACAAGAAACAAGTACTAGTCCTCTTTAAACTTGTGAGTTAGGTTTTTTTGAATATCAGGAAAACTAGAAACACTTGTCTAGTCAAGCCCTCCAAGTGATGATTTTTCTACATGGGATACTCCTATTGACCTAATAAGCCCAACACAGTTACTTCAGATGATTAATACTCATCAACCTGATTTAGCTTCTCTAATCTCTAGATTAGAAATGATAGAAATTATTGGTGAATCCATGAATATCTGGGAAATGGACAAGTATCTGCAGAATGGAATTTCTGTCACCAAGACCTCAATTAAGCCGTAAGAATTAAAGTCTACCAAGGGAAATTGAAGAAAGCAAGAGGCTTCTCATTATTACACCTAGGGGGATTCAAAGATCAACCTCTAGACATAGAAGCCCAGCTTTCGAGTCAACTGAGGAGCAGAGCTAACGTGGAGCACCAGTGAGATTGAATTTGAGATAGAGCTCATCCCCACAAATCCAATTTCCAAGGCACCGATCGCATGGCTCCAGCAGAATCGAAGGAACAAGCAACTCCAGGAGCTTCTTGACAAAGGTTTCATACGCCCGAGTCACTCATGGGGAGCGCCTGTGTTGTTCGTGAAGAAGAAGGATGGAAGCATGCGGCATGCATAGACTACGTATCACCGAACCGAGTCACAACCAAAAACAGGTATCCTCTTCCTGAATAGATGACCTATTCGATCAACTCAAGGGGCATCGTTGTTCTCTAAGGTAGATCTCGATCAGGTTATCATGTAAAGGTTAAAGAAGGGATATACCAAGATGTGATTCGTAACTGTGATACGGACACTACGAGTTCGTGGTCATGCCCTTCGGCGTATCCAGCTACATTCATGGATCTCATTAACGGAGTATTCAGAGTATTTAGATAAGTTTGTTATTGTGTTTATCGATGACATTCTTATCTACTCAGAAACTCAGGAAGAACATGCAGAGCACCAAACTAGTATTGCAGACACTTCAAAGAGCTTTACGCCAAGTTCACGAAATGTGAATTTTGGCTAGATCGTTGTCTTTCGGGTCACATCATCTCAAAGGATGGTGTTATGGTGGATCCCAAGATAGAAGCGAAGTAAAATGTACTAAAGAACGCCAAAGATGAAATCGTGGAGCTCGGGATTAGCAGGATATTAAGGTGAAGTTTGTAGAGGATTTCTCCGGGTAGCCTCCCAACGATGCTCTTACCAAAGAACAGGAAATTCCAAAGACGGATGTGAGGACTGAGTGAGCTAAAAGGAGATTGACCAGTGCTCCTATTTTGGCTCTACCAGACGACACCAGCAGCTTTGACATCTATAGTGATGCCTCTAAGTTGGGACTAGGAGCAGTACTGATGCAAAACGGCAAGGTGATTGCCTATGCCTCCAGACAACTCAAGGATTATGAGAAGAATTACCCTACTCATGACCTTGAGCTTGCAGCAGTAGTGTTCGCTCTCAAAATTTGGAGACATTACTTATATGGAGCTCAGTGCAGAGTGTATACAGATCATCAGAGTCTGAAGTACTTCTTCACTCAGAAGGATCTGAATATGCGACACGTAGATGGTTAGAACTAGTCAAAGATTATGACATAGATATCCTCTACCATCCAGGAAAAGCTAATAAGGTAGCAGACGCACTCAGCAGGAAGTCCAGTGCTACCTTATTATCTTTAGCAGCTATGTCACCACCCCTAAGGAAGGAGATTACGGCCTTTAGTCTCAAGCTTATAGTCGGACAACTTTCCACTATGACCTTAGAGTCTACCTTGCTTGGTGATATTCAGTCAGCTCAGGATCAGGACCCTGAAATTCAGAAAATCAAGCAAGGGCTAGCAGAATCGGAAAGTGGAGAATTCAGAGTGTCCAACAGCGGGGTGTTGTATTTTGGCGACAGACTCTGTGTTCCAGATCAGGAGGAGCTACGGAGACAGATTTTAGACGAGGCTCACAGGACTCCCTACGCGATGCATCCAGGCTCCACCAAAATGTATCAAGACCTGAAGAAATGCTTTTGGTGGCCCGGGATGAAGCGAGACATCGCCAGATATGTTAGCATCTGCCTCACCCATCAACTCATGTTGCTTCTGAAGCTCAGAGTTCATGGTTGCGAGCATTAGACAAGACACATCTAATGCGTCATCTTGATGCTTCTTATAAGCATCCCGGTCAGCTCGCGTGGCAGTGGCTGGAGGAGCCTCCGGAATGGGCTGCTCCAGAACGTACAGTTTACGTTCCTGAGTGAGAACTATTCTCAGGTTCCTGTACCAGTCCAGGAAATTTGCTCCGTTGAGCTTGTCCTTCTTAAGGACAGATCGCAGAGAGAAAGTGTTCGTATTCGACGTCATGGATATTCTACAACAGAAATAAATGCAGAAATAAATATCATATTCTTTTAAAATCATTTAATTAGGCCTTTAATTAAATGATGCTCCCACAGAATTCTATAATTCTTATGGGACAAGATCCACATCATACTAACCCTTGAGTTAGCTTTGGCTAATACGCCCAAGGCTTAGTATGATCGGTAGGTAACGATTACCAATTACATCTCTATGCAACTCTTGTTTATAGAATCAATATCCGCATTTATATTAAAACTCGAGTTAGCTTTGGCTAATATGCCCGAGAGTTAATATAAACATGATTTTGTCCTACCTTTCCAACTATTGGAAGAATGCCTATAGTTGACTCGATCCAACCGAGTAACTAGGAATACTCAATCTAATTGAGTTTGTATTCACCCATGCGTTGATAGGCGGGACCAAGATTGTCCCTCCGTACCCTACCAAGATAATATGTATTGCTCTGCTTTGGCAGATTCAACAATACATGTGATCGAGGTAGTGATAGGTATCACGGCACGGTTAGGCATTTAGAGTTGGTTCGATCTAGATCTAACCTAATCGAGAAGGATGCATCTTGTGCACGACTTAGATCTAATCTAATCGCAAGGGTGCATCATGTGCACGAATTAGATCTAATCTAATCGTTAAGGCACTAATTAATTAATTAATTATTAAACATGCATCAGATACATAACAATTAATTAATTAATCTATTTGTGATTTAGTCATGGCCCTACTACGATCTTCTCAAGCCAATGAGAAGATCGAATGGTCAACCTAGGGTCAACAGGTTCTCCAAGCTCCTCCCTTTGACCACCTTGTGTTGCTCGTGCCCGCCTCGGAACTCCGTCTCGTGTGGACCCTCCACCGCTCCAATTTGTACATTACAATTTGAAACTCGAGTTACATTCGAGTCTAAATCTAATTTACAACCAGAATAAGAGAAAGACACGACGCGCAGGCCATGGAAAAAAAATAAAAATACAGCACACACAATTATATGACGGCACGCAGGCCGTATTATGAATTTCAACACAAATCCAATCTTATTGGGTATTTTGGGCCATGACTATCACAAATTAATATATAATTCAAAATTATATATTTTTCATAATTTTATATAATTTTAAAATAATTTTTACAATTTTTAAGAATAAAATTTCCCGACGGTCCCGTTTAGCGGTTTCGGGCGCAATCGCGGAACGGATCCCCTTGCGGGGCCCAGGGGCAGCGCCCCTACCCGCGATCTAACCATCGCGAGGGTTCCTTTGCAATCCAACAGCGCCTAAACCCGCTGTCCCAAAACGATTTGGGTCGAGACATTGCCGTATCGGAAAAATCTTCCCGGCGGGTTCGTTTTTAGCGATTTCGGGTGCAATCGTGAAGCAAATTCCCTTGCGGGGTTAGGAGCTATGCCCCTACCCACAATCTAACCATCGTGAGTTGCTCCTTTGCGATCTAATGGCACCCGACCCCGCTGTCCCAAACGGATTTGGGGCAAAACGAAGCCGTTTAAAAGAAAACTTTCCGGTAGCCGAAGCCTACAAGTGCCGAGACACTTGTGCGTCGCTTCTACGGAAAAATTACTCATAAAAACTCTAAAAACTCAATTTTTACAGAAAATTACAGAAGGTTTATTTTTCATAAAAATACAAACGAACTCGTACAAGTCTTTGCACGTGGCTCTGATACCACCGTTGAGTTCGTCGGGCCGCGAAAACCGCTTTTTCGCGTCGCAGAAACCCCGAGTCACCCAAAGCCATGGATCTCGTACAAAGATTCGTAAACAAAACTTTTCGAAAAACTTTTTCTTGTACGAGTTTGTAAAAACTTTAGATCTACACTAAAGTTAAGATCATTACCCTTGTAGCGAAGCCCTTCGCGTTCCCGCTCGTCCAAGGTGTCGGATCTCTACACCGTCAAGTGTACGGTCCTCTAGAAGTATCCACACGAACAATCCTTGATGGAGAAGACCAAACAAAGGTGTGCTAGCACCTTGTCTTGTTCGGCCAAGAGAGGAGGAGAGGGAGAAGAGAGTGCTCTAGAGGAAGAAGATGACTTGAATGATGGAATAATTTTCAAAATGAAAATTATTCTCCTCATTCAAGTGGCCGGCCACCTTCTCATGTCTAACTCCCATTTCCACATTAAATGCAATTAATGTGGAGCCATTAAAGAGTTGTAACCCCCATGAGGTGGCACTCTAGGATGATGTGGATCAACACTATTGGTCCACATCTTGCCACCTCACTAAATGACATGGCAACAAGTGTAACCTCCTCATTTAATGTGGGCCGGCCACATTAAATGCTATGGAGGCTTGTAACCTCCATGAGGTGGCACACATTGATGATGTGGAGCAATCCTATTGGTCCACATCTTGCCAACTCACTAGTGATGTGGCAAAAAGTCAAGTCAAACATGACTTTTTCGTCTTCCTCTCAAATCAAGTCAAACTTGATCAAATCTTTCTCATGGTTGATCTAATCCAACCATATGATTCAAGCCAACTTAATATAATGAATCTAATTCATTAAATTAAGTTGATTTAATGAGTCATAATCTAAATTAAACTCATTGAATACATGAATCAACTTGAGTCCAACTCAATTAGCCCAATTTGGATTACTCTTAATCCAATATGATTCATCAAATAAATCTAATCCTCTTGGTTCATCATATGAACCAAATCTCCATCTAATTGTCCTTAGTGTGTGACCCTATAGGTTCTTGTAACGTTGGCAATGCCCCTAAACCCATTTAGGAGCATAAGTAATGAGCGGTATCTAGCAACACATCATTACTACCCAAGTTACAAGAAATGTCGAGATCCAACATCACCTTGTGACTACTAATTGTGACTCCTCACAATATATGACAAGTGTCCTTCTATCCTAGACATCTAGATTGATCAATATGAGGCATAGACCGTGTCATCCTCTAATCAATCTAAATCTTGAACTCCAAGTAGACTCACTCGATCAAATGAGCTCAACATCTAATGTTGACTCATTTGGGCATGACCATGCACTTAGTGGTCTCACTCTATCAAGAATACCGATGTCGCTCCCGTCATATGGGAGGGATAGATCCCATCTACATCACTCACATCCCTCTACATAATTCGTTATATACCCAGTAATCGCCTTTATAGTCCACCCAGTTACGGGTGACGTTTGACGAAACCAAAGTACATAACTCCTTATGTAGGGATCCATGGTGACTTCAGGTCTAAGGACTAATAGTCATACTAATAGCCACATGAGAAAGTATATGACACTCATATAACGATCCATGATACTTTCTCATGGCGGGT
This sequence comes from Zingiber officinale, assembly GCF_018446385.1. Taxonomy (NCBI): domain Eukaryota; kingdom Viridiplantae; phylum Streptophyta; class Magnoliopsida; order Zingiberales; family Zingiberaceae; genus Zingiber; species Zingiber officinale. The sequence continues at coordinate 40,283,938 of NC_055997.1, read as the reverse complement.
CATTCAGTATACATTCTCTAATGCATACCCATGTGTCAGCTTGATATCTCTATATCCATGACTTGTGAGATCAAGTCATCGAGCTAACCTACATGCTAGTCTTATTGTATTAACATTGTCCCTGAATGTTAATACTCGACTAGGAATGATTTAGAGTAGTGTTCCCTATATCATCTCACTATCGATTCAACCAATCGATTGATATAGGTAAGAACCTTCTACTCAAGAACGCTATTATACTTAGTCTATTTGGCACTAATATAAATAAGTATAATAACCAAACAAATGCCATTATTAATATACAAGAATATGATATACATGAGTCCATACAATCATCAAATGATTGGCTCTAGGGCTCTAACTAACATATGTGTGATTGGACCCTCGGACATGTCGAGGGCATTTTATGTGTGTGCATGATTGTATTTATTAAATACAGCAGAAGTTGTATTAGTTTTAGGATTTTACATTTTGTTTGATCTAGACTTTATGTACATTCCTTTGTGGAATATAGGATCAATATATGTAAAATTTTATTTTTGTCGTGGATCGTATCCTTGCGAGGCGTGGTGCTATTTGAGGACTAGAGGCGCAATGGAAAAGGAAGCTCAATGGACACGACGACATGATCCCTAGGGCTGGCGACTAGGTTTGACGACTGCTAGGGCTGGCAGCACACGGAGGACAATGATGGCAGAGGCCCTAATAGTTGGAAAATTATTTTTCCATATTTATTGCTTTTATTTGCTGTGATGTGTGTGTGTGTGCATGTCCTCATCTTAAATAACTAAGTGGGAGAGGGATTTTTAAATAAATTCCACGGTCTCCATTACTAGTTTGTAAGTGATGCAAACAAACTTGCGTGTTGGCTTTGAGTGCCTTCCTCCACATCGGATGAGTTTGTTTGTGGATCACTAGATCAAACTTCCTTTATGGATGATTATAGGAAATTATTTAGGAGCATGTGATCTTCTCCATTTGAAGGGGCACAATCCTATTTAATGGACAAAGTTTCAAGTAATGATATACACTTAGGCGCATTTAATAGTATCCTCCCCATCGGAGTCACTGCTATTATTTGTGTGACCGAAGGAATACCAACTATTAATTTTATTTGTTATAAATTTAGGTTGACAAGAATAAAATTAATGGGTAAAACCTCCTCTTATAAATGTTTGAATATGTATACGTCCACACTATCGTGGTATACAAAATTCACGATGTTTTGAGGTGTTGGTGAATTTAAATGATATTGTTTGAGAAATCAATATTATTCTAAATTCTTAAGTTTTTGACCAAAAATTATTTTGTGATTCTTAGTATTTCAAATGGCCTTCAACCCACTTGCTGTTATTCTAAAAGAGAACAAACTTACTAGTCTCAATTACATAGATTGGAAAAGAAATCTGGACATTGTCCTAACTGCTGAAGGCTATAAGTTTGTACTGTTATAGGTCTGCCCTAATGTGCCTAATAGTGATTCTAGTGAAGAGGAGATTAAGTATCATAAGAAATGGTTCAAGGCAGATAAGATGGTGCGGTGTTACATTTTGGCTTCTATGTCAAATCTGATGCAACATCAGCATCAGACCATGCCTACTGCCTATAACATGATGTACAATCTCAAGGAACACTTCGGACACTAGAATCGGATTACTAGGTAAGAGGCTATCAGAAACTTAATGACGGCCACCATGTCAGAGGGGGCACCCGTAAGGGACCATATCCTCAAAATGATGGCTTACTTGAATGAGATACAAATCCTTCGAGTTAAAATCGATGGGGAAACCCAGGTCGATATTATTCTCCAATCGCTACCCAAAAGTTTTGAGTAGTTCTGCCTGAACTACAATATGAATAAAAGGATTTATTCATTGGTGAAACTACTGACAGAACTTCAACCAATAGAAGGGCTATTTCGTCATAGTTCTCAAATCCACTTTGCTGAAAATGTTTCTACTTCTAAGTCGAAAGGCAAGAAGAAGAAGAAGAAACAAGTTGGCTCAGCAAAGAAAGTGAATCGATCTCTACGTACTGGACTAAAAGCAGGAGTGAAGAAGCCGAAAGGCAAGTGCTTCATTTGCAAGCAGTCTGGACATTGGAAGGCGGATTGTCCTCGTAGGAAGGAGAACAATAAAGGTATATCTTATTCTTTAGTAGTTGAAACATGTTTAGCGGTGTTATCTACCAGTACCTAGTGTGCAGATACAAGAGTCACTGATCATGTCTGTAATTCATTGCTGGGTTCCAGGAAACCTAACGACTATATGAAGGAGAGATAACCGTCTACATGGGCAATGCTATGAAGTGGCAGCTATTGCAGTGGGAGATGTTTACTTATCATTTGATAGGAATAGAACTTTGATTTTGAGAAATTGTCTTTATGTACCAAGTTTTAGAAAAAATTTAATTTCAGTTTCTAAACTATTTTTGGATGGATATTCTGTTTCTTTTGATGAAAAAGTGGTCATCAAGAAGAATAGGGTAGTTATCTCTTCTGGTACATTAGTTGGAAATTTGTATACTCTAAATCCAATAACTCCCACAAAGTAACAAATGGAAATTAATAACACATCCTCTAATTCTAATAAGAGAAAGGAACCTTCGAAAATGAACCAAACTTATCTTTGGCATCTAAGGCTTGGTCATATTAACTTGAGTAGGATTCAAAGGCTAATAGCCGATGGACTTTTGGGTTCATTGGTGGTGGAAAACTTTCCAACCTGTGAATCTTGCTTGGAAGGAAAAATGACCAAGAGACCTTTCAAGGCCAAGGGGTACAGAGCAAAAGATGTGTTGGAATTGGTTCATTCTGATTTGTGTGGACCTATGACTATTCATGCAAGAGTTGGATTCGAATATTTTGTCTCTTTTATAGATGACTATTCGAGATATGGGTACATTTACTTGATGCGTCATAAGTCTGAGTGCTTTGATAAGTTCAAAGAGTACAAGACTGATGTGGAGAAACATCATGGTAAAAGTATCAAGATACTATGGTCTGATCATGGTGGCGAGTACCTCTCCGGAGAGTTTAGAAATTACTTATCAGAGGTTGGGATTCAATTCCAATTGTCTACACCGGGTACACTCCAACAGAATAGTGTGGTGGAAAGAAGGAATAGGACTCTTATGGAAATGGTTAGATCAATGATGAGTTATTCAGAATTACCAAATTTGTTCTGGGGATATGCACTAGAAATGGCAGTGTACATTCTGAACTTCGTATCTTCTAAATCAGTACCCTCTACTCCCACAGAATTATGGAATGAGCGTAAGCCTAGTATGAGACATGTTCGGATTTGGGTAGTCCAGCACATGTGCTGAAGGGAGATGCTGATAAGTTGGAATCTCGTACAGAAGTTTGCTTGTTTATAGGTTATCCTAAAGGAACGAAAGGTGGTTTATTTTATAGTCCTAAAGATCAAAAGGTCATTGTTAGCACTAATGCCCGATTTTTAGAAGAGGACTATGTAATGAACCACAAGCCCATGAGTGAAATTGTTCCAGAAGAAATGAAAGAGGACACTTATACTTTAGTACCAACAGTGCAAGATGAAATATCACAAGAAACTGCAACACGTATCACAAATGATGCACAACTACAGACAGTGCCTCGTCGTAGTGGGAGAGTTGTTAGGCAACCTGAAAGATTCATATTTTTGGGAGAGTTTTCGAACTGGATCCCAGGTAAACATGAACATGATCCTCGAACATATGACAGAGCACTCCAAGATAAAGATGCAGCATCTTGGCAAAGAACAATGAATTCAGAAATAGAATCTATGTATTCTAACAAAATCTGTGAGCTAGTAGAACCACCAAATAATGTAAAAGATTTTGGATGTAAATGGATCTACAAAAGAAAAAGAGGGACAGACGGGAAAGTGGAAACCTTCAAAGCAAGGCTTGTTGAGAAGGGGTATACTCAAAAAGAGAGAATCAATTATGAGGAAACCTTTTCGCCGGTAGCTATGCTTAAGTCTATCCGGATACTTTTATCTATTACTGCTCATATGGATTATGAGGTTTGACAAATGGATGTCAAGATAGCTTTCCTTAATAGAAGTTTTGAAGAAAACATCCATATAAAGCAACCAGAGGGGTTTATTGCAAAGGGCAAAGAGCATCTTGTGTGTAAGCTCAATCGGTCTATTTATGGACTGAAGAAAGCTTCAAGATCTTAGAACATCTGGTTTAATGAAGTAATCCAGTCTTATGGATTTATTCAATGTCCGGATGAGTCTTGTGTATACAAGAAGTGTGACAGAAATGTGGTGATATTTCTTGTACTATACGTAGATGACATTTTGTTAATTGGCAACAATGTCAAAGTGTTGTCAGAAGTAAGGGTATGGTTGTCCAAGCCATTCGATATGAAGGACTTGGGAGAATGCAGACCTTTTTTTGGGATCAAAGTAATAAGGGATCGCAAGAAAAGAATATTGTGTTTATCCCAAGCTTCATATATCGATACTATCCTAGCTCGTTTTAGCATGCAAAACTCCAAGAGAGGTTTTCTACCTTTTTGGCATGGAGTATCTTTATCAAAAGAGATGTCTCCTAATACATCAAAAGAGATAGAGGAAATGAAGGCAGTTCCTAATGCTTCAACTGTAGGAAGCCTAATGTATGCAATGTTATGCACGAGACCGGATATTTGTTTTATTGTGGGCATAGTTAGCAGATATCAAAGTAATCCAGGGCAGGGACATTGAACTGTCGTAAAGCATATATTAAAGTGTTGGGTTTTTCGGGCCGCGAAAACCGCTTTTTCGCGTCGCGGAAACCCCGAATCACCCTAGCCAACGGATCTCGTGCGAAGAAAATTCGAAAAAATACGAGTACGAGTTACAAAACTTCTAGATCTACATGATGAAGATCTTTACCCTTGTTGCGTGCCCTTTTTGCGTATCCCGCTCGTCCTCGGTACGCCGGATCTCGAAGTTGTAAATGTAGACAACTCTCTACACATATCCACACGAACACACTAGGTGGAGGTGACCAAAAACCAAGGTGTGCTAGCACCTATGTGGTTCGGCCAAGGAAGGAGGAGAGGGAGAGCTTGAGAGGAAGAAGATGTAATAATCCACTTGAATGAAAAATGAATCAATTTCATTCAAAAATGTGGCCGGCCACTTCTCCATGTGTAACCCCAAATTAATTGCATTAATTGCAATTAATGTGAAGCCATTAAAGAGAATGGCTTTGTAACTTCCATGAGGTGGCACCCATGATGATGTGGAGTAACATCATTAGTCCACATCAATGCCAACTCACCAATGAAGTGGCATAAAGTCAAGTCAAACTTGACTTTCTATCTTCCTCTCAAGTCAAGTCAAACTTGACCAAATCTCTTCCATGGTTGATCTAATCTAACCATTTGATTCAAGCCAACTTAATATAATGAATCTAATTCATTAAATTAAGTTGATTTAATGAGTCATAATCTAAATTAGACTCATTGAATACATGAATCTGTTGGGTTCATCGGGCCGCGAAAACCGCTTTTTTGCGTCACGGAAACCCCGAATCACCCAAAGCCATGGATCTCGTGCAAAGATTCGTAAACAAAACTTTTCGAAAAACCTTTTTCTTGTACGAGTTTGTAAAAACTTTAGATCTACACTAAATTTAAGATCATTACCCTTGTAGCGAAGCCCTTCGCGTTCCCGCTCGTCCAAGGTGCCGGATCTCTAGACCGTCAAGTGTACGGTCCTCTAAAAGTATCCACACGAACAATCCTTGATGGAGAAGACCAAACAAAGGTGTGCTAGCACCTTGTCTTGTTCGGCCAAGAGAGGAGGAGAGGGAGAAGAGAGAGCTCTAGAGAAAGAAGATGACTTAATCACACTTGAATGAAAAATGAATATTTTTTTTTTATTCCCCACTAGAGTGGCCGGCCACATCTTGGAGGTGTAACTCTCCACATTAATTCCAATTAATGTGGAGACCATTAAGAGTTGTAACCCCCATGAGGTGGCACTCTAGGATGATGTGGATCAACACTATTGGTCCACATCTTGCCACCTCACTAAATGACATGGCAACAAGTGTAACCTCCTCATTTAATGTGGGTCGACCACATTAAATGCTATGGAGGCTTGTAACCTCCATGAGGTGGCACACATTGATGATGTGGAGCAATCCTATTGGTCCACATCTTGCCAACTCACTAGTGATGTGGCAAAAAGTCAAGTCAAACATGACTTTTTCTCTTCCTCTCAAATCAAGTCAAACTTGATCAAATCTCTCTCATGGTTGATCTAATCCAACCATATGATTCAAGCCAACTTAATATAATGAATCTAATTCATTAAATTAAGTTGATTTAATGAGTCATAATCTAAATTAGACTCATTAAATACATGAATCAACTTGAGTCCAACTCAATTAGCCCAATTTGGATTACTCTTAATCCAATATGATTCATCAAATGAATCTAATCCTCTTGGTTCATCATATGAACCAAATCTCCATCTAATTGTCCTTAGTGTGTGACCCTATAGGTTCTTGTAACGTTGGCAATGCCCTAAACCCATTTAGGAGCATAAGTAATGAGCGGTATCTAGCAACACATCATTACAACCCAAGTTACAAGAATGTCGAGATCCGACATCACCTTGTGACTACCAATTGTGACTCCTCACAAAATATAACAAGTGTCCTTCTATCCTAGACATCTAGATTGATCAATATGAGGCATAGACCGTGTCATCCTCTAATCAATCTAAATCTTGAACTCCAAGTAGACTCACTCGATCAAATGAGCTCAACATCTAATGTTGACTCATTTGGGCATGACCATGCACTTAGTGGTCTCACTCTATCAAGAATACCGATGTCGCTCCCGTCATATGGGAGGGATAGATCCCATCTACATCACTCACATCCCTCTACATAATTCGTTATATACCCAGTAATCGCCTTTATAGTCCACCCAGTTACGGGTGACGTTTGACGAAACCAAAGTACATAACTCCTTATGTAGGGATCTATGGTGACTTCAAGTCTAAGGACTAATAGTCATACTAATAGCCACATGAGAAAGTATATGACACTCATATAACGATCCATGATACTTTCTCATGGTGGGGCATTCAGTATACATTTTCTAATGCATACCCATGTGTCAGCTTGATATCTCTATATCCATGACTTGTGAGATCAAGTCATCGAGCTAACCTACATGCTAGTCTTATTGTATTAACATTGTCCCTGAATGTTAATACTCGACTAGGAATGATTTAGAGTAGTGTTCCCTATATCATCTCACTATCGATTCAACCAATCGATTGATATAGGTAAGAACCTTCTACTCAAGGACGCTATTATACTTAGTCTATTTGGCACTAATATAAATAAGTATAATAACCAAACAAATGCCTTTATTAATATACAAGAATATGATATACATGAGTTCATACAATCATCAAATGATTGGCTCTAGGGCTCTAACTAACAGAATCCACTTGAGTCCAACTCAAGTTAGCCCAATTAGGATTACTCTTAATCAAATTTGATTCATCAAATGAATCTAATCCTCTTGGTTCATCATATGAACCTAATCTCCATCTAATTGTCCTTAGTGTGTGACCCTATAGGTTCTTGCAACGTTGGCAATACCCTAAACCCATTTAGGAGCATAAGTAATGAGCGGTATCTAGCAACACATCATTACTACCCAAGTTACAAGAATGTCGAGATCCGACATCACCTTGTGACTACTAATTGTGACTACTCACAAAATATGACAAGTGTCCTTCTATCCTAGACATCTAGATTGATCAATATGAGGCATAGACCGTGTCATCCTCTAATCAATCTAAATCTTGAACTCCAAGTAGACTCACTCAATCAAATGAGCTCAATATCCTATATTGACTCATTTGGGCATGGCCATGCACTTCGTGGTCTCACTCTATCAAGAATATCGATGTCGCTCACGTCATATAGGAGGAATAGATCTCATCTACATCACTCACATCCCTCTGCATAATTCGTTACATACCCAGTAATCGCCTTTATAGTCCACCCAATTACGGGTGACGTTTGACGAAACCAAAATACATAACTCCTTATGTAGGGATCTATGGTGACTTCAGGTCTAAGGACTAGTAATCATACTAATAGCCACATGAGAAAGTATATGACACTCATATAACGATCCATGATACTTTCTCATAGCGGGTCATTCAGTATACATTCTCTAATGCATACCCATGTGTCAACTTGATATCTCTATATCCATGACTTGTGATATCAAGTCATCGAGTTGACCTACATGCTAGTCTTATTGCATTAACATTGTCCCTGAATGCTAATACTCGACTAGGAATGATTAAGAGTAGTGTTCCCTATATCATCTCACTATTGGTTCAACTAACCGATTGATATAGGTGAGAATCGTCTACTCAAGGACATTATTATACTTAGTTTATTTGGCACCAATACAAGTAAGTATAATACCAAAAATCCAAATGCCTTTATTTATATAGAATATGATACAATAAGTCCAAAATACAATCATCAAATGATTGGCTCTAGGGCTCTAGCTAACAATCTCCCACTAGCACTAGTGCCAATCAGTGTAGGCTCTAAGCCCAAATGACCTAGTGTGACCATCATTCTTCCTCTGTGCCAAAGCCTTGGTCAAGGGATCTACGATGTTAGCCTCTGTAGGTACTCTGCAAATCTTCACATCTCCTCTCTCTATGATCTCTCAAATGAGATGGAAGCGCCGTAGTATGTGTTTGGTCCGCTGGTGTGAGCGAGGTTCCTTCTCCTGTGCTATAGCTCCATTGTTGTCACAATAGAGCTCAATAGGGTCAGCAATGCTAGGAACCACCCCAAGTTCAGTGATGAACTTGCGAATCCAAACTGCCTCCGCTTTGATGCGACAATATACTCGTCGTAGAATCACATCGTGTCCTTGAACTCTTCCACTCATAGCACCACCATTAATGCAAAATACGAACCCCGATTGCGATCTATAGTCATCCTGGTCGGTCTAGCATCACCGTAACCCTTTACGGCTAGCTCATCATTGCCTCCATATATCAAGAAATATTCTTTAGTCCTTCTTAAGTACTTAAGAATATTCTTGACCGCTATCGATGACTTTCACCGGATCGACTGGTATCTGCTCGTCATGCTCAAACCGTACGAGACATCGTGTCGAGTACATAGCATGGCGTACATGATCGATCCTATGGCTGAGGCATAAGGGATCTGATCCATGCGGTCTCTCCTCTCTAGAAGAGGGACCTTGAGTCTTCGAAAGACTCACGCCATGTGACATCGGCAGAAATCCCTTCTTGGAATTCTGCATGGCAAACCGAAGGAGTACCTTGTCAATGTATGTACTCTGACTTAGGCCAAGCAATCTCTTAGATCTATCTCTATAGATCTGTATTCCTAGAATGCGGGATGCCTCACCTAAGTCCTTCATTGAGAAGCAACTCCCTAGCCAGGTCTTGACAGACTGAAGCATAGGGATGTCCTTCCCAATGAGTAGTATGTCATCCACATACAATATGAGGAAGACAACTATATCCCCTACAACCTTCTTGTAGACACAAGGTTCATCTTCATTCTTGATGAAACCAAACTGTTTGATTGCATCATCGAATCGAAGATTCCAGCTCCGAGAAGCTTGCTTTAGTCCATAAATGGACCTATGCAGCTTGCATACTCTGCTAGTATGCTGTGGATCTACAAAACCCTCAGGTTGTCTCATGTACACATCCTCGAGTAGGTTTCCATTCAGAAATGCGGTTTTGACATCCATCTGCCAGATCTCGAAATCGTGGTAAGCTGCAATAGCAAGCATGATCCGAATCGACTTAAACATCGCTACTGGAGAAAAGGTTTCATCATAGTCAATACCATGAATCTGCTTGAAACCTTTAGCTACCAAGCGACCCTTATAGATAAGTCCATCCATGTCAGTCTTTCTTTTAAAGACCCACTTACACCCAATGGGTTTTACCCCTTCAGGTGGATCAACCAAAGTCCATACTTGGTTGGTGTACATGGATTCTATTTCGGATCTCATGGCCTCTAGCCATTTCTCAGAATCTGGTCTTATCACAGCTTCCTGATAGGTGGTAGGCTCATCCTCTATGAGCACAACGTCATCATGGTCAGACAAGAGAAATGAGTATCTCTCAGGCTGATGACGTACCCTATCAGACCTGCGAAGAGGTATGTCTACTTGAACTGGTTGTTGTTCCTCAACTCCTTGTGGAACAACATCATCCACAACACTTTGTGGTTCCAGTTCAATTTCCATCGAGGCATCAGTGCTATTGTTCGCATCTTGAACTTCTTTAAGATCGAACGCGCTCCCACTAGTCTTTCTAGAAACAAAGTCCCTTTCTAGAAAGACCCCAGTCTTTGCCACAACTACCTTATGCTGACTGGGAATGTAGAAGTAATATTCCTTAGTTTCCTTGGGATATCCAATAAAGTAACACTTGTCGGATTTGGGTCCTAACTTGTCTGAGACTTGACGTCGAACGTAAGCCTCACAACCCCAAATCCTCATGAAAGGCACCTAGGCATCTCTCCCAGTCCATATCCTATATGGTGTCTTTATCACGGCCTTGGATGGAACTCGGTTGAGTATAAAAGCTGCCGTGTCTAGAGCATAACCCCAAAGGTATGTCGGAATATCTGTGTGACTCATCATAGATCGCACCATATCTAATAGGGTACGATTCCTCCTTTCGGATACACCATTCCACTGTGGTGTTCCAGGAGGAGTGAGTTGGGATAGAATCCCACACTCAGCTAGATAGTCACGAAACTCATGGCTAAGGTATTCTCCACCTCGATCGGATCGATGTATCTTAATACTCTTGCCAAGTTGGTTCTGTACTTCATTCTTGAATTCTTTGAACTTTTCAAAGGATTCAGACTTATGTGTCATCAAGTACACATAACCATATCTACTGAAGTCATCAGTAAATGTGATGAAGTACCTATAACCGCCTCTAGCAGCAACATTGAAAGGGCCACATACATCACTATGTATGAGTCCTAACAAATCAGTTGCTCTCTCGCTGTGCCCACTAAAGGGAGTCTTGGTCATCTTGCCTCGTAGGCATGACTCGCATACCTCATATGATTCAAAATCAAATGAGTCCAGCATACCATCCTTATGGAGCTGGGATAAGCGCTTGTCATTTATATGACCTAAGCGACAGTGCCAGAGGTAAGTTTAGTTCATGTCATTTGACTTGAACCTCTTGGTATTTATGTTATAGATAGGGCTCTTAAGGTCTAGAATATAGAGTCCGTTTATCAGAGGTGCACTACAATAGAACATATCGTTTAAATAGACGGAACAACATTTGTTCTTTATAGTAAACGAGAAACCTTTCTTGTCCAAACAAGAAACTAATATAATATTTTTAGTTAATGCAGGCACATAACAACAATCGACTAACTCTAGTACAAGCCCAGAGGGCAGAGATAAAAAGTAAGTCCCTACAGCAACAGCAGCAACCCGTGCTCCATTGCCTACTCGTAGGTCCACCTCGCCCTTTGTCAATGCCCTGCTATTTCTCAGCGCCTGCACATCAGTACAAATGTGAGAAGCACATCCAGTATCTAATACCCATGATGTAGAAATAGATAGATTGACTTCTATAACATATATACCTGAAGTGGAAGTCTCAGTTCGCTTCTTCTTAAGATCCTCCAAGTATACCTTGCAGTTCCTCTTCCAGTGCCCGGTCTGACCGCAGTGGAAGCAGGTAGCATCCTTGGCAACCCCTCCTTCAGGCTTCAGTGCCTTGCCTTTGCCCTTGGCTTAGGACTTTCCCTTGCCTTTAGGCTTGCCCTTGCCCTTATGTTTCTGAACCATCAGAACAGTGTTGGGCTTAGCCTTCTTAAGGTTTAGCTCAGCAGTTCTCAACATGCTAAGCAGCTCGGGCAGTGGCTTGTCAATCTTGTTCATATCGTAGTTTAGAACGAATTGACTGTAGCTATCCGGCAAGGATTGCAAGATCAGGTCATTAGCCAGCTCTTGGCCAAGAGGGAACCCCAACCTTTGTAGGTTCTCAATGTACCCAATCATTTTGAGTACATATGGGCCTACAGGGGCCCCGTCTGACATCTTGCACTGAAACAGTGCCCTTGAGATCTCAAATCTCTCATGCCTCGCTTGACCTTGATACAGTTGACGAAGATGTTCAACCATATCGTAAGCGCCCATTAACTCATGTTGCTTCTGAAGCTCAGAGTTCATGGTCGTGAGCATTAGACATGACACATCTAATGCATCATCTTGATGCTTCTTGTAAGCATCTTTGTCAGCTCGCAGGGCATTGGCAGGAGGAGCCTCCGGAATGGGCTGCTCCAGAACGTACAGTTTACGTTCCAGAGTGAGAACTATTCTCAGGTTCCTGTACTAGTCCAGGAAGTTTGCTCCGTTGAGCTTGTCCTTCTCAAGGACAGATCGCAGAGAGAAGGTGTTCGTATTCGACGTCATGGTAATCTACAATAGAAATAAAAGCAGAAATAAATACCATATTCTAAATCATTTAATTAGGCCTTTAAGTAAATGATGCTCCCACTGAATTCTATAATTCATGTGGGACAAGATCCACATCATACTAACCCTTGAGTTAGCTTTGGCTAATACACCCAAGACTTAGTATGATCGGTAGGTAACGATTACCAATTACATCTCTATGCAACTCTTGTTTATAGGATAAAATCCGCATTTATATTAAAACTCGAGTTAGCTTTGGCTAATACGCCCAAGAGTTAATATATATGTGATTTTGACCTAACTTTCCAACCGTTGGAAGAATGCCTATAGTTATACTCGATCCAACCGAGTTAACTAGGAATACTCAATCTAATTGAGTTGTACTCACCCATGCGTTGATAGGTGGGACCAAGGTTGTCCCTCCGTACCCTACCAAGATAGTATGTGTTGCTCTGCTTTGGCAAATTCAACAACTACATGCGATCGAGGTAGTGGTAGGTATCACGGCATGGTAGGCATTTTGAGTTGTCGTGATTTAGATCTAATCTAAATGATGTTGTATCATATACATGAAATAGATCTAATCTAATTGATAGAGCGCATCTTGTACACGATGTAGATCTAATCTAATCGTAAGGGTGCATCTTGTGCACGATTTAGATCTAATCTTAATCGCTAGGCACTAATTAATTACTTAATTAAACATGCATCATATACACAAGTAATTAACTAAGTTTTGTGATTAGTCATGGCCCTACTACGATCTTTTCAAGCCAATGAGAAGATCGGATGGTCAACCTAAGGTCAACTTCTCAAGCGCCTTCCTTTTGACCACCTTGTGTTGCTCGCGCCTTCCTCGTAACTCCGTCTCGAGTGGACCTTCCACAGCTCCAATTTTGTACATTACAATTTTGAAACTTGAGTTACATTCGAGTCTAAATCTAATTTACCACCAGAATAAAAGAAAGGCACGACGCGCAGGTCGCGAATGATATACAGCACACGCAAACACAAATGACGGCGCGCAGGCCGTATTATAAATTACAACACAATTTCCAAATCTAATTTGGGTCATTTGGGCCATGACTATCACAAAATTAATATATAATTCAAAATTATATATTTCTGTAATTTTTCTGTAATTTTTCATAATTTTACAGATTTTATGAGTAAATTTTTCCCGGCGGTCCCGATTAGCGATTTCGGGCGCAATCGCGGAGCAAATCCCCTTGCGGGGTTAGGGGCAGTACCCCTACCCGCGATCTAACAATCGCGAGTTGCTCCTAAGCGATCCAAGAGCACTTTATCCCGCTGTCCCAAAAAAATTTGGGTCGAAACGATGCCATTTCGGAAAAAACTTCTTGGTAGTCGAAGCCTACAAGTGTATAAACACTTGTGCTTCGCTTCTACGAGAAATATTACTCTTAAAAATATAAAAAACATAAATTTATAGAAATGTACAGAAGCTTTAATTTTTTATAAAAATCAAATTAAACTCGTACAAGCTTCGCACGTGGCTCTGATACCACTGTTGGGTTTTTCGGGCCGCGAAAGCCGCTTTTTCGCGTCGCGGAAACCCCGAATCACCCTAGCCAATGGATCTCGTGCGAAGAAAAATTTGAAAACATACGAGTACAAGTTACAAAACTTCTAGATCTACATGATGAAGACCTTTACCCTTGTTGCGTGCCCTTTTTGCGGATCCCGCTCGTCCTCGATACGCCGGATCTCGAAGTTGTCAATGTAGACAACTCTCTACACGTATCCACACGAACACACTAGGTGGAGGTGACCAAAAACCAAGGTGTGCTAGCACCTATGTGGTTCGGCCAAGGAAGGAGGAGAGGGAGAGCTTGAGAGGAAGAAGATGTAATAATCCACTTGAATGAAAAATGAATCAATTTCATTCAAAAATGTGGCCGGCCACTTCTCCATGTGTAACCCCAAATTAATTGCATTAATTGCAATTAATGTGAAGCCATTAAAGAGAATGGCTTTGTAACTTCCATGAGGTGGCACCCATGATGATGTGGAGTAACATCATTAGTCCACATCAATGCCAACTCACCAATGAAGTGGCATAAAGTCAAGTCAAACTTGACTTTCTATCTTCCTCTCAAGTCAAGTCAAACTTGACCAAATCTCTTCCATGGTTGATCTAATCTAACCATTTGATTCAAGCCAACTTAATATAATGAATCTAATTCATTAAATTAAGTTGATTTAATGAGTCATAATCTAAATTAGACTCATTGAATACATGAATCCACTTGAGTCCAACTCAAGTTAGCTCAATTAGGATTACTCTTAATCCAATTTGATTCATCAAATGAATCTAATCCTCTTGGTTCATCATATGAACCTAATCTCCATCTAATTGTCCTTAGTGTGTGACCCTATAGGTTCTTGCAACGTTGGCAATGCCCTAAACCCATTTAGGAGCATAAGTAATGAGCGGTATCTAGCAACACATCATTACTACCCAAGTTACAAGAATGTCGAGATCCGACATCACCTTGTGACTACTAATTATGACTACTCACAAAATATGACAAGTGTCCTTCTATCCTAGACATCTAGATTGATCAATATGAGGCATAGACCGTGTCATCCTCTAATCAATCTAAATCTTGAACTCCAAGTAGACTCACTCAATCAAATGAGCTCAATATCCTATATTGACTCATTTGGGCATGGCCATGCACTTCGTGGTCTCACTCTATCAAGAATATCGATGTTGCTCCCGTCATATAGGAGGAATAGATCCAATCTACATCACTCACATCCCTCTACATAATTCGTTACATACCCAGTAATCGCCTTTATAGGCCACCCAGTTACGGGTGACGTTTGACGAAACCAAAGTACATAACTCCTTATGTAGGGATCTATGGTGACTTCAGGTCTAAGGACTAGTAATCATACTAATAGCCACATGAGAAAGTATATGACACTCATATAACGATCCATGATACTTTCTCATAGCGAGTCATTCAGTATACATTCTCTAATGCATACCCATGTGTCAACTTGATATCTCTATATCCATGACTTGTGAGATCAAGTCATCGAGTTGACCTACATGCTAGTCTTATTGCATTAACATTGTCCCTGAATGCTAATACTCGACTAGGAATGATTAAGAGTAGTGTTCCCTATATCATCTCACTATCGGTTTAACTAACCGATTGATATAGGTGAGAATCGTCTACTCAAGGACATTATTATACTTAGTTTATTTGGCACCAATACAAGTAAGTATAATAACTAAAAATCTAAATGTCTTTATTTATATAGAATATGATACAATAAGTCCAAAATACAATCATCAAATGATTGGCGCTAGGGCTCTAGCTAACATAAAGTACCTGAGAAGGACTAGAGATTGTTGGTTAGTCCTAGGAAAATCGTACCGATTCCACTGTACAAAAATTTTGTACAAGTGTCGAACCTTTCCTTAAATATCCTATTGTGTTCTTTAGAAGTTAAATTAGGAATCGTAAACGGAACTTAACATTATTGATTCTAAATTTAACTTATCTATTCTTAATGGTTTAGACTTGGATCGCAAGCGGAACTTAACACTATTGATCCAAATCCACCTATGTTATAAATTCAATTAAATATTAATTTCCAAAATTGGCTTCCAGGACTGCATGGCGAGGCACATAGCCTTCTTGGGTATGGGAGCATCCACCACCGCCTAGACAAAGCCTTTTAAGGAAAGATAACATTTAATTTCCTTGTATAACTCTAGGTTTAACCAAAAAGAACAATCGAATCACAAATTCGAAAAATAAAGAAAAAACACAAACACGAATTTTTAATTCGAAAAACTAGATCTAATGCCTCTTGTGTTTGGAATTCATACAAAGAAAAATAACTAGCATGATGTGAAAAATAATTTCTAATTATACCTTTTCTATGCAAGCTAATGACCTCGAGATCTTCTGCCGTATTCCTCGCCTTGGACGTCATGTGAGCGACGATCCTCCAAGATGAACACCACCCAAAGCCTTCTTCTCCTTCTTCTAAATTTCGTTCACCACCACCACAAAAGAAAAGAGAGCAAAGGGAAAGGGAGGAGAGAGAGGGTCGACCACACCAAGAGAACCACCAAGCAAAAGAATAAGAGTTGTGTCTCATGAGACCTCCTCACCCCTTCTTTTATATTACTTGCCCAAAGAAAATAAGGGAAGAATTTTTACAAAAAATTAAAATCTTCCTCTAGTTTTTCCTTTTCCCTTTTATTTTTCCTTTTCTTTCCTCTTGATTGAATCAATCACCAAATAATTGGATGATGATTTTATTTTTAATTTTTATTTGGCTGGCCACCTTGCTTGGGCACCAAGCAAGGGTGGCCAGCCCCCTTAAAGAGGAAGGAAATATTTTTTTTATAAAATTTTATAAAAGAGGAAAACCTCTTATAAAATTTTACAAGCTCTCTTTCTAAAAGTGGATGTTAAAAAAAGAAAGTTTAAAAAATTAAAATCATGTTTTAAAATTTAAAAATTCTCTTCAAAAATTTCTTTTTTTAACATGAATAGAAAATTTTAATTTTTAAAACTTCTCTTCCTTTTTACTAAAACCATGAGTATGATTAAAAAAGGAAAGTTTTAAAAACTTTTAAAACTCTCTATTAAACCATGTGGCCTAATTCAAATAAAGAAAGTTTTTAAAAGTAAAATCTCTCTTTTAAAACTTATAGTTTTCTACAAAGAGAAGATTTTAAAAATTCAAAACACTCCTCCTTGTTTGAATTAATGTGGCCAGCCCCCTCTTGCTTGAGCACCAAGCAAGGGGCCGGCCCCTTATGAGGATATGGTGGCCGGCCATTGCTTGGTCACCAAGCAATGGGTCGGCCTCCTTTCTTGGACACCAAGAAGGGATTTTAATGAGTGGTTTATAAGGCACTAATGAGGCTACGACAGAGACCTAGAGGAGAAATTGGTTTTGGCCTTCCGATGAGCATGAGTATCCCGTGTTCACCCCGAACACACAACTTAATTTCATCAATAATAACTCATTCCACTAGAGAGTTATTGTTGCACTACCACACCAATCCCAAATTACATTATGGGCTCCTTCTTACCATGAGTGTGTTAGTCTCCCTGTGTTTAAGATAACGAATGCCCACTAATTAAGTAAGTTACTGACAACTCACTTAATTAATATCTAGCTCCAAGAGTAGTACCACTCAACTTCATTGTCATGTCGGACTAAGTCCACCTGCAGGGTTTAACATGGCAATCCTTATGAGCTCCTCTTGGGGGCATTCTCAACATAGATTACTAGGACACAGTTTCCTTCTATAATCAATAACACATACTATAAGTAATATCATTTTCCAACTTTTCGGGTCTATTGATTTATCGAACTAAATCTCACCCTTTGATAAGTTAAAGAAATAAATACTAAATCTATATGCTTGTTATTATATTAGGATTAAGAGTACACACTTCCATAATAACTAAAGTCTAGTTCTTTTATTAAGTCAGTATAAAAAGAACTTACCTAAAATGGTCCTACTCAATACACTTAGAGTGTACTAGTGTAATTTATTAGTCAAGATAAACTAATACCTAATTACACTACGACTATACCACTGATTTGTTTCTTTCCATCTTAGTCGTGAGCAACTGTTTATAATTTATAAAGAGCTGATAACATGATCTTCTGTGTGTGACACCACACACCATGTTATCTACTTTATAAATTAATTGAACAACTATATTCAACAAATAAATATAGACATTTGAACAATGTGATTCTATTATTTCAAAAATAAATGTTTACAAAAGCTAGACTTTTAGTATACACTCTAACAGAGATTATATGCCAGTTTACGAAGCAGATGATTTGTTCCCTGTGGGTTACATGGATTCTGACTTCCAATCAGATAGGGACAATAGTAAGTCTAACTCAGGTTATGTGTTTACTTTAGAAGGTGGAGCCATAGCATGGAGGAGTGTTAAGCAAAAATATGTTTTAAACTCCACTATGGAAGTTGAGTATGTGGCAGACTCTGAGGCAGCCAAAGAAGTTGTATGGCTCAGGAACTTCTTGATGGACTTAGATGTGATTCCTGATTTACCCAAAATCATCACAATTTATTGTGATAATAGTGGTGCAATAGCAAACTCGAAGGAACCACGAGCTCATAAGGTGAGTAAACACATTGAGCACAAGTACCACCTGATACGAGACATCATAAAGTGAGGAGAAGTTGTTGTCACCAAGATTGCATCAGCAGATAACCTGGCAGATCCTTTCACTAAGGCCTTTCAAGCGAAAACTTTTGATCGGCATGTTGAGGGGATGGGAATCAGATGTATGGCAGTATTTATGGCAGCATAGTCTTTTAGTATAAGTGGGAGATTGTTAGAATGTATACTAAAAGTCTAGCTTTTTGTATAAACATTTATTTTGAAATGAGAATCACATTGGTCAAATGTCTATATTTATATGCTAAATGTAGTTGTTCATTTAATTGATATTGAAGATAACATGGTGTGTGGTGTCACACAGAAGATCATGTTATCAGTTCCTTATAAATTATAAATAGTTGCTCACAACCAAGATGGAATGAGGCAAATCATTGGAATGGTTGTAGTATAATTTGGTATTAGTTTATCTTGACTATAAAATTATACTAGTACACTCTAAGTGTATTGAGCAGGACCATTTGAGGTTGTTCTTTTTATACTGACTCTAAAAAAAGAACAGGACCTTTGTTATTATGGAGTGCGTACTCTTAATCATGATATAATAACAAGCACGTATACTTAATATTTATTTCTTTAATTTATCAAAGGGTAAGATTTAGTTCGTTAAATCAATAGGTCTGATAAGTTGGGAAATGATATTATTTATATGGTGTGTTGTTGATTATAGAATGAAACTATGTCCTAGTGATCTAGGTTGATGATGTCCCCTTGAGGAGCTCATAAGGATTGTCATGTAAACCCTGTAGGTGAACTTAGTCCAACATGACAATAAAGTTGAGTGGTACTACTCTTGGAGCTAAATATTAATTAAGTGAGTTGTCAGTAACTCATTTAATTAGTGGGCATTCGATATCTTAAACATAGGGAGATTAACGTACTCATAATAAGAAGGAGTCCATATTGTAATATGGGATTGGTGCGGTAGTGCAATAATAACTCTTTAGTGGTATGAGTTATTATTGATTAACTTGAGTTATGTGTTCGGGGCGAACATGGGAAGCTCAAGCTCCTCGGGAGACCAAAACAAATTCCTCCTCTCAGTCCCTGTTGTAGCCTCTTATTTATAAAGCCCTATATCTACCCAAAGCCCAGCTTCTTAACCAAGCTAAAGGGTCAGCCACATCCTTGCTTGGAGCCCAAGCAAGGGGTCGGCCAAGGCAAGCTTGGAATTCAAGCTAGGGTCGGCCAAGCCTTCATGGTGCCCAAGCAAGGGGTCGGCCATGTAAGAAGAGAAAAGGAAATAAAAGGGAGTTTTTATTTTGTTAAAAACTTTCCTTTTATGATGCTTTCTACATGATTTTAAAAGAGAGTTTTAAATTTTAAAATCTTTCCTTTTATAGCTTTTTACAAAAGATTAAAAGAGAGATTTGAAATATTTCCTTATTTATAGTTATTTATAATGTTTAAAAGAAATATTTTAATTTTAAACTTTCCTTTTTGTAACCATGATATAAAAGGAGTTTTATTTTAAATCTTTTCTTTTATAGACTTCCATAAAAGGATTTAAAAGAGAAGATTTTAATTTTATAAAACATGCCTTTTATAGCTAACCACAAAAGGGATTTTAAAAGAGATATTTTAATTTTTGGTTTAAAATCTTTTCTTGTTTGATGCACAAGTGGTGGCCCTCCATGTAAAGGAATAAAAGGAAGTTTTAATTTTTTGTTTTAAAACTTTCCTTTTTTGGATTCACCAAGGATTATAAAAGAGATGGAGAGGGTGCCTCATGGAGAACAACCTAAGCCTTGCATCCTCTTTATTGTGGTCGGAATCCTCTCTTCTATTCCCTTGGTGGTCGGCCCTTTTCCTTCTCTCTTCTCCTTTTGTTTTCTTTCTTGGAGGCCGGCAGCATCAAGCTTGGTTTTCTCTTGGCGGCTGGTTGCTTGAAGGAGAAGAAGAAGAGAAGGAAGCTCTCTTGTCTAGCATCCCTTGGAGGTTAGTTGGTGGTCGAAACTTGGAAGCAAAGGAAAAAAGCTTGGGTGGATTTCATCTTGGTAAATCATCGCCCACACGACGTCCAAGAGGAAGAGAGGAAGACAACAGAAGATCAAGAGGTCTATAAGCTACTAAGAAAGGTATAACTAGTTATTTGTTTCCGCATTATAACTAGTTCATCTTCTTTCTATAGATCTTGAAAAATTAAACACAAGAGGCTATCAGTTTTAGGCTATCATTTTGTTATCGATTTTGTGTTTCGATATTGTGTTTCTATTGAGGTCTCTGTAGTTAAACCTAGTTTACTGTAAGAAGTTAAATATCTGATTTCTTTGAAAGACTTTGTCTAGGAAGTGGTGGATGATCCCAACCCAAGAAGGCCTAGTGCCTCGCCATGTTTAACCTGGAAACTGATCTTTGAAATAGATATTTAATTAACATCTATAATATCGTTTAATTTATGAAGAACACATCGGTTAAATTTGGAGTAAAATGTTAAGTATCGTTTCTAATCCAAGTTTAACTTCCGAAGGACAATTTGGATTAATAATGTTAAGCATCGTTTGTAATCCAAATTTTCCTTCAATAGAGCACATGGGTAGCTAGGATAGTTCTATGCTTGTACAAATTTTTGTACAGGGAAACTAGAACGGTATTCTGAGTAGCAACCAACAGTCTAGGGCACAAGTGAAGCAACTAGGGCTTGGATCTTCACCTCTGGTTGAAGGCCAACTCGTGTAGGGGTGGCGGTGGACCAAGTCTAGGGCACGGCGCGATGCTGCTTGGCGTGAGGAGATAAACGGGTCTGAGGGACCACTGTCGAACTGAACTCAGTAATCGGAAGAGGGGATGCTTAGTGAGACGGAAGAAAGGGGCTGCTAGAAAATAGATCACGTGGCGTCGGTGCACAAGGGCAAGCAGCGCATCCTGATCTCAGCGACGGAGACAACGTCGGCTAGGGCTAGATGAATATGGAACCAATCTAGGGCACGCCAAAGAGATTTGGTGGTCAACGCTGCTCCGTTCGACGGCGGCGGACTACGGCTAGGGCACAGCAAGAAGAAGAAGCGAGAAGAAGAAGCGAGACCCTTGGTCGAGGGGTTTTGTACGCGGGGAGGCAAGGAATCGTCGCGTGCGGTTAGGGCAAGGATCAGCATGAGAGGAGGCTCGGCGCGAGGAGGCGTCGGGTGAGGGCTCGGGCACGCAGGGGAGGAAACGAAGGAAAAGAATAAAAGAAAAAGGAAAGAATAAGGAAAAATCCAACTTTTCCTCATTAAAACGGGATAGCCTAAACAGGCTTTCCTATGGCCTAATATTTATCCCCGTAACCTAAGTCATACGAGCTCTGAAAAATTTCTAAAAATTCTACAAAAATCCCTTATGGTTATTCACCCTTTTTCGGTATTTTACATTCTCCCCCACTAATAAAAATTTGGTCCCCAAATTTCGTTATTACCATCAGCAAGTACTAACAATAAATAGATAGTATAAATGTTGAACGGAAATTAACTCACATACCTCAAGTGAAAAGATGGGGGTATCGAGCTCAGATCGTATCCTCAAGCTCCCAGGTAGCCTCCTCGTCCGAATGATGTTGCCATCTGACTTTAACCAGCCGGATAATCTTGTTCTGCAACTGACGCTCTTTCCAGTCCAGGATCCGTACCGGAACCTCCTCGTAGGTAACGTAAGGCTGAATAGGAACTGAGATATCTGTCAACACATGTGTCGGGTCAGATATATATCTCCTCAGCATAGACACATGGAATACTTCGTGAATGCCTGCCAGGGACGATGTAGTGCCAGATGATAAGTTACCGCTCCAATCCTCTCCAAGATTTGGAAAGGTCCAATGTATTGCGGAGCTAGCTTACCTCTGAGGCCAAATCTTTTCACCCCTTTAGTGGGTGAGACTCGCAGAAAAATATGGTCGCCGGTAGAGAACTCTAGGGGCATCCGTCTCCGATCCGCATAACTCTTCTGGCGGTCCTACGCCTCTGACATCCTCCGTCTGATAGTACGGGCCAACTCTGTCCCCTGCTGAGCACTATGAGGCCCTAGTAGCTGGGCCTCTCCAACCTCCTCCCAGAGGGTGGGTGTCCGACAAGGCCTACCATACAATGCCTCAAACAGTGCCATCTGGATAGCCGAATGAAAGCTGTTGTTATAGGCGAAGTCTACCAATGGAAAATGGTCCTCCCAACTGCCTCCGAAATCCAATACGCAAGATCTCAACAAGTCCTCTAGAGTCTCAATGGTCCGCTCTGACTGTCCATCAGTCTGCGGATGGAAAGCTATACTGAAACGGAGCTGAGTGCCCAAGGCCTGCTGCAGACTTTGGCAGAATTGGGATGTGAGCCGAGGGTCTCTATATGAAATAATACTCAAAGGAACTCCATGTAATATGATGATCTCTCGGCAATACAGATCTGCCAATCGATCAAAGGAATCAGTCTTCCGGATCGCTAAGAAGTGTGCCGATTTGGTTAATCGATCAATGATTACCCAAATCGCGTCATGGCCTCGTCGTGTCCCAGGCAAACCCACCACAAAATCCATGGTAATATGTTCCCATTTCTAATCAGGAATAGGAATCCGCTGAAGTAATCTTGCAGGTCTATGGTGCTCAGCCTTCACCTGCTGACAGACAAGACATCTAGCTATGAATTCTGCGATGTCTTTTTTAATGTTGTTCCACCAGTAGGAACGCCTCAAATCTCGATACATGTGGGTCCCGCCTGGGTGGATAATAAATCAGGAGCGATGAACCTCTTGATGTAACTCCTCCCTAACTAGGTGAGATGAAGATACACATAATCGACCTCGAAAATATATAATACCTGCATCATCTCGAGTGAACTCTGTCTGCTGCCTGGAAGCTATCTGGCTGCCAATGAACTAAAAATGCTGATCACCGGCCTGGATCTCTCAGATCCTTGTACTGATTGACGATTGAACAACCATAGTAACCAAAACACCTCGCTCTTTCTATCCCTGCTCCTCAAGGCCCAACTCGGAGAAACCCTGAATCAAGTTCGTGACTGAAGCTCGGTGGCAAGCCAAAGTCCCTCTGTACTTCCTACTGAGTGCATCAGCAACCACATTAGCCTTCCCTAGGTGATAGCTAATAGTACAGTCATAATCCTTCAGGAACTCCATCCATCTCCTCTATCGGAGATTAAGTTCCTTCTTGGTGAAAATATATTTGAGACTCTTATGATCCGTAAGATCTCAAAGGTAATGTCATACAGATGATGCCGCCAAATCTTCAAAGCAAAGATGATGGCGGCTAGCTCCAGATCATGTACAGGGTAGTTCTTCTCATGTCCTTCAACTAACGAGAAACATAGGAGACTACTCTGTCGTGCTGCATCAGAACATCACCCAAACCCTGAAAATATGCATCAGTGTAAAGTATGGATCCATCCTCTCCAACGGGCAAAACCAAAACTGGAGCCAACACTAATCCCCGCTTCAACTCCTGGAAGCTGGTTTCACAGGCCTCGGACCACGTGAACTTTACGTCTTTCCTGGTCAAGCATGTCAGTGGCATAGCAATGCGGGAGAACCCCTTGACAAAACATCTGTAATATCCTGCCAGTACCAAGAAACTGCATATCTCTTGTATCGATTTCGGCTGCTCCCAGCTGGTGACAGCCTCGATCTTCTTAGGATCTACTGAAATACCTCGGCTAGAGACCACGTGTCCTAGAAAACCGACTGAAAATAGCCAGAAAGCACACTTGCTGAACTTCACGTATAGTTGATGTCGTCGAAAAGTCTCCAAGACTGTGCGAAGATGTTGTGCATGTTCCTCCTTGGAACACGAGTAGACCAATATGTCATCGATGAAAATGATAACAAACTGATCAAGATACTCCAGGAAGACACGGTTCATCAGATCCATAAATACCACTGGAGCATTGGTAAGCCCAAATGGCATTACCAAAAACTCATAATGGTCGTATCTGGTACGGAATGTTGTCTTCTGAATATCAGATTCTTTGACTCTCAGCTGATGATATCCGAACCGTAGATCAATCTTAGAATACACTAATGTACCTCTAAGCTGATCAAATAAATCCTCGATCCAAGGTAAGGGGTACTTATTTCTGACGGTCACTGCATTCAGTTGTCTATAATCTATGCACAACCTCAGAGTACCATCCTTTTTCTTGACAAATAATACCGGAGAACCCCATGGAGAAGCACTAGGGCGTATAAATCCCCTGTCTAAAAGCTCCTGGAGTTGAACCTTTAGTTCGTTCAACTCTTTTGGTGTCATATGGTAAGGAGCTTTTGATGTCGGCGCAGTTCCCGGAATCAACTCAATAGAAAACTCCACTTGCCTTCTGGGAGGCAAACCTAGTAGCTCCTCTGGAAATACATCCGGATACTCTCAGACTACTAGAATGTCAGAGAGTTGAGAACTACTGTCATCTTCAGTATGAATCAAAGATAACAGAAAACCCTGACAGCCATGTGACAGCAGCTTCTGAGCCTGAATCGCCGAAATAGTCGATATATCGTCATCTCTGATGCTAGTGAATTCCCATGAGGGTTGGTTCGGAGGTCAAAATGTGACCACCCTCGTCTGGCAATCAACAGTGGCATGATATGCTAACAAATAATCCATGCCAAGAATACTATCAAAGTCGACCATTTCCAGTACTAGAAGATCTACCGTAAGTATCATGTTGCCAAAGTCTAACGGGCAACCTCTAACCTCCTGGATGACGTCCAAAGTATCACCCGATGGTAGAGAGACGGTCAGTCGCTGCGATCTGAAAGTGGGTAATCTACCAATCTCCCTCATAAAGGTATGGGATATAAAAGAATGCGAGCTACAAGTATCTATCAGTATATCAGCAGATAAGGTATAAATGAAAATTGTACCATAGAAAACGGATCCGTCGGCCTGCTGCGCATCCTCTCTGGTGACCGCATGAATTCGTCCAGTCTCTGGCAGAGATGGAGGTGGTAGCACTGCCAGCGGCGGTTGCATCTGGGTAGGAGCCGGCCACTGATGCGGTGCTAGATACGGGGCCAGAGAAGGAAGAGAGGACTGGGACTTATAGATACTGTACTGGTGGTTGTGACTGCATCTGGTATTGAACCAGAGGCTGGGGCTACCAATACTGGACTAAGGGATGAGGCTGCAGCTAATATGGAGATCCTACAACCGAACTCTGTGGTACCATAAGGGCACTAGAGTGCTCCTGTCCATGCATGCCATATGCAGCTGCTGTAGGGGGAGTCATCCTCTGATGACAATGCGAAGTTTGGGCTTTGTGCCCTCCTCGTTGAGTCCTTGGCTGACTAAGCTAAACTCCATGACCAAAAACTCTGTAAGCAATATGCTGAGCCTTCAATGAACAATCTCGGTTCATGTGTTCAGGCAGTTTGCAATAATAGCAAACTGACTGTCCCAGGGTGCAGGCTGATGTGGTGTGCTCTCTGGATCCACACCGGGTGCAGTGGATGTCACTGGCGGGTTGTTTCCGGGTCTATTAAGGAGGCCAAAAACATCCTAATGAAGACCACCTCGACTTTTAAGGCTGACCAGATGCCCCAGAAGTTCCTTGACCTAGCTGACTGCGACCACTCTGCTGTTGTCTGGTAGCCTATAGCGGTTGAGTCTGTCCTGATGTCCGATCAGTCTGCTTCCTTTTCTTGTCTGGATATACTCTCTAGTGAGTTGACTCAATCATAAGGGCTCTGTCCAATGTCTCTAAATAGGATGAACTCCTAAAATCGGCAAGCTTTACTTGCAGATGTCCATCCAGTCCCTGGATTGTAACACCCACGAATTTCTTAAGCTAAGTATGTGAAGAATTAAGATAGAACCAAAAATATATAAAAGAAAAGGAATTAGTCAAGGATTGAACCTTAAACCTTTTTAAGCTAAGGATTATGGAATTACCACTAGACCATCATAATTTATTGTTAAAGGAGGAATGGAAATTCTAGATAAAGCTAAGAGCATGATAAAAAGAAGGAAGCAAGAAAAATTCAATTAGCTTTCTTTCTCCTTCCTCCTCCTTTAATTTTCATGGGTTGATGAGATGAGGGATTTGGAGAGCAAAGGGGGATGAATGAAGACATTTTCTTCATCATTAAGAGAATAAGGGATGAGTTAAGAAGAAGGGAAGGCAAAGTTTCTTTTTGCTTCTTACTCCCACCTAGCATAAGAGGAAAAACAAAGAAGGGATTTCATTTTCTTCCCTTTCCTCACCATTGCCGTGACCTAGAGCCTCCCCTCTCCCCTTTCTGAAAATCCAACTAAGGTTTTCTCCCTAAGAAAACCAAACCACAAGAAGGGGTCCTCAAGATCTATCTCTCACAAGCAAGAGAAGCAAAAGGGAGCACTAGAAGGAGAAGCTCTCTTCTTCCTCTTCACAAAGGGTATCTTCTCTTAGGGAAAAGACCAAGCAAGAGGATGTGAGTATCCCCTCACCTGTGGTACAAGTTGTTATATGATTTTGTTCGAGTTTAGATGGATTAACAACCTATGGTTTCTTTTGGAAACTTTCGGCCATGACACTTTGTAAGGCCTATGGAAGCTCAAAACCAAAACCAACATGCTTAAGGTTTTTCTCATGATATGCTATGAATATGACCTTGATATTTCATGCTTGTATGTGCCTTGGAGTTAGGTAATACCCCACCTTAGGGTTCAGTCATGAAGAGACTTAAAACTCTAGAGAAGCTCAACTTAAAGACTAACATGCTTATGATCTCTTCTATGACATGATATGAATATTTTCTTGTCGTTTCATGCTTGTATGTTGCTTGGAATTTGTAGAACCTCACCTTAGGGTTTCGGCCATGAAAGGAATAAAAACCCTAGAAGAAGCTCAACTCAAAAAAAAAAAAAAAAACCAACATGCTTATGAACTACTCCCATAATATGTTATGAATGTTCCCTTGATGTTTTATACTTGTATGTTGCTTGGAACTAGTAGAACCTTACCTTAGGGTTTCGGCCATGAAGGGATTAAATACCTTAGGGAGGCTCAACCTCAAATCTAGCTTGCTTATGATTTACCTTATGATAGGATATGGAGATAACTTGATGCACTTGTGATTTCATGTTGCTTAGGGTTAGGTTTTCACATGGTGAACTTTCGGCCAAAATGAAATGTAGGGCTTAGGCAAGCCTAAATTCAACCCTAACATGTTTATGTTCTTCTCCATGATATGCTATGAAATTTATAGGGTATTCACATGCTTGTATTTGGTTGAAAAAAAAAAACTTAGAGTCACATTGATGGCATTCGGCCACCTATGATTTGTGGACTTAGGAAGCTTGAAACTTAAACTCAATATGCTCATGTGGTTGCCTATGATAAATGCATGGAAATTGTTTAGGGTTCACATGTTTACATGCTATTTGTAACCAAATTTTGGACCTTGTATGTTTCGGCCAATGTGGATTTCTAAACCTAGGAAGCATAGAACCTAAGTCAAACATGCTTATGATGTTCTTTATGATAAATGTTATGGAAATGAATTAGGGTTCATATGCTTGTATGATTTCATGCAACCTAAGTGAGCCTATGCATGTTTCGGCCACTCTTAGTTGGTTAAGGATTGAGACCAAATTATGACTCATTATGTGCTTCACTTTGCCATGATATGAATTAGGAGAAGTTAACTCGTGATCCATGCATGATTATGTTTTCTTTTTCTTCCATGATATATTATATATGCTCGTTTAAGTATGCTTATGAACCATGCATGAGAATGATACCTATGTTGGCTATGTGCCCAAATGTGATGGCTACGTGCCCAAATATGATGGCTATGTGCCCAAGACGAGTATGATGGCTATGTGCCCAAGTATGCATGGCTATGTGCCCATTTATGCATACCTTATGAATGACATGAACATGATATGCTATGAATGACATGGACATGATATGCTATGAATGACATGAATATGATATGCTATGAATGACATGAATATGTTATGTAATGATAAAGATATGATATGACATGTATTTGAATGGCTTGTACCAAAAGGGTGGGCTCCTTATGCGCCCCTAGGTCGAATTACGGGCCTAGTAAAGGGTGGGTTCCTTACGTGCCCCTAGGTCAAGCTACGGGCCTAGTTTCCTAGTAGGTTCAAGACTAGCTACCTTGGGTCTACTTAGGATGCGCGCATTTATGTATGTATGTGGTACTAAGCCGGGCCCCTCTCATGTTGAGATTATTTTTAAGTACTATATAATATTGTTTTAAGACATTTCACACATGACATAAATCATGTTTTGAAAGGCATATAGCACATGACATTACCCATGTTTTAAAGGACATCTTGCATCCATGCTTACGATATGATATGAAATAATGCTTACAGTTATGCTATGATATGATGCCTTGATGTTATGAAAAGAAATGTCATGATACTTTCACTTATGCTATGATATGATTCATGCCATGATATGATGTTTACTTATGCTATGATATGATCTATGCCATGATATGATGTTACTTATACTATGATAAGATTTATGCCATGATATGTTGTTTACTTTATGTTACGATATTATTGAAAATTATGCCATGATATGATGTGTTTTTAATTATATTATGATATGAGCGTCATTTATTCTACGATGTATGATATGATGATTTTACATGATATGTTGGCTTTTGTGAGTAGGAAAGGATCTCACTAAGCCTTGAGTGCTTACAGATACTTTTCCTTGTACCACAGATAAAGGTAAAGGATGGATAAACTAGAGGAGCAGCAGGAAGGGGCAAGAGATGTGTGATGGTGACTTGGCTAAAGAAATAAAATGACCTGCTTAAGTGAACTTATGAATAATATGTTATTTTATGTTGATGTCTTACATGATTCCCTATGCATGTGTTAGAAATGAATAATATGACTTTTTAAGTTGAATCATGCTATTTCATACTCATATGCTTAGTATGATTTTAGAAAAAAAAAGAATATGCTTCAGCTGTATGTATGTATGTTTATGTATGCTAAGTCAAAGTGAGTAACCCCGCCCCCCACTAGCAGGAGGAGGGGGCGGGCGTTACATGGATAAACTGTAGCATGCGGGACTTATCCTCAGTAACTAATTTTGGACAAAATCTGGCCAACTGATTAAACTTGGCATTATACTTCATCACGGTGTGGTTGTTCTGCCGAAGGTTCAGAAAATCCTACCTGTGAGTCATCTAATATGCCCGTGGGAAGTAGCTGCTCTCAAAAGCCTCTCTAAATCTGGCCCAGGTGATGTTCTGCTTGCCTATGATGGAACGCTGTGTAACCCACTAGGTGTCGACCTCATCCCATAAATGGAAAGCAAACAGCTCTGCTTTCTCCCACTCGGAGCAAGCCATGTAGAAGAAGGTCCGTTCCATGATCTCTATCCAGGACTGGGACACACTCGGATCAATCTCTCCTGAGAATAGTGTGAATTGACTCTTCATCGACTATGCTAATGCTGGAATCCGGGCTCGTGCCGCGACAATATTAGTGAGGTGGGTAGGGATCATCGCGGGAATTGGCAGAATCCCCTGAGCTGGTGGTACAGGTAGTACCGCTGGATAGACCGGGGGAGGTACTCCTGGTGCTGTTGCATAAGTTGGAGCATGTACCACTGGTGGTACTGCAGGGTCGATATGAGTGGTCACGGTTGGAGGTACGGTAGGTGGTGGTACCGAAAATGGAGCAATCGGTATCGCTGGTGCGGGTGCTGGGTACACTGTAGGCACTGGGGGGTGCGGGTGCCGCTAGTGCCAGGTACACGGTAAGTCCAGGTGGTGGTGGTGCTGGGTATGCTACAGGCTCTGCTGGTGGAGGTATCAGGTTTGCCACGGGTGGTACAGTGTATAATGTATGAGTGGGTACCTTTAACAAAGCCACCGGAGTCTGAGAGCCCGACGTGCCCGCAGTAT
This sequence comes from Zingiber officinale, assembly GCF_018446385.1. Classification (NCBI taxonomy): domain Eukaryota; kingdom Viridiplantae; phylum Streptophyta; class Magnoliopsida; order Zingiberales; family Zingiberaceae; genus Zingiber; species Zingiber officinale. Next base: position 40,253,356 of record NC_055997.1, on the reverse strand, counting down.
CATGAGTTTGTCCCTGACCGACAGGCTCAACCCCAGTAGGCATCTTTGGCAAGTCCATTGCCAGAGATGCCAAAGTCCTCTTACGTGGTCGTCCAGCACCACGTCTCATCACAGATGCACGTGTAGATCTCCTCATATCTGTTAAGTCAGATATTACAACAAGTAACAAAAATTATAAAATTACCTTTTTACCTATTTATCGTCAGGAAATGTTCCGTCACTGTCAAGTCCCCATACATAACCTCGGAATCCTGTACGACAAATCGATAGAAATCTGTACAAATCCAAAACGGAATTCTAAAATATGAACATAACGGAAATCCGTACAAATCCGAAAGTACCCAGTTTGAATCGCAAACTAGGCTCTAATACCAAAAATATTGGTATGAGATTAACACGCAAAACCAAAATACGAAAACCAAGCATCCGAAACCTGGCTCTGATACCAAAAATATTGTCACGACCCAGGTAGTCCCTGCCAGAAGAAATCGCGGTAGCATCTCCCCTGTACGGGTGACAATATGAAACTTCCTACAATGCCCTCAGGGCCACATATACCTCGGCCAATAAGGCCGGAACAATAACAATATATATAAAGCAAGCACCCAAGCAGTTTAATAGTAAAGAAAACAAACATAAGCAACGAAAAGGAAAACATCTCAAATATCCTACTCCACCACACCCATAAAATTCAAATCTTATTCCTACTCAACTACACCCATAAAACTCAAATTACAAAGACGCAAATAAAATCAACTCACCTCTTCTGCCGTCCATGCAAGCAAGTAGCAGAACATATCCAAATAAAGCCCAACGATAATAAAGGATCATACAAGATCCAAGTGCCAAAATCAGAACAAGTCTAAAATACAGTCTAGATAGTATAATAAGAAAAACCAAAAGACTAAACAAACATCCTTGCGATCTGCAGGGGGACTAGTGACTGGAGATCTCTAGACAGCCTCAACCTGAAATAATAATATCAACGGGGCGAGTCAACTCCTCAGCGGGTAACTACTGACATGCATAGTAAGAAATAACTAATACCAATAATTATGCGTACATTCTCCTGATATAGGAATGATAAATGCAAACTGAAATAAATAGGAGAAAAAATGTACTAACCAGGACCTGGTATAGAGATAACAAGGTCATCAGACCGAGAGTATCATAAATCCTGTATGCATGTCAAACATATGCATCCACCAAATATACAGCAAATAAGTGCAGCAAACACAAGCAATAAATGCATCAATGCGTATGATGCCAATGGCATGTCCTGGTCACCCCTACTGCCAGTCAGCCGTCTCACACACGATGGTGAGACTGAGTGGGTAGGGTTGTGACAACCGTGCACTCTACCATCACTGCTCCTGAGTGACCGAGTGGATGGGATGCTGTCGGAGTACACCTATCCTCCTTATCCCAAATCATAAGTGGGGGAGCACAATGCTCTCATCTCTCGAAGCCAGTCCAGAGGAGGGATTCCTGTCCTGCTACAACGCTGCGTCATACTACCCATGAGTGGACCAATAGAGCCCTTGATAGAGCAACCTACTGCAACACACCCTTCCTGATAAAAACCACTAACCCATGAGTGGTTGTGTGTGCAGATCCATGTAACTGGCGATGTGCTCAACAATAATGGAGCCAACAATCGCACAGCATGCAATCATGTGAGATGATGCATGACACTAAGCATGGAAATATCTTGATCCTATCCATCCCTACCAAAATGTGTACCATAGGACAAATGGATCAAATCAATGGTTTAGGTACACAGATTAGATATGGTATAAAAACCTAGGTCCTGAACATAATAAGACATGGTATGTCATTTCCTTAAGGTCATATATAATTAAAGGAACTTGAATTCAATAGCATGAAATAAATACAGCATGCTCAGGTAATAGATAATGACATATCCATGCAAAAATGAACATAAATATTATTATTTGTTAAATATTACTAAGCATATCAATATGACATATCAAAATATATAAGTCAAGGTACCCGCCTCAAAATAGAAAGATCCAATCCGGTCCAAATCCAATGTCGAGATGCTCGTCTCGTGTCAAAATCTTGTGTTATCAAACATAATATATTTAGTTATATAGCTAAATAAAAATCTCCAAACCTATTCAATAATCTTATCCTTCCTTTATATTTTAAAATCCTTGAATTAAACAAATTCTAACTATTTCACCTTCCAATTAAGATTTGCAAGTAGCATATCAACCTAAACTTAATTAAATTCAAGTACAATTTATTCTTAACCTTTCCTAGTTCAAATCCCGTGTACGCTACTACAAATGAAACAATTCCTCTATTTCTTATCTTACCTCAACGTCAAACCTCTCCGATTAATCACAGCAGATATGGCAGCCGCCAGAATCTGCTAGCCGGAGATACCCGCTGCCAAAATCTGTTGTCGGAAACTATGAATAGCCGCTGCGGAGAATACACAGTGACTGTACCACAGCGATTAGCCCATCAATTCAGCATAGGATAAAAATCCAAATACCCAATAAGCCTTACCTACTTGATACCCCTCGTTTCCTCTCTGCCGACGGCTGGTGGTGAAGAAGGAAGACCCGATGGTGAGGTCTAGGGCACGGGTGAAGCAACTAGGGCTTGAATCTTCGCCTCTGGTTGAAGGCCAACTCGTGCAGGGGTGGCAGTGGACCAAGTCTAGGGCACGGCGCGATGCTGCTTGGCGCGAGGAGATGAACGGGTCTAAGGGACAACTGTCAAACTGAACTCAGCAATCGGAAGAGGGGATGCTCAGCGAGACAGAAGAAAGGGGCTTCTGGAAAACAGATCACGTGGCGTCGGTGCACAAGGGCGAGCGGCGCATCCTGATCTCAACGGTGGAGACAACGTCGGCTAGGGCTCGATGAATATGAACCCAATCTAGGGCATGGCAGAGAGATTTGGTGGTCGGCGCTGCTCCGTTCAACAGCAACGGACTGCAGCTAGGGCACAGCAAGAAGAAGAACTGAGAAGAAGAAGCGAGACCCTTGGCCGATGGGTTTTATATGCGAGGAGGCATGGAACCGTCGCGTGCGGTTAGGGCAAGGATCGGCGTGAGAGGAGGCTCAGCGCGAGGAGGCGTCGGGTGAGGGCTCGGGCACGCGGGGGAGGAAACAAAGGAAAAGAAGAAAAGAAAAAGGAAAAAACTAACTTTTCCTCATTAAAATGGCGTAGCCTAAACAGGCTTTCCCGTGGCCCAATATTTATCCCCATAACCTAAGTCATACGGGCTTCGAAAATTTTTTGAAAAATTCCCTTATGGTTATTCAACCTTTATCGATATTTTATAGTGAGCTCAATTATAACTAGGCCGATCAGCTCGAGAGTTTGGGACTTAGGTATGAGAGCAAGCTCACTTATAACTCGACCGATCGGCTCGAGTGTCTAAGATTTAGGATTGAGAACAAGCTCACTTATAACTTGACCCAATGACATGAGAGTCTAGGATTAGGCGTGAGAGTAGGCTCACTTATAACTCGGTCAAACGGCTCAAAAGTCTGGATCTTAGGCGTGAGAACAAGCTCACTTATGATTCGGTCGATCGGCTTGAGAGTTTGGGACTTAGGCATGAGAGCAAGCTCACTTATAACTCAACCAATCAGCTCGAGAGTCTAGGAATTAGGGATGAGAGCAAGCTTACTTATAACTCATTCGAACAGAATGAGAGTTTGGAACTTAGGCGTGAGTGCAAGCTCGCTTATAACTTGGCCGAATGACTTGAGATTCTGGGGATTAGGCATGAGATCAAGCTCACTTATAAATCGGTCTATCAGCTAAAAAGTTTGGGACTTAGGCATGAGGGTAAGCTCACTTATAACTAAGCTAATTAGCATGTAAGTCTGGGACTTAGTCATGACAATAATGTTGGTGCAAGTTGCACCAAAATCAAACCTAAGTTTTGATGTTGTCAAAGGTTCAAGTTAAGTCTTGTTATAATCTAACAAATTGACTGAGTGTGCAGGCTGTTTACTCAATCGGAAAAGACCTAGTTGGAGGCTAGGCAGGAGAAATCTTAGCAAATCATGGAACCCAAGTGAAAGTCCAAGTGGGTCGAGGGGACCTGACGCTTGGCGGTGTGATTGAGAGGTCTGGAGGACCGAAGATCAAGAGAAAAGTCTTGGTGAGCCGATCAAAGCTAAGTGAAAAGTCCAAACTAGATCTGGAGGATCTAAGTTTGGCAGGTAGGTTGAGGTAACCAACTAGAGGAGCGACAGTGAGGTCGGGTTCCCGAAGGAAACAACCTTAGGTCGCTGATCCAACTGAAGAAACTAGGAAGGTTTCCAAGTTAAGATCAAGACAGTTCTACTATATTTTATATTACTCATGCATTATAATATTATTGTGCTAACATTTTTTTGCATGTTGTTTTGTCAAACACTATTTTGTAGGTCCGGCTAGATCGGTTGACCGAACAGGTGAATCGGTCAACCGAATAAGGAGAGATCAAAGCAGTGATCAGATCAGACCAAAATAGACTGAGTCTGATCAAGTCTTGATCGGTCGGCCGATAAGTGAGATCGGTCGACCGAACCATGATGACTCAGCACAGGCCAATTCATCAGTATCGATCAGAAGTAAAAGGAAAAAGAGTGAACATTGTTTTGTAGGTCCGGCTGGATCGGTCGACCGAATAGGTGAATTGGTCGACCGAACAAGGAGAGATCAAAGCAGTGATCAGATCAGACCAGAATAGATCGAGTCCGATCAAGTCTTGATCGGTCAACCGATAAGTGAGATCGGTCGACCGAACCATGATGACTCAGCACAGGCCAGTTCATCAGTATCGATCAGAAGCAAAAGGAAAAACGAGCTGATCGATCGATGAACCCATGGATCGGTCGATCGAACCAATCAACATTAAAGCACCATTAAATGAGGATCTTAGTAAATCTCGACGAACAGGGAAGGAGCCTATTTGGTCGATCGAAAAGAGGGATCGGTCGATCAAACCCTTAATGACCAGTTAATGCGAAAGATCGAGCTAGCGTAAGGCTCAAGCCAAGAAGGAAGGGAGCTGATTCAGTCAACCGAACAGAGGGATCGGTCAATCGAACCGCAAAAATACTTATAAAAAGGGGCTCGAGATCTGAGGTTGTACAATACTATTTTCTAATCATCAAAAAGCTCATCTCTGCAAACGGACCATGCTACAAGTCTTCTACGACTCTTCAAGCTACTCTCTCCGGAAGTACCGACCGTGCTTCAATCTTCACTTACTATTGTCAGTAAAACTTTATTTGTACTGCACTTAAATTCATATAAGATAGTAGGATTATTACTATCTTATATCTTTGTATCTGTACGATCTGCTTCTTTCTGAAGATTTTGGAAAGAAGGGTTATAGTGGATTGCCCATCGGTGCGATCAAGGATCGCGAGCCTTCAAGTAGGAGTCGACCTAGACTCCGAATGAAGTAAACGAACTTGTCTTTCATTTTACTTTCTGCTGCACGATTCTATTTTCTAAAGAAAAAGAAAAGTTTTGAAAAGCGCGATATTCACCACCCCCCCCCTCTATCGCACTCACCCGATCTAACAATTGGTATCAGAGCCAGGACTACCAGAAGGTTTAATTTTCGACTGTGCACAAGAGCTATGGTCTGATTGAGCCATGTGGATACAATATTGACCTCAAACAAAGAAAGTGGGGGCTCCTATGTTGGGATCAAGAGGACCAGACACCAGGCAGGTAGTCCTAGTTGCAGCTAGGCAAGGAAGTCCTAGTAGGTCGGGTGGACTGAGGGGCAGGAAGACCTGATGGGTCGAGGATCGGATGTGGGAAGCCTGTGGTCCTTTGTTTGAGGGGGGGTTGTTGGGATTGCAAGGTTACAAACATAGTCCCACATTGAAAACATATGGGAAAGATCATGGATTTATAAGAGAAAAAGATATCTCCATTGGAATGAGGCCTTTTGGATAGAGCCCAAGAGCAAAACCATGAGGGCTTAGGCCCAAACTGGATAATATCATACCATTATGGAGATATCTAAATTATTTTCGATCCTACAATTGGTATCAGAGATAAGTTTTGTGTTGTATCCCTTTTCTTATTGTTTGTATTTTTCAATTAAGCACTACTAATCCCAAGACGAGAGTCTTGGAAATCTGTTTGTTATTCTTTTAAGGATGTCAAACTCTTATCATGAGAGATACAACACTGTTCGACCTCCACTATTCAAAGGAGAAAATTTCAGTTATTGGAAGAATAGAATGGAGTGTTACTTGAAGTCTGATATCGAACTTTGGTTCACGATCTTGAAAGGCTACACTCCCCCGACGAAAGACAGAACACCATTAGAACCAAAAGATTAGACTCCTCCAATGATCAAGAAGGCACAACTAAACTACAAGGCGATCAACACCATTCAATGCAGGCTCACAATGGAGGAGTTGAACTGAGTCAGTCCCTACGATAATGTTAAAGAACTATGGGACTCCCTGGTCAAACGACATGAAAGGACTGACGAATCTAAGGTAAATAAAAGAGACTTGTTTTTAAATAACTTATTCAATATTAAAATGTTCCCCGAAGAGGCGGCTTCGCAACTCAATGCTCAACTGAAGGGCATCCTCAACGGTCTTCATCTGATTGGACATAATCTTGAAAACCATGACACAATAAGGTACGCGTTAAATGCTTTTCTGAGGAATGCTTTGTGGGTGTCAATTGTAGATGCATACAAAGTTTCTAAGGATCTTTCAATTCTCAAGTTAGATGAATTATTCTGTGAATTGGAATTACACGAACAATCTAACGTAAGCCATGTCGAGAAAGGAGTAGCTTTGTATGCAGGCCCAAGCAAGGAAACTAAAACAAAAATGAAGATGGAGCCTAAAAATGAGTCAGATGCTGACTCAACAAATGAAGAGTTAGTCAACATGGTCCGGAGATTGCTGACCAAGAAATTCAGAAAAAGTGCCAAGAAGACACCACTCAATCAGACCCAAAACAAATCAGAAGTGATTTGTTACAGATGCAAAAAAAAGGGGCATTTCAAAAATGAATGCCCAAATCGGAAGGAAGAAAGGCCTAAATCGACAAGATGAAAGAAAGCCCTCCGAGCAACATGGGACGAGACCTCTTCCGACTAATCTGACACAGAGCAGACAAAGCATTCGAGCCATCTTGCATTTATGGCAAGAAACGAAGATTCTGACTCCGAGTCTGATGAAGAGTACGAGTCTGAGATCGACATCGAGTCTGAAAGAAGCCACAGATCGGAAGATCCAAATATGATAACGATTTATTCTAAGTCTAATTTGCTTAAAGTAGTTAAATGCTTGTTTAAAAAATTGTCAAATCCTGAAAAAAAAAATAACTTGTTACTTAAGAAAATTGACCACCTTAAGCAGCAAGTTAGCTTGAGTGACTCGACTAACCAAGTTTAAGTAAGAACTTCAACTCAAGTTGAAAAACTTGAGGAAAAAAATTCTGACTTGAAAGGTCAAGTCGAGCGACTCAAGAAAACGTTGGAAAAGTTCGAACTGGGGTCCAAGTGTCTAAACATGGTACTTGGATCACAACGAGTCATGTACAACAAATCTGGACTTGGTTTCAATCCTAAACAAACAAACAAATCATACTTGTCATTAATTAGTCAAAATGTTAGAAATCAAGTCCAGGCATGGGTCCAAACAAAACATTTAACCAAACCAATTAAACCGGACCTATACTTAATGCCTAAGAGTTAAATTCATTACTTAGATAGACCTTATCTAAGCTATGACTCAGGGGGAGCAACTAGAAAGACAATCCAACCAACATGATTAACCAAACTCATACACTTAGGATTAGGTTTATTTTTTGCTTAGAATGGTTAGATAAAAAAGGTTTACCAAACCCTACAACATAGCATCGGAATGGATTGGGGTGATAGTACGTCAAGGAAGCTTTGTCGAAGGCATGTCTAGGCTGAATCTTGTGCATTCTACTAGGTGCACTAGACTTAGTGGATCTGACCGAAGCTACCCCAGTCAAACATGGGCTAATTAGACCAAAATTTAGAATTAAGTTTTTTGGGCGGGAACAGTTTGGAAAGTCTTTAGCAAGTGGTCTACCGTTGATACACAAAAAGGTCATATGTCTCGCCACTGAACTGAAAACTTATCCTTAGGAAGCCAGCATAATTAACCCAAAGCTAAGTTTGAATCTAACATGGGTTCAATAACCTTTTTTTTTCAATATTTCAAATTAACCTTAAACCTAATTAATATCGAAACTTAATTAAAAACTTAATTAAAATTACTTTTTAAAAAAAAAATTAATTTATTTAAAAAAACTTAATTAAAATTATTTTTAAAAAAAACTTAATTAAAATTATTTTTAAAAAAAACTTAATTAAAATTATTTTAAAAACCTAATTCAAATTATTTTTAAAACTTAATTAAATTTATTTTAAAAAACTTAATTAAAATTATTTCTTAAAAAAACTTAATTAAATTTTTTTTAAAAACTTTATTTTAAAAAACTAATTAAAATTATTTTAAAAACTTAATTAAAATTATTTTAAAAACTTAATTAAAATTTATTTTAAAACTTAATAAAAATTATTTTAAAAAATTAATTAAAATATTTTTAAAGCTTAATTAAAAATTTTTTAAAAAAAATTATTTTAAAAAACTTTATTTTAAAAAACTTTATTTTAAAAACTTAATTAAAATTTTTAAAAAACTTTATATAATAAACATTATTTTAAAAACTTAATTAAAATTATTTTGAAAACTTAATTAAAATTATTTTAAAAACTTTTTAAAAACTTTATTTTAAAAAACTTTATTTTAAAAATTTTATTTTAAAAAATTTATTTTAAAAACTTAATTAAAATTATTTTAAAAACTTAATTAAAATTATTTAAAAAACCTAATTAAAGTTTTTTAAAAATTTTAATTAACATTATTTTTAGAAAACTTAATTAAAATTATTTTTAAAAAAAACTTAATTAAAATTATTTTAAAAACTTAATTTAAAAAAAAAACTTATTTAAAATTATTTTTAAAGCCTCATTAAAATTTTTTTTTAAACTTTATTTTAAAAACTTAATTAAAATTATTTTTAAAACTTAATTTTTAAAAAAAACTTAATAAAATTATTTTAAAAACTTAATAAAACTTTATTTTAAAAAACTTTATTTTAAAAACTTAATTAAAATTATTTTAAAAACTTAATTAAAATTTTTTAAAAAACTTTATTTTAAAAATCATCTTTGACAATTTTTTTCAAAATATTTCTATAAATTTTAACTTAGTGGAAATTTTCAAAATTTTCTACGTCTCAAACTTTTCAAAATTATATATTCCTCTACTCTTCCTAACTTTTTCTTAAAAGAAAATTTACAAATATTATTGTTTTTTAACTTGTTGAAAATTTTTCAAAATTTTTCTTTCATTTTAACTCCCTTCATGTTTTCAAAATTTTACTCTTTATTTTGCCTTTATTTCAAAAATAATAAATTCTTTTCAGAGATGTTAATGATATTAATTTTACAAAAGAATACTTTACCCATATTAGATTTTTATCTTTGCTATGTTACTACAATCTTAAACTTTTCCACAGGTTCAAAATTAAACTAAGTTATTACCTTTAGCTTTCTTTGGAACTCCAAGGTTTTCTTTGACCTTTATTTATTTTGATGTCTTCCCCTATTTTTGATGTGTGTCAAAGGGGGAGAGATAGTGAATTCAGGGGAAGTTGTTAACTCAGGGGGAGAGTTAAAAGATTAAAATGCTTTTAAAATGTTTGTTTATTTAAATTATGTGTATTTTAACTTAATTTTGAACCTTGGTTAGCAAACATCAAAAAGAGGGAGATTGTTAGTGCAAGTTGCACCAGAATCAAACCTAAGTTTTGATGTTGTCAAAGGTTCAAGTTAAGTCTTGTTTTGATCTAACAAGTTGACTGAGTGTGCAGGCTGTTTACTCAACCAGGAAATACCTAGTTGGAGGCTAGGAAGGAGAAATCTTAGCAAATCGTGGAACCCAGGTGAAAGTCCAAGTGGGTCGAGGGGACCTGACGCTTGGCGGTGTGATCGAGAGGTCTGGAGGATCGAAGATCAAGAGAAAAGTCCTGGCGAGCCAATCAAAGCTAAGTGAAAAGTCCAAACTAGATCTGGAGGATCTAAGTTTAGCAAGTAGGTTAAGGTAAACAACTGGAGGAGCGACAGTGAGGTCGGGTTCCAGAAGGGAACAACCTTAGGTCGTTGATCCAACTGAAGAAATCGGGAAGGTTTCCAAGTTGAGATCAAGTTGAGATCCAACTAAACAACCTTTTGTCTAACACTGTTTTGTAGGTCTGGCTGGATCGGTCGACCAAACAGATGAATCGGTCGGCCGAACAAGGAGAGATCAAAGCAGTGATCAGATCATACCAGAACAGACCGAGTCCGATCAAGTCTTGATCGGTCAACCGATAAGTGAGATCGGTCGACCGAACCATGATGACTCAACACAAGCAGTTCATCAGTATCAATCAGAAACAAAAGGAAAAAAGAGCTGATCGGTCGACCAAATCAATCAACATTAAAGCACCATTAAATGAGGATCTTGGCAAATCTTGACGAACAAGGAAGGAGCCTGTTCGGTCGACCGAAAAGAGGGATCGGTCGACCGAAAAGAGGGATCGGTCGACCGAACCCTTAATGACCAGTTAATGCGAAAGATCGAGCTAGCATCAGGATCAAGCCAGGAAGGAAGGAAGCTGGTTCAGTCGACCGAACAGAGGGATCGGTCGACTGAACTGTAAAAATACTTATAAAAAGGGGCTCGAGATCTGAGGTTGTACAATACTATTTTCTAATCATCAAAAAGCTCATCTCTGCAAACGGACCGTGCTACAAGTCTTCTACGACTCTTCAAGCTACTCTGTCCGGAAGTACCGACCACACTTCAATCTTCAATTACTATTGTCGGTAAAACTTTATTTGTACTGCACTTAAATTCATATAAGATAGTAGGATTGTTACTGTCTTATATCTTTGTATCTGTACAATCTGTTTCTTTCCAAGGATTTTGGAAAGAAGGGTTATAGTGGATTGCCCATTGGTGCGATCAAGGATCGCGGGCCTTCGAGTAGGAGTCGACCTAGACTCCAAACCAAGTAAACGAACTTGTCTTTCATTTTACTTTTCGCTGCACGATTCTATTTTCTAAAGAAAAAGAAAAGTTTTGAAAAGTGCAATATTCACCCCCCCCCCTCTATCGCACTCACCCGATCTAACAAATAAGCTCACTTATAACTTAGTCAAACAACGCAATAGTCTGGGACTTAGTCATGAGAGCACGCTCACTTATAACTTGGTCGATTGGATCAAGAGTCTGGAACATAGTCGTGAGAGCATGCTCACTTATAACTCGGTCAAATAACACAAGTCTAGGACTTGGGTGTAAGAGCAACTCACTTGTAACTAGATCAAATGGCTCAAGAGTCTGGGGCCTAGTCATGAGAGCACGCTCAGTTATAACTCGGCTGATCGGCTTGAGAGTTTGGGACTTTGGAATGGGAGCAAGTTTACTTATAACTCGCCCAATTTGCTCGAGAGTCTAGGACTTAGATATGATAGCAAGCTCACTTATAATTCGATCGATTGGCTTGAGAGGCTGGGGCTTAGGCATGAGAGTAAGCTCACTAATAACTCGGTCAATCGGCTCGAGATATGGGGCTTAGTTATGCTAAGTGAATTTTTCCTACATTTATTAAGCATCAAATTTCACAAGGTACATCTATTTAGTACAAACATACTCTCAAGCCCGATAGGACTATAGATGATTCGCACTTCAGGGTCGATCCAAGTTTTTCCTGTCTGCATCTTGGAGGTAATAAGAACCCAAGCCAAGCTTTCGCACCACCTTGTACAACCTGCCCCCACTGTGGCTCTGATTTGCTAACATCATCGACTAGATTAATTTGCTTCCAAACTAAGTCACCAACCTGAAAAAATATTGGGATGACCCTTTGATTATAGTTCTGCTTCATTCGTTATAGATTAGCCATTAGTCGAGTGGTTTCTTTGTCTCTGATTTCTTCTACAAGATCAAGCTCTATAAGACGCTGATCAAAATTACCTTCATCATATAATTGTCTCTAATAGAACTTTATTCCCACTTCTATGGGTGCAATTGCCTCTCCTCCATAAACTAAGTGGAAAGGTATTATACCTGTGGCCTATCAGGGTGTCGTACGTTACGCCCATAACACACTGGGCAATTCATCAACCCAACTTCTTCCTATATGATCAAGCCTGGTTTTGAGCTCTCGAGTAATTTCCCTATTAGTGACCTCCATCTAGCCACGGAAGTGAAGGCTTACAGAATGCCATAACTTTAGCACAATTTATGGATTTTTCGCCCTTGGAATTGTCATCTATTATCTGAGACAAAATTATAGGGAATACCGAAATGACATATGATGTTTTGCCATAGGAATTTGATCACCATTTGCTTGGTTATCTTAGTAAGTGACTCTACTTCCACCCATTTAGAGAAATAATCTACGACTACCAATAAGAACTTTCTCTAACCAAATGCTATCAGAAAAGGTCCTACTATATCTATTCCCTATTGGTCGAACGGGCAGAAGATAATTGAGGTCTTCAATAACTCCGTGGGTCGGTGCAAAATGTTTTGATGTTTTTAGCATGATAAACAAGTTGTCACAAGTTTAGCGAGGCAGCTTACAGGCTAGGCCAAAAATATCCGGCTAATAGAATCTTCTGAGTGAGTGACCGTCCTCCCGGATGAGTACCACATGAACCTTGGAACACTTCTTGTAGAATATATTATATATTGTCCGACCCAACACATTTGAGTAGCAGGCAAGAAAAGGCTCTCTTGTATTAAAGATCTCCCGGAATGTAAATTGACTGGTTCTCTTTTTCATCATGTGTGCTTGTTCTCGGTCGACTGGCAGAACTCCTTGTTGGAAAAACAAAATCAACAGTGCTTGCCAATTAATCTGTATTTCTTCTTCGGCATGCCGCTAAATATGAGTTATCAATAGAGCCTCCTCGACAGACTCAATGAACTAGACATCTTGGCAAGCTTATTGGCATTTTGATTCTCCGCTTTGTAGCGCTACCTCTTGAAATCTAGCCTTAAGCTTTTCTAACTCCTCGGTATACAACTTCAACCGATCATTATTTATTTCAAAGTTACCCAATAGTTGTTGCACTACAAATTGGGAATCCGAGTAAATCAGGACTCGAGAAGCTCTCACATGCTTGGCAGCTTGCAGACTGGCTATTAATGCTTCATACTCCGCTTCATTATTGGTGGCTCGATATTCTAGTCAAACAAACAGTTGCATTAGGTCTTCTTGTGGTGATATCATAAGTATTCTGACTCCACTACCCTGCCGAGTGGATGATCCATCAACATAAATTCTCTAAGTTTCTTCTGGCTCAGGACATTGTATTTCCATTATAAAATCAGCTAAGGCTTGAGCTTTAATGGTCGATCAAGGTTGGTACTATATGTCATACACAATCAACTCTGTGGTCCACTTAATCAACCTTACCAAGGCTTTTGGATTGATAAGTACTTGATCTAGGGTATTGTTAGTTAAAATAATAGGGTGTGAGAAAAAGTAAGGGCGTAACCTTCGAGTGATAAGACTAGCCCGTATGCCAACTTCTCGAGAGCAGTGTAGTGGCATTCAACATCTTTTAATAAATGGATTAAACAAATACACAGGGTGTTGTTCATTATCCTCCTGTTGTACCTACATCGATCCGACAGCCCTCTCGATAGAAGACAAGTATATCCATAGTGGCTTGCCGACAACTAGCTTTGCAAGTATAGGTAAAGAAGATAAATAATTCTTGAGCTCCTCCAGCACCTTATCGCACTTGACGTCCCATAAGTGATAGTTAGAGCCCTAGAGCCAATCATATGATGATTGTTGTATGGACTCGTTGTATCATATTCTTGTATATAAATAAAGACATTTCTTAATGGCTATTATACTTACTTGTATTGCTGCCAAATAACTAAGTATAATAGCGTCCCTGAGTAGAAGGTTCATATCTATATCAATCGATTGGTTGAATCGGTAGTGAGATGATATAGAGAACACTACTCTTAATCATTCCTAGTCAAGTATTAACATTCAGGGACAATGTTAATGCGACGAGACTAGCATGTAGGTCAACTCGATGATTTGATCTCACAAGTCATGGATATAGAGATATCAAGTTGACACATGGGTATGCATTAGAGAATGTATACTGAATGAGACGCTATGAGAAAGTATCATGGATCGTTATATGAGTGTTATATACTTTCTCATGTGACTATTAGTATGACTATTAGTCCTTGGACCTAAAGTCACCATGGTTCCCTAAATAAGGAGTTCATACTTTGGCTTCGTCAAACGTCACCCAAAACTGGGTGGACTATAAAGGCGATTACTGGGTATGTAACAAATTATGCAGAGGGATGTGAGTGATGTAGATGGGATCTATCCCTCCCATATAACGGGAGTAACATCATTATTCTTGATAGAGTGAGACCACTAAGTGCATGGCCACGCCCAAATGAGTCAATATGAGATATTGAGCTCATTTGATTATAGTGAGTCTACTTGGAGTTCAAGATTTAGATTGATCAGAGGATGACACCGTCTATGTCTCAAATTGATCAATCTAGATGTCATGGATAGAAGGACATTGTCATATATTGTGAAGAGTCACAATTAGTAGTCACAAGGTGATGTTGGATCTCAACATTCTTATAACTTGGGTAGTAATGATGTGTTACTAGATACCGCTCATTACTTATGCTTCTAAATAAGCTTAGGAGCATTGCCAACGTTACAAGAACCTATAGGGTCACATACAAAGGACAATTAGATGGAGATTCGGTTCATATGATGAACCAAGAGGATTAGGTTCATGTGATGAACCGAATTGGATTAAGAGTAATCCAAATTAGATTAATTGAGTAAGACTTAATTGATTTAGACTTGAGTTAGACTCAAGTGAGGCTTAATGATGATATTCATTGAATTTTGAATTCAATGATAAATGGAATTCAATTTGAATTTTAGATTCAAAGTTTGAATGAGTTTCAAAATGGTCATTTAATGAAGAATGAATATTCATTAAATATTCATTAAGGCTCATTAATGGTGTTAATGAGCATTAAGTATTTTCATTAGATGAAAATACTTAAGCCATGTTTTACTCTTTTTTTTATAATCGATCATTATTATTCCTCCTTGCTTCTTCTTCTCTCCCTCTCCTCCTCCTTGGCCGAAAACCCTCAAAGAGTGCTAGCACACTCTAAGGTTTCCTCTCCACCTAATTGTTCGTGTGGATACACATACAGGGGTGTTCACTTGACACCCTTGAGATCTGGCATCTTCTTGGATGAGTGGGATAAGCGAAGGGCTTCGCATCAAAAGTATAAACTCCTAAACATGTAGATCTAAAGTAGATCTAGGATTAGAAAACACGTACATGAAAAATTTAATATTCGCACGGATCCGGTGGCATGGGATTTCGGGGTTTCCATAACGCAAAAAGTGGTTTTTGCGTCTCAAAAAGGATGTGCTTCTCACATTTGTACTAATGTGTAGGCGCTGAGAAATAGCAGAGCATTGACGAAGGGCGAGGTGGACTTATGCGTAGGCAATGGAGCACGGGTTGCTGTTGTTGTTGGTTGCTACTCGGAAAACCTATAGGTTCCACTGTACAAAAATTTTGTACAAAAGTCTGAACCTTTTCCTAGCTACCATGTGTTCTTTTAAATTAAATTTTGGATCGCCTGCGGAACTTAACACGTTTGATCCAAAACTTAATCTATTTGTTCTTTTAGGTTTTGACTTGGATCTCCTGCGAAACTTAACACGTTCGACCCAAGTCTCCTTAAGTTATTAATTCCATTAAATATTAATTTCCATAATTGGTTCCCAGTACTGACGTGGCGAGGCACATGGCCTTCTTGGATATGGGAGCAACCACCACCGACTAGACAAAACCTTTTATAGAAAAATAATATTTAATTTCCTAAAATAACTTTAGGTTAACCAAAGAGAACAATCAAATCACAAGGAAAAGAAAAAACAAAAGAACACAACATCGAAAAATATATTCGAAATTCTAGAACGTAAGCCTCTTGTATTTGGTATTATTTCCATAAATAACTAGCATGATGCGGAAAGAAAAATTACTAGTTATACCTTGTAGAAAAACCTCTTGATCTTCTACCGTATTCCTCTTCTAACCTCGGACGTTGTGTGGGCAACCATCTTCCGAGACGAGAAACCACCAATCACCTTCCTCTCCTCCTAGCTAGGTTCGGCCAACAAAGAGGAAGCTTCACCAAGGAAGAAAATCAAAACACTAACCAAGCTCCAAGAGATGCTAGCTTTCTCTCCTTTTTCTTCTTCTTCTCCGAGTAGTATCCGGCCACCACAAGAGCTCCAATGGAAGAGAAGGGTTCGGCCACCACAAGAGGAAGAGAGGGAGAGGATGGCCGGCCACACCAAGGAACAAAAGAGGGAGAGAAATAATAGATGTTGTGTCTCATGAAGGCACCCTCACCCCTTCTTTTATATTCCTTGGCCTAGGCAAATTAGGAAATTTAATTACAATAAAATTTCCTCAATTTCCTTGACATGATTTAATTGAGAAAAATAAAATAAAATATCCCAAATAAACCTACATTGGCCGGCCACATCATTGGAGAACAAATTGGACAAGTTTCAATCAACAATTAAAACTTCCTAATTTATTTTCGGAAATTTTAAAAAATAAAATTTATCTTTAAAAATCTCTTCATGGTTGATAAAAGGAAATTTCTATAATTTTAATTTTATCAACATGTGAATAATTTTAAAGAGAAAATAAAATATCTCACCAATCTACAAATAAGGAAAGAGATCTAATCTCTTTCTTTAATCTTTTGTAGATCTTTTATAAGAGAGATATTTTAATTTAAATTCTCTTTAATAAATTATTTCTTCCACATAATAAAAATTAAAATTAAAATTCCTTTTTAATTTAATTTGGCCGGCCCCCACTAGCTTGGGTTCAAGCTAGGGCCGGCCACCCAATATTATACCTAGGCCGGCCCTAGCTTGTTCCCAAGCTAGCTTGGCCGGCCCCTATAGAAGGTGGGTATAGGTGGGTATAGAACTCTATAAATAAGAGGCTACGATAGGGACCGAGAGGAGGAATTGGTTTTGGTCTCCCGATAAAATTAAGCATCCCGTGTTCGCCCCGAACACACAACTTAATTTTATCAATAATAATTCATTCCACTAGAGAATTATTATTGAACTACCGCACCAATCCCAAATTACATTTTTGGGCTCTTTCTTATTATGAGTGTGTTAGTCTCCCTGTGTGAAAGATATCGAATGTCCACTAATTAAGTGAGTTACTGACAACTCATTTAATTAATATCTAAGTCCAAGAGTAATACCACTCAACCTTATTATCATGTCGGACTAAGTCCACCTGCAGGGTTTAACATGACAATGTTTATGAGCTCCTCTTGAGGACATTATCAACCTAGTATCTCTAGGACACAGTTTCCTTCTATAATCAACAACACACACTATAAGTGATACCATTTCCCAACTTATCGGGTTTATTGATTCATCAAACTAAATCTCACCCATTGATAAATTAAAGAAATAAATATCAAACATATGTGCTTGTTATTATATTAGGATTAAGAGCACACACTTCCATAATAATTGAGGTCTTTGTTCCTTTATAAAGTCAGTATAAAAGAAACGACCTCTAATGGTCCTACTCAATACACTCTGAGTGTACTAGTGTAATTATATAGTCAAGATAAACTAATACCTAATTACACTACGACCTTCTAATGGTTTGTTCCTTTCCATTTTAGTCGTGAGCTACTGTTTATAATTTATAAGGTACTGATAACATCATCTTCTGCATGTGACACCACATACTATGTTATCTACAATATAAATTATATGAACAACTACAAACAAATGTAGACAATTTGACCAAATATGATTCTTTATTCATAATGAATGTTTACAAAGCTTAGGCTTTCAGTATACACTCCAACAATCTCCCACTTATACTAATGACTAAGCTGTCATATCTTCTACCATACATCTGATTCCCATTCCCTCCACATGCCGATCGAAATCTTTCGCCGGAAGGGCCTTAGTGAAAGGATCTGCCAGGTTATCCGTTGATGCAATCTTGGCGATGACAACTTCTCCTCGCTTCACGATATCTCGTATCAGGTGGTACTTGCGCTCTATATGTTTACTTGCCTTATGAGCTCGTGGTTCCTTCGAGTTTGCAACTGCACCGCTATTATCACAATAAATTGTGATGATTTTGGGCAAACCAGGAATCACATCTAAGTCCATTAGAAAGTTCCTGAGCCATACTGCTTCTTTAGCTGCCTCAGAGGCTGCTACATACTCAGCTTCCATGGTTGAGTCCGAAACGCATTTCTGCTTAACACTCCTCCATGAAATGGCTCCACCTCCTAAAGTAAACACATAGCCTGATGTAGACTTACTGTTATCCCTATCGTCTGAATCCGTGTAACCCACAGGGAGCAGATCGTCTGCTTGGTAAACTAGCATATAATCTCTAGTCCTTCTCAGGTACTTTAATATATGCTTTACCACAGTCCAATGTCCTTGTCCAGGGTTACTCTGATATCTGCTGACCATGCCCACGGCAAAACAGATATCAGGTCTCGTACATAGCATTGCATACATTAGGCTTCCTACAGCCGAAGCATAAGGAACTGCTTTCATGTCCTCTATTTCTTTCGATGTCTTTGGAGACATCTCTTTAGATAGAGCTACTCCATGTCTAAAAGGTAAGAAACCTTTCTAGGAATCCTGCATGCTAAAACGAGCAAGGATTGTATCTATATATGAAGCTTGGGACAGACACAACATTCTTTTCTTACGATCCCTTATAACTTTGATCCCAAGAATGTGTGCACAATCTCCTAAGTCCTTCATATCAAATTGTTTGGACAACCATACCCTTACGTCTGATAATACCTTGACATTGTTGCCAATTAACAAAATATCATCTACGTATAGTACAAGAAATACCACCACGTTTCCGTTACACTTCTTATATACACAAGACTCATCCAGACTTTGAATAAATCCATATGACTGGATTACTTCATTAAACCGGATGTTCCAAGATCTTGAAGCTTGCTTTAGTCCATAAATGGACCGATTGAGCTTGCACACTAGATGCTCTTTGCCTTTTTCAATGAACCCTTCTGGTTGCTTCATATGGATGTTCTCTTTAAGACTTCCATTAAGGAAAGTTGTCTTGACATTCATTTGCCAAATCTCATAATCCATATGAGCAGCAATGGATAAGAGTATCCGGATAGACTTAAGCATGGCTACCGGTGAAAAGGTTTCCTCATAATCGATTCCCTCTTTCTGAGTGTACCCTTTCGCAACAAGCCTAGCTTTGAAGGTTTCTACCTTCCCGTCTGTCCCTCTTTTCCTTTTGTAGATCCACTTGCATCCAACGGCTTTTATACCATCAGGTGGTTCTACAAGCTCCCGGACCTTATTAGAGTACATAGACTCTATTTCAGAATTCATTGCCTTTTGCCAAGATGTTGCATCTATATCTTGGAGTGCTTCGTCATATGTTCGTGGATCAGGTTCATGTTTACCCGGGATCAAGTCCGAAGACTCTCCCAAAAACATGAATCTTTCAGGCTGCCTTACAACCCTCCCACTACGACGAGGCACTATCTGTGGTTGTGTATCATGTGACACGTGTTGCAGTCTCTTGTGGTACTTCATCTTGTACTGTTGGTACTGAAGTAGACATGTCCTCTCTAAGTTCTTCTAAAACAACTTTACTACTGGGCTTGTGATCCATTATATAGTCTTCTTCTAAAAACTGGGCATTGGTGCTAACAATGACCTTCTGGTCTTTAGGACTATAAAATAAACCTCCTTTCGTTCCTTTGGGATATCCTACAAACACGCGAACTTCTGTACGAGATTCTAACTTATCAGCATCTGATTTTAGCACATGTGCTGGACTACCCCAAATCCGAATATGTCTTAGACTGGGTTTTCGCCCATTCCACAATTCTATGGGAGTAGAAGAAACTGATTTAGAAGGTACTAAGTTCAGAACGTATACTGCTATTTCCAGAGCATATCCCCAAAACGAATTTGGTAATTCTGAATAACTCATCATCGATCTAACCATCTCCATAAGAGTCCTATTCCTTCGTTCTGCTACACCATTCTGTTGGGGTGTTCCAGGTGCAGACAATTGGGATTGAATCCCGGCCTCTGATAAGTAATTCCTAAACTCTCTTAAGAGGTATTCGCCACCACGATCAGACCGTAATGTCTTGATACTTTTACCTAATTGTTTCTCCACATCAGCCTTGTATTCTTTGAACTTATCAAAGCACTCGGACTTGCGGCGCATTAGATAAATGTATCCGTATCTTGAATAATCGTCAATGAAAGAGACAAAATATTCAAAACCTCCTCTTGCTTGGACAGACATAGGACCACACAAATTAGAGTGAACCAATTCTAACACTTCTTTGGCTCTATACCCCTTGGCCTTGAACGGCCTTTTGGTCATTTTACCTTCTAAGCAGGATTCACAAGTTGGAAAATTTTCCAACTCTAATGAACTCAAAAGTGCATCGACTATAAGCCTCTGAATCCTACTTAAGTTAATATGACCAAGCCTTAGATGCCAAAGATATGCTTGGTTCATTTCCGAAGGTTCTTTTCTCTTTTTAGAAGATGAGTTATAAATTTCCATGTTTTGCTTTGTGGAAGAAATTGGATTTAAAGTATACAAATTGCCAACTAATGCACCAGAACAGATAATCACTTTATTTCTTTTAATAACTACATCGTTACTGAAAGAAACTGAATATCCATCTAAAAACAGTTTAGAAACCGAAATTAAATTCTTTCTAAAACTGGGTACATAAAGACAATTTCTTAAAATCAAATTTTTATTTCTACTAAAAAATAAGTAGACGTCTCCCACTGCAACAGCTGCCACCGTAGTAGCATTGCCCATGTAGACGGTAATCTCCCCTTCAGATAATCGTCGGGTTTCCTGGAACCCCTGCAAGGAATTGCAGACATGATCAGTGGCTCCCGTATCTACACACCAGGTGCTGGTAGATAACACCGCTAAACATGTTTCAACAACTAGAGCATGAGATATACCTTTGTTTTGGTTCCTACGAGAACAGTCCGCCTTCCAATGTCCTGCCTGCTTGCAGATGAAGCACTTGCCCTTCGGCTTCTTCACTCCAGCTTTAAATCCCGTACTCTGAGATTTATTCACTTTCTTTGCTGAGCCAGCTTGTTTCTTCTTCTTCTTTCCTTTCGGTTTAGAAGTAGAACCATTTTCAGCAAAGTGAATTTGAGAATTGTGATGAAATAATCCTTCTGCTGCTTGAAGTTCTGTCAGTAGTTCCCCTAATGAATAAATCCTTTTATTCATATTATAGTTCAGTCGCTCAAAACTTCTAGGTAGCGTTTGGAGGATCATATCGATCTGGGTTTCCCCATCAATTTCTCCTCCAAGGATCTGTATCTCGTTCAGATAAGCCATCATCTTTAGGATATGATCCCTTACAGGAGTACCCTCTTGCATGGTGGCTGTCATTATCTTTCTCATAGCTTCTTGTCTAGAAGCCCTATCCTGATGACCAAAGAGTTCCTTGAGATTGTTCATAATATCATAAGTTGTTGGTAAATCTTGATGCTGATGTTGCAATATATTTGACATTGAAGCCAAAATGTAACACCGCGCCATCTCATCTGCCTTTACCCATTTCTTATGATATTCAATCTCCTCTTGGGTAGATTCACCAGTGGGTGCATCAGGACAAGGTTCAGTCAGTACAAATTTATAGCTTTCAGCAGCCAGAACAATGTCCAGGTTCCTTTTCCAATCTATGTAGTTAGGTCCAGTAAGTCTATTTTGTTGAAGTATGATGGACAGTGGGTTGAAAGTCATCCTAAGAATCACAAATAACTTTTGGTCAGAATTCTAAATTTAGAATAATATTGATTCCTCAAACAATACTATTTTAAATTAACCAACACCTCATAACACCGTGAATTTTGTATGCCACGTTAGTGTGGACGTATACAAATTCAACATTTGTAAAAGGAGGGTTTTAACCCATTAATTTTATTATCTTGTCAACCTAACTTTTTGACAAATAAAATTAATAGTTTGTATTATTTGGTCACACAAATAATAGTAGTGACTCCGTTGGGGAGGATACTATTAGATGTGTCTAAGTGTATACCATTACTTGACACTAAGTCCATTAATAAGATTATGCCCCTTCCGTTGGGGAAGATCACACGCTCTTAATTAATTTCCTATAGTCATCCAAAAATGGAAGTCTGTTCTAGTGATCCACAAACAAGCTCATCCGTTATGGAGGAAGGCACTCAGAGCCAACGCGCAAGCTTGTTTGTATCACTTACAAACTAGTAATGAAGACCATGGGATTTATTTAAAATCCCTCTCCCACTTAGTTATTTATAAATGAGGAATTTTAACTATGCTAGCCTACTAAACTTGTAAACTAACATGCACACACAGCACAATATAAAAGCAATAAATAGAAAATTTAATTTTCAACTATTATGGCTTTTATCTCTAGTTGTTCTCCGTGTGTTGTCATCCCAAGCTGCTGCCATATTTGGCCACCGCCACCGGGTCTAGCTGTCGCATCCATCTTGCCCTTAGTTCCATTGCGCCTCTGGTTCCTAGAAGGTTCCACGCTTTGCAAGATTCGATCCGCGACATAAATAGAATTTTACATTTTTGATCCTATATTCCATAAAAGGAATGTACATGTATCTAGATCAAAAATAAAATCCTAATAAAACTAAATACAGCTCCTGCTGTATTTTAATACAATCATGCACACACATATAAATGCCCTTGACATGTCCAAGGGTCCAATCACACACATAATAACAAAAAGCCATAATAGTTGGATCTTGCATCCACAAAGTTAGCACATTCTACTATTAACCTACCTAAATTATGTATGACATGTGCATAATTAAACTAAATACCAAATACACAGAAGCAAAACCCTAGCTCTGATACCAATTATTGGTTGCTACTCGGAAAACCTATAGGTTCCACTGTATAAAAATTTTGTACAAAGGTCTGAACCTTTTCCTAGCTACCATGTGTTCTTTTAAATTAAATTTTGGATCGCCTGCGGAACTTAACACGTTTGATCCAAAACTTAATCTATTTGTTCTTTTAGGTTTTGACTTGGATCTCCTGCGAAACTTAACACGTTCGACCCAAGTCTCCTTAAGTTATTAATTCCATTAAATATTAATTTCCATAATTGGTTCCCAGTACTGACGTGGCGAGGCACATGGCCTTCTTGGATATGGGAGCAACCACCACCGACTAGACAAAACCTTTTATAGAAAAATAATATTTAATTTCCTAAAATAACTTTAGGTTAACCAAAGAGAACAATCAAATCACAAGGAAAAGAAAAAACAAAAGAACACAACATCGAAAAATATATTCGAAATTCTAGAACGTAAGCCTCTTGTATTTGGTATTATTTCCATAAATAACTAGCATGATGCGGAAAGAAAAATTACTAGTTATACCTTGTAGAAAAACCTCTTGATCTTCTACCGTATTCCTCTTCTAACCTCGGACGTTGTGTGGGCAACGATCTTCCGAGACGAGAAACCACCAATCACCTTCTTCTCCTCCTAGCTAGGTTCGGCCAACAAAGAGGAAGCTTCACCAAGGAAGAAAATCAAAACACTAACCAAGCTCCAAGAGATGCTAGCTTTCTCTCCTTCTTCTTCTGCTTCTCCGAGTAGTATCCGGCCACCACAAGAGCTCCAATGGAAGAGAAGGGTTCGGCCACCACAAGAGGAAGAGAGGGAGAGGATGGCCGGCCACACCAAGGATCAAAAGAGAGAGAGAAATAATAGATGTTGTGTCTCATGAAGGCACCCTCACCCCTTCTTTTATATTCCTTGGCCTAGGCAAATTAGGAAATTTAATTACAATAAAATTTCCTCAATTTCCTTGACATGATTTAATTGAGAAAAATAAAATAAAATATCCCAAATAAACCTACATTGGCTGGCCACATCATTGGAGAACAAATTGGACAAATTTCAATCAACAATTAAAACTTCCTAATTTATTTTCAGAAATTTTAAAAAATAAAATTTCTCTTTAAAAATATTTTCATGGTTGATAAAAGGAAATTTCTATAATTTTAATTTTATCAACATGTGAATAATTTTAAAGAGAAAATAAAATATCTCACCAATCTACAAATAAGGAAAGAGATCTAATCTCTTTCTTTAATCTTTTGTAGATCTTTTATAAGAGAGATATTTTAATTTAAATTCTCTTTAATAAATTATTTCTTCCACATAATAAAAATTAAAATTAAAATTCCTTTTTAATTTAATTTGGCCGGCCCCCACTAGCTTGGGTTCAAGCTAGGGCCGGCCACCCAATATTATACCTAGGCCGGCCCTAGCTTGTTCCCAAGCTAGCTTGGCCGGCCCCTATAGAAGGTGGGTATAGGTGGGTATAGAACTCTATAAATAAGAGGCTACGATAGGGACCGAGAGGAGGAATTGGTTTTGGTCTCCCGATAAAATTAAGCATCCCATGTTCGCCCCGAACACACAACTTAATTTTATCAATAATAATTCATTCCACTAGAGAACTATTATTGAACTACCGCACCAATCCCAGATTACATTTTTGGGCTCCTTCTTATTATGAGTGTGTTAGTCTCCATGTGTTTAAGATATCGAATGCCCACTAATTAAGTGAGTTACTGACAACTCATTTAATTAATATCTAAGTCCAAGAGTAGTACCACTCAACCTTATTATCATGTCGGACTAAGTCCACCTGCAGGGTTTAACATGACAATGTTTATGAGCTCCTCTTGAGGACATTATCAACCTAGTATCTCTAGGACACAGTTTCCTTCTATAATCAACAACACACACTATAAGTGATACCATTTCCCAACTTATCGGGTTTATTGATTCATCGAACTAAATCTCACCCATTGATAAATTAAAGAAATAAATATCAAACATATGTGCTTGTTATTATATTAGGATTAAGAGCACACACTTCCATAATAACTGAGGTCTTTGTTCCTTTATAAAGTCAGTATAAAAGAAACGACCTCTAATGGTCCTACTCAATACACTCTGAGTGTACTAGTATAATTATATAGTCAAGATAAACTAATACATAATTACACTACGACCTTCTAATGGTTTGTTCCTTTCCATTTTAGTCGTGAGCTACTATTTATAATTTATAAGGTACTGATAACATCATCTTCTGCATGTGACACCACATACTATGTTATCTACAATATAAATTATATGAACAACTACAAACAAATGTAGACAATTTAACCAAATGTGATTCTTTATTCATAATGAATGTTTACAAAGCTTAGGCTTTCAGTATACACTCCAACAGTTGTTGCTGTAGGGACTTATTCTCTATCTCTGCCCTATGGGCTTGTACTAGAATTAGATGATTGTTGTTATGTGCCTGCTCTTACTAAGAACATTATATCAGTTTCTTGTTTGGACAAGAAAAGCTTTTCATTTATAATAAAGAATAAATGTTGTTCAGTTTATTTAAATGATATGTTCTATTGTAGTGCACCTCTGATTAATGGGCTCTATATTCTAGACTTAGAGAACCACATCTATAACATAAATACCAAAAGGTTCAAATCAAATGAAATGAACCAAACCTATCTCTGGCACTGTCGCTTAGGTCATATAAATGACAAACGCTTATTTCAGCTCCATAAAGATGGTTTGCTGGACTCATTTGATTTTGAATCATATGAGACATGTGAGTCATGCCTACTGGGCAAGATAACCAAGACTCCCTTTAGTGGACACAGAGAGAGAGCGACTGACTTGTTAGGACTTAAACATAGTGATGTATATGGACCTTTCAATGTCGCTGCTAGAGGTGGTTATAGGTACTTCATTACATTTACTGATGACTTCAGTAGATATGGTTATGTGTATCAGATGACACATAAGTCTGAATCCTTTGAAAATTTCAAAGAATTCAAGAATAAAGTGCAAACCCAGCTTGGCAAGAGTATTAAGATACTTCGATCAGATCGAGGTGGTGAATACCTTAGCCATGAGTTTCATGACTATCTAGCTCAGTGTGGGATTCTATCCCAACTCACTCCTCCTGGAATACCACAGTGGAATGGTGTATCTGAAAGAAGGAATCGTACCCTATTAGATATGGTGCGATCTATGATGAGTCATGCAGATCTTCCTATGTCTCTTTGGGGCTATGCTCTAGACACAGCAGCCTTCATACTCAACCGAGTTCCATCCAAGGTTGTGATAAAGACACCATATAGGATATGGACTGGGAGAGATGCCCAGGTGTCTTTTATGAGGATTTGGGGTTGTGAGGCTTACGTTCGATGTCAAGTCTCAGACAAATTGGGACCCAAATCTGATAAGTACTATTTTATAGGATATCCCAAGGAAACGAAGGGATATTACTTCTACATTCCTAGTCAACACAAAGTAGTTGTGGCTAAGACTGGGGTTTTTCTAGAAAGGGACTTTGTTTCTAGAAAAACTAGTAGGAGTACGTTCAATCTTGAAGAAGTTCAAGATATGGAACATAGCACTGAAGCCTTAATGGAAGTTGAACTGGAACCATAAAGTGTTGTGGATGATGTTGTCCCACAAGGAGTTGAGGAACAACAATCAATTCAAGTAGACCTACCTCTTCGCAGGTCTGATAGGGTACGTCGTCAGCCTGAGAGATATTCATTTCTCTTGTCTGACCATGATGATGTTGTGCTCATTGAGGATGAGCTTACCTCTTATCAGGAAGTTGTGATGAGACCAGATCCTGAGTCATGGCTAGAAGCCATGAGATCCGAAATGGAATCCATGTACACCAACCAAGTATGGACTTTGGTTGATCCACCTGAAGGGGTGAAACCCATTGGGTGTAAGTGGGTCTTTAAGAGAAAGACTGACATGGATGGACTTATATATAAGGGTCGTCTGGTAGCTAAAGTTTTCAAGCAAATTTATGGTATTGACTATGATGAAACCTTTTCTCCAATAGCGATGTTTAAGTCCATTTGAATCATGCTTGCTATTGCAGCATACCATGATTATGATATCTAGCAGATGGATGTCAAAATCGCGTTTCTGAATGGAAACCTGCTTGAGGATGTGTACATGACATAACCTGAGGGTTTTGTAGATCCACAGCATACTGGCAAAGTATGCAAGCTGCATAAGTCTATTTATGGACTAAAGCAAGCTTCTCGGAGCTGGAATCTTCGATTCGATTATGCGATCAAACAGTTTGGTTTCATCAAGAATAAAGATGAATCTTGTGTCTACAAGAAGGTTGTTGGGAGCACAGTTGTCTTCCTTGTATTGTATGTGGATGATATACTACTCATTGGGAACGACATCCCTTTGCTGCAGTCTGTAAAGACTTGGCTAGGGACTTGTTTCTCAATGAAGGACTTAGGTGAAGCATCCCGCATTCTAGGCATAAAGATCTATAGAGATAGATCTAGGAGATTGCTTGACCTAAGTCAGAGTACATGTATTACTACGGTTTGCCATGCAGAACTCCAAGAACGGATTTCTGCCGATGTCACATGGTGTGAGTCTTTTGAAAACTCAAGGTCCCTCTTGTAGAGAGGAGAGAGACCGCATGGATCAGATCCCTTATGCTTCAGCCATAGGATCTATCATGTACGCCATGCTATGTACTCATCCTGATGTCTCGTATGCTTTGAGCATGACGAGCAGATACCAGTCAGATCCTGGTGAAAGTCACTGGATAGCAGTCAAGAATATTCTTAAATACTTAAGAAGGACTAAAGAATATTTCTTGATATATGGAGGCGATGATGAGCTAGCTGTAAAGTGTTACAGTGATGCCAGCTTCCAAACTGACCAGGATGACTATAGATCATAGTCTGGGTTCGTGTTTTGCTTGAATGGTGGTGCTGTGAGCTGGAAGAGTTCGAAGTAGGACACAGTTGATGATTCTACAATAGAGGTCGAGTATATTGTTGTATCAGAAGCAGCAAAGGAGGCAGTTTGGATCCACAAGTTCATTACTGAGCTTGGGGTGGTTCCAAGCATTGCAGATCCTATTGAGCTCTATTGTAACAACAATGGAGCAATTACACAGTCTAAGGAACCTCGCTCACACCAGTGGACCAAACACATACTACGATGCTTCCATCTCATTCGAGAGATCATTGATAGAGGAGATGTGAAGATTTGCAGAGTACCCACTGAGGCTAACATTGCAGATCCCTTGACCAAGGCTTTGGCACAGAGAAAGCATGATGGTCACACTAGGTCATTGGATATTAGACCCTACACTGATTAGCACTAGTTCTAGTGGGAGATTATTAGTTAGAGCCCTAGAGCTAATCATATGATGATTGTTGTATGGACTCGTTGTATCATATTCTTGTATATAAATAAAGGTATTTCTTAATGGTTATTATACTTACTTGTATTGGTGCCAAATAACTAAGTATAATAGCGTCCCTGAGTAGAATGTTCATATCTATATCAATCGATTGGTTGAATAGATAGTGAGATGATATAGAGAACACTACTCTTAATCATTCCTAGTCAAGTATTAACATTCAGGGACAATGTTAATGCGACGAGACTAGCATGTAGGTCAACTCGATGACTTGATCTCACAAGTCATGGATATAGAGATATCAAGTTGACACATGGGTATGCATTAGAGAATGTATACTGAATGAGCCGCCATGAGAAAGTATCATGGATCGTTATATGAGTGTCATATACTTTCTCATGTGGCTATTAGTATGACTATTAGTCCTTGGACCTGAAGTCACCATGGTTCCCTACATAAGGAGTTACATACTTTGGCTTCGTCAAACGTCACCCGTAACTGAGTGGACTATAAAGGCGATTACTGGGTATGTAACAAATTATGCGGAGGGATGTGAGTGATGTAGATGGGATCTATCCCTCCCATATAACGGGAGTAACATCGTTATTCTTGATAGAGTGAGACCACTAAGTGCATGGTCATGCCCAAATGAGTCAATATGATATATTGAGCTCATTTGATTATAGTGAGTCTACTTGGAGTTCAAGATTTAGATTGATCAGAGGATGACACCGTCTATGCCTCAAATTGAATAATCTAGATGTCATGGATAGAAGGACATTGTCATACATTGTGAAGAGTCACAATTAGTAGTCACAAGGTGATGTTGGATCTCAACATTCTTGTAACTAGGGTAGTAATGATGTGTTGCAAGATACCGCTTATTACTTATGCTTCTAAATGAGTTTAGGAGCATTGCCAACGTTACAAGAACCTATAGGGTCACACACAAAGGACAATTAGATGGAGATTCGGTTCATATGATGAACCAAGATGATTAGGTTCATGTGATGAACCGAATTGGATTAAGAGTAATCCAAATTAGATTAATTGAGTAAGACTTGATTGAGTTAGACTTGAGTTAGACTCAAGTGAGGCTAGACTTGAGTTAGACTCAAGTGAGGCTTAATGATGATATTCATTGAATTTTGAATTCAATGATAAATGGAATTCAATTTGAATTTTAGATTCAAATTTTGAATGAGTTTCAAAATGGTCATTTAATGAAGAATAAATATTCATTAAATATTCATTAAGTCTCATTAATGAGGCTCATTAATGGTGTTAATGAGCATTAAGTATTTTCATTAGATGAAAATTGTAACACCCGCCCTCCCTGCTACTCAAAGGGACGGGGCTACTTACTTACTTAACTATTCCAGGATACATACATATTCAAAAATTCTTTCTTATAACATAAAGCAGCGGAAATGTCATAGAGTTATACTGGAATGTAACGTAAATACAATGGTTCATGTCAAACATAACAAAACATTATAGCAGGTCTTATTGGTCTCAGCCGAGCCACTGCCACACACACCTCCTTGCCTCCCCTGCAGCTCCCTTAGGTCATCCATCCCTTCCCTTTATCTGTGATACAAGGAAGTAAGCTATGAGCACACGAGCTCAGTAAGATTCTTTCCTACTCACAAAAATCCGTATCTCAAGCAAAATCATACAAGCATATCATCAATGAAAAATAACATAATCATCAATAGGTGAGCATAGTTTCTTATCATAACATATCCTTATGAAACATGTTTCTATCATATCATAAACAAAGGAATCATATGGGGTAGATCATGAGAAGCATAACATATCATGGAACATAGAAAGAAACATATCATATATGAATGGGTGCATTATGCAAAAATGTCTTTTTTTTAAAACATATGCCATGTCGAGTGCAAGATGTCTTTATACATATCTTTTAATATTTGAACATAATATCATCATCATGAGGGCCCGGCTTGTACCACATACATACATAAATGCGCGCAATCCCTAGGACAGGGTAGCTAGCCCCGAACCTACTAGGGATCTAGACCCGTTCATAGTCCGTCGGTCTAGGGGCGTACTAAGGAGCCCATCCCTTTTTACTAGACCCGTTCATAGTCCGTCGGTCTAGGGGCGCTAATGGAGCCCACCCTTGGTACAAGCTATACAAAGTAAAGTACATGTCATGCATATCATATCATTATAATCATCATATCATATCATCATAAGGTCATGCTCTTGTCTTAACATGAAGAGTGCTCTTAATCCCAACTTAAGGGAAGCAACTCTTTGCCATTTTCTTATCATATCATAAAGCATGCATTCTTGGCACATGGTCATCATATGAAATCATTATCATGCTTGGTTCATAAGCTTACATAGATGAGCATACAACATATTGAAATCATACATGCTTGTGTACATAATCATCATAAGGATCATATCATGCATAATTCGTACATACATAATCAACATGTTACTGATCTTATCATAAAGCATGCATACTTAAACCTAAACATATCATAAGGAAAATTCATAGCTTTCTAAGTTTAAGTTTAAAAGTTTCTTGAATCCTAAGTCATAGTCATGGCCGAAAGTTCATAACAAAGAATACTCCTAAACAACATACAACATGAATACTTAGCAAATCTCATAACATATCATAAGAAGTCTATGAACATACTAAATTAGGTTTCGAGTTTCATGAACCCTAACACTTTATCATAGCCGAAACATCATATAACAAGGAGTAAAACTTTCAAGCAACATATGAACATAAATACTTAGCTAAATTGATAACATATCATAAGGAAGTCTATGAGCATGCTAGATTAGGTTTTGAGCTTCATGAACCCTAAAATCTGATCATGGCCGAACCTTCATAAGCCAAGATATAAACTTCTAAACAACATGTAACATGAACACCTAGCTAATTCTATCATATATCATAGAGAAATCTATGAGCATACTAAATTAGGTTTGGAGCTTCATGAACCCTAAGGATTAATCATGGCCGAAACTTCATCATGTAAGAAATGAATTTCTAAGCAACATATAAGTATAAGTTTCTATCCCATTTTATAGCATATCATCAAGAAGCCTATGAGCATACTAACTTAGGTTTTGTGCTTCATGAACCCTAAAAGTTATCATAGCCGAAACATCATGCAACAAGAAGTAGACTTCTAAGAAATCTTTTAACATGAATACCTAGCAAATTTGATAACATATCACAAGGAAGCCTATGGACATGCTAAATTAGATTTGGAGCTTTAAGAAACCCTAAATCACTATCATGGTCGAAACTTCACAACTAAGAAATAAAATTATGAGCAACATGTAAACATAAATCTCTTAGTTAATTTCATTACATATTACATGGAGGTCTATGAGCATACTAATTTAGGTTTTGAGTTTCATGAACCCTAATATTTTCATCATGGCCGAAACTTCCTCAAGCAAAAACATAATTTCTAAACAACATATGAACATGAATCTCTAGCCAATTTCATAGCACATCCTAATTAATTCCATGAGCATGTTAGATTAAGGTTTAAGCCTCATAAACTCTATATTTTTATCATGGCCGAAACTTACAAAAGAAAGAACACAACTTCTAAACAACATATGAGCATGAATCTCTAACAAATTTCATAACACATCATAAATAAATCTATAAGCATGTTAGATTAGGTTTTAAGCCTCATGAACTCTATACTTTTATCATGGCCGAAACTTTCTCAAGTAAGAACACAACTTCTAAACAACATATGAACATGAATCTCTAACAAATTTCATAACACATCATAAATAAATCTATAAGCATGTTAGATTAAGGTTTAAGCCTCATAAACTCTATATCTTTATCATGGCCAAAACTTACAAAAGCAAGAACACAACTTCTAAACAACATATGAACATGAATCTCTAACAAATTTCATAACACATCATAAAAAATCTATAAGCATGTTAGATTAAGTTTTAAGCCTCATGAACTCTATACTTTTATCATGGCCGAACCTTATAAAAGAAAAGAAGGTCAATAAACATCTTAATAAGAAGATCAATTTAACATCACACACATAATTTCTTTTCTAACTAAATTCATATCATAACCTACTAAAGTACATAAGCATGGTTTCTTCTCTTCATTTTATTTCTAATTCTAAGAGTTCAAATCTTTCGAGAATACCGTAAGCAACTTGTACCACAGGTGAGGGAATACTTACATCCTTATTTGCTTAAGGAAAAGGGATCTTTCTTGTGGAGCCTTCCTAGAGAGGGGTCTTCTTTGTTTTTGGATTTTGGCAAGGAGAGGTGGGGGAAGGTCTTGGTCACGGTGAGGAGGAGGAGGGAGGAGGAAGAGGAGCAAATGAGTTTTCCTCTTTAATTTTTCCTTTTATTCATCATGAGAGGAGGAAGGGAAAATGTACTTTTCCTTCTCCTTTCTTTTACTTCTCCTTAATGAGAAGAGGAAGCAAGAATCCTCTTTTCTTTTGAGAGGGGGAAGGCAACTCTAACTTCTCCTTCTCAATGAAAAATCTCTTTTCTTACCCTTAACTATATTGTCACTTCTTTCTTTAACAATAATTTCTCTTGGTCTATTGGTTAACACATGCATATATCTAGTAAGAGATCCAAGGTTCAAGCCTTGGTGGTCTCTCTTTTTTGTTCTATTTTATTTTTATTCTTTTTGCAATTTCCACATAAGGCATATTTTTATTCATGATAAAAATATCTAAAATCTTGCTAAGTACTCTATGGGTGTTACAAAAATACTTAAGCCATTTTTTACTCTTACATTTATAATCGATCATTATTATTCCTCCTTGCTTCTTCTTCTCTCCCTCTCCTCCTCCTTGGCCGAAAACCCTCAAAGAGTGCTAGCACAATCTAAGGTTTCCTCTCCACCTAATTGTTCATGTGGATACACATAGAGGGGTGTTCACTTGACACCCTTAAGATCCGGCATCTTCTTGGACGAGCGGGATAAGTGAAGGGCTTCGCATCAAAGGTATAAACTCCTAAACATGTAGATCTAAAGTAGATCTAGGATTAGAAAACACATACATGAAAAATTTAATATTCGCACGGATCCGGTGGCATGGGATTTTGGGGTTTCCGCAACGCAAAAAGCAGTTTTTGCGGCTCGAAAATCCCTACAATAAGAACTTGGTGGCTCAGTGAACTATCTTGAAGAAAGGTAAACTCTAATCGGATGATCTCTAGATGAAACGAGAAAGAGCTGTGATCCATCAGGTCGGGTGTTGTGCTACCTTCAGATTGCATGGCGGGACATATCTTAGTGTACCTTCACCTTGGTTAGGTTGACTTCAATTCCTCACTCGGTCACAATGTAGCTGAGGAAACACCCACTTTTTGCTCTAAATAAATATTTATTAGGGTTGAGCTTGAGTTTGTACTTCCCCAGGGTCTAGCATATTTCTTCAATATTAGATCATAAATCAACCGCTCGGAGGAACTTGATTAGGATGTCATCAACATATATTTCCATATTTTTACTGATCTATCTTCGGAACACCTTGTTCATAAGTCATTGATAGGTTTCTTATGCATTCTTTAGTCCAAACGGTATAACATTATAGTAGTGTGTGCCCTCAACAGTGATTAAACTAACCTTTTCTTGGTCCTCCTTGGCGAGCGGGTTCTTGTTGTAGCCTTGATACGCATCCAACATGCATATTAACTCACACCGGTAGTTGAGTCTACTACTTGATCAATGTGTGGCAGAGGGATAGTAATCTTTTGGATCCACCTTATTTAAATCCCTGAAGTCTACGCAAAGCTGCCACTTGTTCCCGGGCTTTGACACTAGCACTATATTTGCTAGTGAGCTCGAGAATTGAACCTCATGAATATGCCCCGACTCGAGTAACTTATCCACCTCTACTAGGATGATATGGTTATGCTTTATTTCAAAATCTCATTTTCTTTATTTGACCAGTCGAGTGTTCAATCGACCGTGTAAAGCATGCTCCATTATTATAGGTGAGATGCTCATGAGCCTGTGAGGAGCCCCAGCAAAGACAGCTTTATTGCGATTCAAAAAAGCGATTAACTTTGCTTTATTCTCAAGGCTCAAATCTTCTGCAATATAAGTGGTAGCCTCCGGCCGATGCAGATGGATTTACACTTCTTCTTTTTATTCGTAGACCAAGGTCGAATGAGCTAATGGCGTTAACTTCCACTCATATTTTCTGAGTGGCATGAACTACAGTCTTTACTAGCTCCACATAGCATTTACACACCACTAAATGATCTCCTCTCATCTCGTCGACCGAGTCGTCCACCAGGAATTTTATCTTCTGGTAGAACTTAGAGACGATGGCTCGGAACTTGTTTAATGTTGTTTGACCAAGGATTACATTATATGTTGATGGAGCATCTACCACTATGAAGATAGATCAGCGAGTCCTCATGAGCGGTTCTTCTCTCAAAGAAATAGCCAACCGAACTTATCCGATCGGCTGTACCTCATTGCTAGTGAACCTGTATAGAGGTGTAGTCATTAGTTGTAGGTCGCTCTTGTCTATCTGAAGATGCTCAAACGCTTTCTTGAAAATTATGTTGACTGAACTACTTGTGTCAACAAAAGTAAGATGAATATTATAGTCATCAATCACAATGTTAATAATTAATGCATCATCATGGGATATCTTCACCCCCTCTAAGTCTTTGGGACCAAAACTAATCTCTAGTCCTTGTGCTTTTTTTCTTTGCTACACTGACTGTGTGGATCTCTAGTCGGCGTGCATGTGACTTTCTGGCCTGGTTGAAATTACCATCAGTCGGGCCACCCATTATCATATTAATGTCACCACGACTGGCATTATCACGGTTTTCTTCTTCCCGGATGAATCAGCGGAGAGGATGTTCGACAGAAGCTCGAACCGATGCTTGGTTGTTTCTTCTTAGGTCCCCTGCTAGTTCAAATCGACCCTAGTAGGGTTCCGACTCGAGGGGTCCATTCTGTTGATTAGTCCTAGGAAAATCGTACTGGTTTCATTGTACAAAAATTTTGTATAAGTGTCGAACCTTTCCTTAAATAACCTATTATGTTCTTTAGAAGTTAAATTAGGAATCGCAGATGGAACTTAACATCATTGATTCCAAATTTAACTTATCTGTTCTTGATGGTTTAGATTTGGATCGCAAGCGGAGCTTAACACTATTGATCCAAATCCACCTATGTTATTAATTTCATTAAATATTAATTTCCAAAATTGGCTTCCAAGACTACATGGCGAGGCATAAGGCCTTCTTGGATATGGGAGCAACCACCATCGCCTAGAAAAAGCCTTTTAAGGAAAGCTAATATTTAATTTCCTTAAATAACTCTAAGTTTAACCAAAAAGAACAATCGAATCACAAATTCGAAAAACAAAAAAAATACAAACATGAATTACTAATTCGAAAAACTAGATCTAATGCCTCTTGTGTTTGGAATTCATACAAAGAAAAATAACTAGTATGATGCAGAAGAAAATTACTAGTTATACCTTCTCTTTGTATGTTAATGACCTTGAGATCTTCTGTCGTATTCCTCGCCTCGCCTTGGACGTCGTGTGGGCGACGATCCTCCAAGATGAACACCACCTAAAGAGCTTTCTTCTTCCTCCTCTAATATTCGGCCACCACCACCACCAAGGAAAAGAGAGCAAGGGAAAAGAGAGGGAAAGAGGGGTCAGCCACACCAAGATCTCCAAGCAAGAGAATAAGAATTGTTGTTGTATCATGAGGTCTCCCCTCCCCCTTCTTTTATATTACTTGCCCAAGGCAAATAAGGAAAGACTTTTTACAAAAATTAAAATCTTCCTCTAGTTTTCTTTTCCCTTTTTATTTTTCCTTTTCTTACCTCTTGATTGAATTAATCACCAATCATTGATTGGGTTTAATCCTATTGGTCGGCCCCTTGCTTGGGCACCAAGCAAAGTGGCCGGCCACCTCATCAAGCAAAAAGAATAATAATTTTTTTTATAAAATTTTATAAGCTCTTATAAAATTTTACAAGCTCTCTTCTAATTTCCTAAAGTAGGAGTTAAAAAAGGAAAGTTTTTAAAAATTAAAACCATGTTTTAAAATTTAAAACTTCTCTTAAAAAATTTCCTTTTTTAACATGGTGATAGAAAATTTAAATTTTAAAACTTCTCTTCCTTTTTTCTTAAACCATGAGGATGGTTAAAAAATGAAAGTTTTAAAACTTTTAAACTTTCTTTTAAAACATGTGGCCTAATTCAAATAAGGAAAGTTTTTAAATTTAAAATCTCTCTTTTACAACTTGTAGATTTCTATAAAGAGAAGATTTTAAAAATTCAAAACACCCCTCCTTGTTTGAATTATTGTGGTCGGCCCCTACATGCTTGGGCACCAAGCAAAGGGTCGGCCCTTTAAGAGGAGATGTGCCCGGCCATTGCTTGGTCACCAAGCAATGGACCGACCCCTTTCTTGGACACCAAGATGGGCCTTTCTTTGGATGAACTTGAGGGTTAATGAGGCTACGACAGGGACCTAGAGGAGAAATTGGTTTTGGCCTTCTGATGAGCTTGAGTATCCCATGTTCGCCCCGAACACACAACTCAAGTTCATCGATAATAACTCATTCCACTAGAGAGTTATTATCGCACTACCACACCAATCCCAAATTACATTATGGGCTCCTTCTTATTATGAGTGTGTTAGTCTCCCTGTGTTTAAGATAACGAATGTCCACTAATTAAGTAAGTTACTGACAACTCACTTAATTAATATCTAAGTCCAAGAGTAGTACCACTCAACCTTATTGTCATGTCGGACTAAGTCCACCTGCAGGGTTTAACATGACAATCCTTATGAGCTCCTCTTGGGGGCATTCTCAACTTAGATAACTAGGACACAGATTCCTTCTATAAACAACAACACACACTATAAATAATATCATTTCCTAACTTATTAGGCCTATTGATTTATCGAGCTAAATCTCACCCTTTAATAAGTTAAAGAAATAAATACTAAATATATGTGCTTGTTTTTATATTAGGATTAAGAGCACACACTTCCATAATAACTAAGGTCTAGTTCTTTTATTTAGTCAATACAAAAAGAACTTTCCTAAAATGGTCCTACTCAATACACTTAGAGTGTACCAGTGTAATTTATTAGTCAAGATAAACTAATATTTAATTATACTACGACTATTCTAATGGTTTGTTCCTTTCCTTCTTAGCCGCGAGCAACTGTTTATAATTTATAAAGAACAGACAACATGATCTTCTAAGTGTGACACCACACACCATGTTATCTACTATATAAATTAATTGAACAATTACATTTAACAAATAAATGTAGATATTGACCAATGTGATTCTTTTATTTCAAAAATAAATGTTTACAAAAGCTAGGCTTTTAGTATACACTCTAACACATTCGATAGTAATATTGGCAGTTAGGAGAAGGAGGTCGCTAGTGGAACCCTTGATTGGTCGGTCGGCGTTGCTCTTGATTAAAATGGTAATAATCTTCGATGTTGTAGGTTCCTAAGCAATGGTAGGTACAAAATATAGGAGCACATTGCCATGTCTAGGGGAATCTTGTCTGCTTGACCTCAACATGTTGAACTACCTACAGCCTTGGCTCGCGATGTGGTAGCAAGGGGCTTGGTCGGGGCCCTTTAGGTGGCAAATTGGGCCGAGGCGCCCGACACTCAGGCATGGAAGAAGAAGCAGAAGGGGCAACTTCCTTCTTTCTAGAGGACTGGGCTTCTTCCATGTTGATGTACTTGGTGGCTCGTCCAACCAGATGATCGAAGTTGCTCGACGGCTTCTTAACAAGGGATCAGAAGAACTTGCCATCTACGAGCCCTTCGGAGAAGGCACATACCAAAATTTCTACAATGGCCGAGGGAACGTCCATGGTCACTTTATTAAATTTTTTAATATAAGCCCTCAATGTCTCCTTGGGCTCTATCTTGAGAGAAAACAAACTCAATGTTATCTTATGGTAATGACGACTGTTGGCGAAGTGATGCAAAAAGGCTTTGTGAAAGTCCTTGAGGTAGCATATGGACTCGGTCGGGAGTCATTTAAACCATCTTTGGACCAAGTCAGAAAGAGTGATAAGGAACACCTGCACTTGACTCCGTCCATGTACTAATGGAGGATAGACACATTTTTTGAATTTGAGTAATTGTTCTTTAGGATCAGTCACCCCTCCATATTCCTCAATCAACAGTGGTTAGAAATGAGCCGACAGCTTATCCTCCAGAATTTTTTGGGAGAACGACATGTTCACCCGCTCGGGAGAACTACTGACCATCGGGACTTTTCATTTATGATGGTCACAGGCGAGCGTATTTTCTAAAGATGAGCCTTGATGCCTATCCGCTCGGCCCATGTCATCAAGGGGTGTGCGGAATAGCGCCCGGTGATATGCAATTGGCGATGGGGGCACAGGTGGCAAGTCGGTCGGTTGCAAAGGTACTTGTGGGAAGGCGGCTGGGGGAGGGTGGATCGGTTGGAACCCGGTCAGGCTTTCCACTCGGCTCCTACACTCTACTACTAGCCAGTCGCAAATATAGCAGGATCTTTAGCAGGTGGCTCTCGGCTACTACTTGTTGTTGTTATAGCATTTTGGCCTCTTGGGTAGCTATCAACATCTCTAACTCTTCTTGTGTCAAGGTTATCGTGGTGAGTCGTCCAGTATCGTCCATCTTCACATTTCGAATACAAGTGAAGTTTCTACAAATGGCGCCAAATATGATCTTTGTGAAAGCAGAGAAGATGGTTAATTGGCTAGGAACAATGGCTCTGATGTTGACCAAAAGAAGACTTCTTGTTGTCAGAAGATGCCTCTGAAGCGCTTCTGCGTCTCAAAAAGAGCATTAGTGTCAGGCCAAGGAAGGGGTTCCAGCGTTGACCCTCCGACGCTCAAATCAGTGATCAAGTCGAGTGGAGTAAAATGAATGAATAGTGAACATTAGCTAGTGATATCGTGTCTTGTGAGCATACATGTCCTAGTAGATGGAGCCCCTTTTTATAGTATCACTATTTATTCACAACTCTCAAAATATTTCCAAAAAGGACAGGCCATAAAGATGCTCTGACACCTTTCTCAAAATGGATCCGTAATTTCTGTGCAAGATAGGGAGGAAGCTTCTAGTGTACAGCTTGCCTATAGAATATTTTCTATCCTTTGTGGCACAAAATGTGAAAAAGGTAATATGAGATCGTTGGATTGAGAGACCCACTATAGGTGAAGTTGATAATCTGACCGAGCCTCCCAAGTATCCCGACCGACTGCCACTCGGAGGTACCGCCTGGTCTGATTATAGCCAGAGACTCGACCTTCGCTCAACCTCTTCATTGAGTTCGCAAACTCGGAAAGACTGAGTATCTAACTAGTCCGACTAGGCGTATGGTCTGATCAGTTAATCACTCTGTCAAGCTGGTTAACTATGTTATTCTTGAACCAAGGATAAGACTCAGCTCAAGTTCGACCGGCCCCTCAATCCGATTGGTATGACACTTCGGTCGGCTATCTCTTATCCAAAGGAACTAACTGTGTGGACTTCTAAGGATGATCCTTCTTTGACTTTGATTGTCATGTCTGCTGACCTCATGTACTCTAACCCGACTCAAGGGCTCTAATCGAATTATATATATATATATATATATATATATATATATATATATATATATATATATATATATATATATATGTTGGGTTTTTCGGGCCGCGAAAACCGCTTTTCGCGTCGCGGAAACCCCGAATCACCCAAAGCCGTATATCCGTGCAAGGAAAACCAAACGAAAATTATGAGTACGAGTTTCAAAATATCTAGATCTACTCCTAGATCTATGTGTTAAGAATATACCTTGAAGCGTGCCCTTTCGCGTTCCCGCTCGTCCAACGGTACGCCGGATCTCGAGAGTGTCAACGTAGACACTCCTCTAATGATATCCACACGAACAAGGAGTGTCTCTCACACTCAAAGGATGGAGAAGAGAGCCCCAAGTGTGCTAGCACTTTCTAGAGCTCTCGGGTAGGATTTGAAAAAGGGAGAAAGGAGAGAAAGGAAAGGAATCTCACATACTCCTCTAGGTATCCTCCTTTGTGACCTTCACTTCACCCTTTTCTTTGGACCTTAACACATTCCTCTTCACCTTGCTTGAAACTCTCGGCCAAGAAGGAGGAAAGGGAGAAGAGAATGGCTAGAGGAAGGAGATGAAATGAATGAGACCAATCAATGAAAATTCATTCCCCCTCATTCACTTGTGTGGCCGGCCACATGAGTAACTCCTACTCATTTAATGTGGCCGGCCACATTAATGAGAATGGAGGCTTGTAACCTCCATGATGTGGCATACCATGATGATGTGGAGCATCATCATTGGTCCACATCTTGCCATCTCACTAATGATGTGGCAATTAGTCAAGTCAAACTTGACTCTTCCTCTCCCTCTCAAGTCAAGTCAAACTTGACCAAATCTCTTCCATGGTTGATCTAATCTAACCATTTGATTCAAGCCAACTTAATATAATGAATCTAATTCATTAAATTAAGTTGATTTAATGAGTCATAATCTAAATTAGACTCATTGAATACATGAATCAACTTGAGCCCAACTCAATTAGCCCAATTTGGATTACTCTTAATCCAATTTGATTCATCAAATGAATCTAATCATCTTGGTTCATCATATGAACTTAATCCAATTGGTTCATCATATGAACCCAATCTCCATCCACTTGTTCTTTGTGTGTGACCCAATAGGTTCTTGTAACGTTGGCAATGTTTCTAAATGTTGGTGCAGGAAGCATCCGACGATCGAACCTAAGTTTTGATAATGGCAAAGGGATTCAAAGTTAAGATTCTCTGTTATCTAACATGTTGAATGAGTGTTTCAGGAAAGTCCTAACTGCGGTTAGGAAGGAGAAAATCCTAGGGGGTGGTAACCCTAGGTCCTAGGGGGTGGTAACCCTAGGTGGAGAAAAGTCCTAGCTGCGGTTAGGCAAAGGGAAAAACCCTAGGGGGTGGTAACCCTAGGTCATAGGGGGTGGTAACCCTATGCGGAAAGTCTTGGCAGGTCGATGTCTTCAGGTAAAAGTCCTAGGGGGTGGTAACCCTAGGTGGAAAGTCCTGGTGTCGCGAACCAGGTGAAAGACTGGACTAGCCGGGGAAGCGGATGTTCAGCAGAAAGTCCGGAAGCATCGAGTGCTGAGCAAAAGTCCAGTCGATCTGGAGGATCGACTGGCAACAGGTAAATCTCCTGAGTGGAGTAGGTGAGGACGCGTTCTCCGAAGAGGGAACAGTAGGCGTCGGGTCAACCTAGGGTTTCCGGTCGGAAATCCGAAGTCAGACTCGGACAGTCCGAAGACTGTCTATACTTCATTTATCATGTTTATTGTGCTAACTTTGTGTTGCAGGATATTGTTTGGGACTAACGTATCTTGCAAGTGCAAAGGAGCAAACTAAAGCCTCGGATGAACAGTGTCCGAGGCGCCTCCATGGAGCTTGGAGGCGCCTCGGGTGCAAAAGCTGAGCTGGCTGCGAAAGTTCATCGAAGGCGCCTTGAAGGGAGTATAAGGCGCCTTGGAAGGCGCCTTGAGCAGGGTATAAGGCGCCTCCAAGGGATGAAGTTCGACTAGTTCAGATCTGATCCACGCGGAAGACTAGGCAGCATGGAGGCGCCTTGAACAGCCTTCAAGGCGCCTTGAACACCCTTTATAAGGGGGTTTCGACCAGCATCTCAAGGAATCAAGTTTGAGGCTTTCCTTCTTCAACGTGTTGCTAACAAAATCATTCCGAAGTGCTGCTACAACATTCCGACAACCCGGAGCTCCGCTTTCTTCTTCTTTAAGTTGTCGGTATAACTTTATTATAATACTTTCTTTGTAAGAAGCTTGTAATTCTTATCGAGATTATAGTTGTTGCCCACCGGAAGCGATCAAGGATCGCGGGCCTTTGAGTAGGAGTTGCCTTAGGCTCCGAACGAAGTAATTCCCTGTGTCTCTGTGGTTGATTGTTTTATTCCGCTGCTTATTACTCCGATAATTCGATAGATTTCCGATAATCGTACAAAATAGCCACGAGCGTTATTCACCCCCCCCCCCTCTAGCGCTTCTCGATCCAACAATTGGTATCAGAGCGGGGTCGCTTTGAATTGGTGCAACCACCATTCAAGCATTTTTCGTGGCTTTGTCGTCTGTTTAGGTTAAAAATATAACCTTACGCCTTTCGTTTTTTTTCCCTCCAAAATTATTTTCAAAAAATCCATTTTCATCTTTTCACCATTAATTGGAATTAGTGAAATATCGTGTTTTCAAAAATTTGTAGTAATATTTTTTTTATAATATTTTAATAATATTTTACTATTTTTTTTGAAATTCCTGAATTACTATCTTTATTTCTCTCCCGCACTACTAATCCAAGACTAAGTCTTGGAACAAGTTTTATTGTGTTTATTTTGCGAGATCGTCTTTTTTAAAATGGCCCATCAAGAAGGCTACAACACTACTCGCCCACCGCTCTTCTCCGGAGATGATTTCGGAGATTGGAAGGATCGGATGGAGGCGTATCTCCAGACTCACTTTGAAGTCTGGATGATCGTCAAAACCGGGCTTCAACTGCCAACTAACGGCGCCGGCAAGCCACTACCATACGAGAACTGGGACGCGAACCTTATCAAAAAGGTAGAAGCAAACACAAAAGCAATGTATACACTTCAGTGTGGCTTAACGAATAAGGAGCTGAATCGCGCCGGCCAATTCTCAAGTGCCAAGGAGCTGTGGGAGAATCTGATTGACCTACATGAAGGTATTCCTGATACGAAAATAGGTAAGCATGTTTTAATAAATAAATTATTTGAGCAAACTAATACTATTCCGGCCGAGGAAGGTGTTGCGTTATTTGCAGGAACAAGCAAGACAAAG
Organism: Zingiber officinale; assembly: GCF_018446385.1. NCBI lineage: Eukaryota > Viridiplantae > Streptophyta > Magnoliopsida > Zingiberales > Zingiberaceae > Zingiber > Zingiber officinale. The sequence goes on along the minus strand of NC_055997.1, from coordinate 40,209,891 downwards.
AAAGCACTGAAGGCAACATGGTCCGAGTCATCAGATGAATCCGAATCGGACGAAGAAGAGCAAACGAGCCTTCTCGCTCTACCAGTACTAGCGAACATTATCGACACCGAGTCTGAGTTCGAATCCGAAACGGAGAGCGAGTCAGAAATAGAGTCCGAGCGAAGCCACGAATCCGCATTCGTTTCCGAAGGACCTAACCCCACTGTAAGTGCCTTACTCGCCGAAACTCAATTAGACGATTTAAAAAATATAGTCCCTTACTTGCTAAAAAAGTTGGCTAAATCCAATGTCCGAGTTAAGTCGCTCCAAAAGGAGGTAACAACCCTTAAGGAAGCGACTGACTCGAGTTCTTTAACTGAGCCGGCTCAAATTGGAAGTTCAACTCAAGTCCAACAACTTGAGGAAGAAAATTCCAATTTGAAAGCTCAAATTAAAGAACTCAAGGACACGTTGGAACGGTTCACCTTGGGCTCCAAGAATCTAGATCTGATTCTTGGAAAACAGCGAGCCGTTTACAACAAAACTGGACTTGGATTTAAAACTAAAATAAAATACAAATCATATTTATCGCTAGTTAATAGAAATAATAGAAAAATTGTCCAAGCATGGGTGCCAAAATCCAACTTGGTTAATCAAGTTGGAACTGGTCACTATTGGGTCCCCAAGGATCAAGTCTATTATCTTGATAGACCATATCGAGGCTATGATCCAGGGGGAGCTAATAGAAAAACAATATTAAAAACATAATTCAAATTAAATTCAAAATTCAAAATTCAATTAAAAATTCAAAATTCAAAATTCAAAATTCAATTAAAAATTCAAAATTCAATTAAAAATTTGAAATTAAATTCAAAATTCAAAATTCAATTAAAAATTCAAAATTCAATTAAAAATTCAAAATTCAAAATTCAAAATTCGAACTTAAATCAAAATTCAAAAATTCAATTTAAATCAAATAAAAATTAAGAAGGAGGATCCAGAATAGCTGGCACCCCTAACTAAACTACCCGACTGGGTAACTGAACTTAATCTACCCGAAATGGGTAAACAAGAGTAGACTACCCGACAGGGTAATTAAGGTTAGATAAAATAGGCTAGGTTTAACTTGACCCACAATACTGGTGAAGTTTTTGGATGATAGTACGTTAGGGAAGCTTGGGCATCGCATGTCTAGGAAGATATGGCTTCGACCTGGTGCATTTGGCCAAGTGGAACTGACCGAAGTTACCCTTAAATGGATCCTAACTAGTTAGACCAAGGTTTAGTATTAACTTCAATGGGTAGGACTATTTGGAAAACCTCGAAGGCATGGTTACTTTAATGAGTTCCTTGTGACTCACCATAGCCCAGAAGTTTATCCAAAGAATGCTTACTTGTTGAACCCAAAGCTAAACCTGAATCAAACACAAAGTTAAACCAAACCCTTATATTGAACATCAATTCATCTCACAACAATTATAGGATTACCTGATTGAAAACTTAGATCGGGTGAGATGACTAAGAAACTTAAAATTTCAAAATCTTTTCAAAATTAATTTCAAAATTATTTAAAAAGATTTTCAAAATCTCTTTCAAAATTATTTAAAAATCTTTTCAAAATCAATTTCAAAATTATTTTAAAAAAAATATTTTCAAAATTAATTTCAAAATTATTTAAAAATCTTTTCAAAATTATTTTTAAAAAAATCTTTTCAAAATTAATTTCAAAATTATTTAAAAATCTCTTTCAAAATTATTTAAAAATCTTTTCAAAATCTCTTTCAAAATTATTTAAAAATCTTTTCAAAATCAATTTCACAATTATTTAAAAAGATTATCAAAATCTCTTCCAAAATTATTTAAAAATCTTTTCAAAATCAATTTCAAAAATCTTTTCAAAATCTCTTTCAAAATTATTTAAAAATCTCTTTCAAAATTATTTAAATATCTTTTCAAAATCTATTTCAAAATTATTTAAAACTCTTTTCAAAATTATTTAAAAATCTTTTCAAAATTAATTTCAAAATTATTTAAAAAGATTTTCAAAATCTCTTTCAAAATTATTTAAAAATCTTTTCAAAATCAATTTCAAAATTATTTAAAAAAGATTTTCAAAATTATTTAAAAATATTTTCAAAATCAATTTCAAAATTATTTAAAAATCTTTTCAAAATCTCTTTCAAAATTATTTAAAAATCTTTTCAAAATCTCTTTCAAAATTATTTAAAAATCTCTTTCAAAATTATTTAAAAATATTTTCAAAATCAATTTCAAAATTATTTAAAAATCTTTTCAAAATTAATTTCAAAATTATTTTAAAAGATTTTCAAAATCTCTTTCAAAATTATTTAAAAATCTTTTCAAAATCAATTTCAAAATTATTTAAAAAAGATTTTCAAAATTATTTAAAAATCTTTTCAAAATCAATTTCAAAATTATTTAAAAATCTTTTCAAAATCTCTTTCAAAATTATTTAAAAATCTTTTCAAAATCAATTTCAAAATTATTTTAAAATCTTTTCAAAATTATTTAAAAATCTCTTTCAAAATTATTTAAAAATCTCTTTCAAAATTATTTAAAAATCTTTTCAAAATCTCTTTCAAAATTATTTAAATCTTTTCAAAATCTCTTTCAAAATTATTTAAAAATATTTGAAAATCAATTTCAAAATCATTTGAAAAATCTTTGAAAAACTTATTTCAAAATCATTTGAAAAATCTTTGAAAAACTTATTTCAAAATCCTTGGAAAAATATTTAAAAAACTTATTTCAAAATCCTTTGAAAAATATTTGAAAAACTTATTTCAAAATCCTTTGAAAAATCTTTGAAAAACTTATTTCAAAATCCTTTGAAAAATATTTGAAAATCAATTTCAAAATCATTTGAAAAATCTTTGAAAAACTTATTTCAAAATCATTTGAAAAATATTTGAAAAACTTATTTCAAAATCCTTTGAACAAAATCATTTGAAAAATCTTTGAAAAACTTATTTCAAAATCCTTTGAAAAATATTTGAAAATCAATTTCAAAATCATTTGAAAAATCTTTGAAAAACTTATTTCAAAATCCTTTAAAAAATATTTGAAAAACTTATTTCAAAATCCTTTGAAAAATCTTTGAAAAACTTATTTCAAAATCCTTTGAAAAACTTATTTCAAAATCTTTTGAAAGATATTTGAAAAACTTATTTCAAAATCCTTTGAAAAACTTATTTCAAAAACCTTTGAAAAATCTTTGAAAAACTAATTTCAAAATCCTTTGAAAAATAGTTTGAAAACTTATTCAAAAATCTTTGAAAAATCTTTGAAAAACTTATTCAAAAACCTTTGAAAAATCATTGAAAAACTAAATCCTTTGAAAAATACTTGAAAAACTAACTTGAAAATCTTGCTCCGCTAAATTTACTAGACTTACAAGAATATGGAATTAGCCCTGAAGGAAATGGAGATTTGAAGTTTGAGCATGCTCATACTTTAGGGCTCTGATACTTGAACAAAACAATCTGGATATCTTAAAATCTATTTAACATCATGCTTGGACTTAAAGACCAACTAAAATAAATAACCTAAATTAAACATTTAGCTACTCCCTCTTCATCCTAAAAATTAACAAGATCTTACTCCTATTTTTCAAAATTAAGCCTTTAAGCTAAGTACTTATTTAAACTGAACCTACATTCTCAAAATTCATTGTTTGCAAAAGGCTTAGCTAAAGTGACTCATATAGCAACCTTCAAACTTTCTCAAACTTAGCCACCTTATAAATTTTAACTCTAAATGCTAAAATACTTTTCTAAGTTAAAAGTATTAAAAAGCATATTTCTTTACTTGCAAAATTTAACTCATGGCTTTCAAAAGTCTTTTGCTAAGTAAATTGAGACTTTAAATTTCTTTACAAACAACTAAGTCTTTCTAACTTTAGTTAGGTATGTCTTTCTAAAACCAACTAAGTCTCAAAAGTGGCTAAAGACATCATTCGAAATAATCCATATATTAGCCTTTTAAACTTAGGTGAAAAATATTCCGTTTAACTAAGTTTCACAAGCCTTCTTCTTCCTTCTCTCAAAAAGATTGTTTTTGCTTTCAACTGATTTTTGATATATGGCAAAGGGGGAGAGTAGAAGAAAATTCAAAGAATTAAAGAAAATTTTAAAATTCAAATTTTAAAAAGTGAGCTCTTATTAAGGGGGAGTCTTTATATTAAGGGGGAGCTCTGCACTTAACTATCATTATGCTTGTATTTTCATGCTTATCTTTTAAAGGCATTATTTTCTTAACTTTGAATTTTTGTTGCCATAATCAAAAAGGGGGAGATTGTTGGTGCAGGAAGCATCCGACGATCGAACCTAAGTTTTGATAATGGCAAAGGGATTCAAAGTTAAGATTCTCTGTTATCTAACATGTTGAATGAGTGTTTCAGGAAAGTCCTAACTGCGGTTAGGCAAGTGAAAATCCTAGGGGGTGGTAACCCTAGGTCCTAGGGGGTGGTAACCCTAGGTGGAGAAAAGTCCTAGCTGCGGTTAGGCAAAGGGAAAAACCCTAGGGGGTGGTAACCCTAGGTCATAGGGGGTGGTAACCCTATGCGGAAAGTCTTGGCAGGTCGATGTCTTCAGGCAAAAGTCCTAGGGGCTGGTAACCCTAGGTGGAAAGTCCTGGTGTCGCGAACCAGGTGAAAGACTGGACTAGCCGGGGAAGCGAATGTCTAGCAGAAAGTCCGGAAGCATCGAGTGATGAGCAAAAGTCCAGTCGATCTGGAGGATCGACTGGCAACAGGTAAATCTCCTGAGTGGAGTAGGTGAGGGCGCGTTCTCCGAAGAGGGAACAGTAAGCGTCGGGTCAACCTAGGGTTTCCGGTCGAAAACCCGAAGTCAGACTCGGACAGTCCGAAGACTGTCTATACTTCATTTATCATGTTTATTGTGCTAACTTTGTGTTGCAGGATATTGTTTGGGACTAACGTATCTTGCAGGTGCAAAGGAGCAAACTAAAGCCTCGGATGAACAGTGTCCGAGGCGCCTCCATGGAGCTTGGAGGCGCCTCGGGTGCAAAAGCTGAGCTGGCTGCGAAAGTTCATCGAAGGCGCCTTGAAGGGAGTAAAAGGCGCCTTGGAAGGCGCCTTGAGCAGGGTATAAGGCACCTCCAAGGGATGAAGTTCGACCAGTTCAGATCTGATCCACGCGGAAGACTAGGCAGCATGGAGGCGCCTTGAACAGCCTTCAAGGTGCCTTGAACACCCTTTATAAGGGGGTTTCGACCAGCATCTCAAGGAATCAAGTTTGAGGCTTTCCTTCTTCAACGTGCTGCTAACAAAATCATTCCGAAATGCTGCTACAACATTTCGACAACCCGGAGCTCCGCTTTCTTCTTCTTTAAGTTGTCGGTATAACTTTATTATAATACTTTCTTGGTAAGAAGCTTGTAATTCTTAATGAGATTATAGTTGTTGCCCACCGGAAGCGATCAAGGATCGCGGGCCTTCGTGTAGAAGTCGCCTTAGGCTCCGAACGAAGTAATTCCCTGTGTCTCTGTGGTTGATTGTTTTATTCCGCTGCTTATTACTCCGATAATTCGATAGATTTCTGATAATCGTACAAAATAGCCACGAGCGCTATTCACCCCCCCCCCTCTAGCGCTTCTCGATCCAACACTAAACTCCTTTAGAAACATAAGCAATGAGCGGCATCTAGCAATACATCATTGCTACCCAAGTTACAAGAAATGTTGAGATCCAACATCACCTTGTGACTACTAATTGTGACGCCTCACAATATATGACAAGTGCCCTTCTATCCTAGACATCTAGATTGATCAATGTGAGGCATAGACCGTGTCATCCTCTGACCAATCTAAATCTTGAACTCCAAGTAGACTCACTCAATCAAATGAGCTCAATATCTCATATTGACTCATTTGGGTATGGCCATACACTTCGTGGTCTTACTCTATCAAGAATATCGATGTCACTCCCGTCATATAGGAGGGATAGATCCCATCTACATCACTCACATCCCTCTGCATAATTCGTTACATACCCAGTAATCGCCTTTATAGTCCACCCAGTTACGGGTGACGTTTGACGAAACCAAAGTACATAACTCCTTATGTAGGGATCCATGGTGACTTCAGGTCTAAGGACTAATAGTCATACTGATAGCCACATGAGAAAGTATATGACACTCATATAACGATCCATGATACTTTCTCATGGCGGATCATTCAGTATACATTCTCCAATGTATACCCATGTGTCAGCTTGATATCTCTATATCCATGACTTGTGAGATCAAGTCATCGAGCTGACCTACATGCTAGTCTTATTGCATTAACATTGTCCCTGAATGTTAATACTCGACTAGGAATGATTTAGAGTAGTGTTCCCTATATCATCTCACTATCGATTCAACTAATCGATTGATATAGGTATGAACCTTCTACTCAAGGATGCTATTATACCTAGTCTATTTGGCACTAATACAAATAAGTATAATAACCAAACAAATGCCTTTATTGATATACAAGAATATGATACAATGAGTCCATACAATCATCAAATGATTGGCTCTAGGGCTCTAACTAACAATCTCCCACTAGCACTAGTGCCAATCAGTATAGGCTCTAAGGCCTAATGACCTAGTGTGACCATCATGCTTCCTCTGTGCCAAAGTCTTGGCAAGGGATCTGCGATGTTAGCCTCTGTAGGTACTCTGCAAATCTTCACATCTCCTCTATCGATAATCTCTCGAATGAGATGGAAGCGTCGTAGTATGTGCTTGGTCCGCTGGTGTGAGCGAGGTTCCTTAGACTGTGTAATTGCTCCATTGTTGTTACAATAGAGCTCAATAGGATCTGCAATGCTAGGAACCACCCCAAGCTCAGTAATGAACTTGCGGATCCAAACTGCCTCCTTTGCTGCTTCTGATACAACAATATACTCGACCTCTATTGTAGAATCATCAACTGTGTCCTACTTCGAACTCTTCCAGCTCACAGCACCACCATTTAAGCAAAACACGAACCCTGACTGCGATCAGTAATCATCCTGATCGGTCTGGAAGCTGGCATCACTGTAACCCTTTACAGTTAGCTCATCATTGCCTCCATATATCAAGAAATATTCTTTAGTCCTTCGTAAGTACTTAAGAATATTCTTGACCGCTATCCAGTGACTTTCACCTAGATCTGACTGGTAACTGCTCGTCATGCTCAAAGCATACGAGACATCAGGTCGAGTACATAGCATGGCGTACATGATCGATTCTATGGCTGAGGCATAAGGGATCTGATCCATACGGTCTCTCTCCTCTCTAGAAGAGGGACCTTGAGTCTTCGAAAGACTCACGCCATGTGACATCGGCAGAAATCCCTTCTTGGAGTTCTGCATGGCAAACCGAAGGAGTACCTTGTCAACGTATGTACTCTGACTTAGGCCAAGCAATCTCTTAGATCTATCTCTATAGATCTGTATCCCTAGAATGCGGGATGCCTCACCTAAGTCCTTCATTGAGAAGCAACTCCCTAGCCAGGTCTTGACAGACTAAAGCATAGGGATGTCCTTCCCAATGAGTAGTATGTCATCCACATACAATATGAGGAAGACAACTATATCCCCTACAACCTTCTTGTAGACACAAGGCTCATCTTCGTTCTTAATGAAACCAAACTGTTTGATTGCATCATCAAAACGAAGATTCCAGCTCCGAGAAGCTTGCTTTAGTCCATAAATGGACCTATGCAGCTTGCATACTCTGCTAGTATGCTGTGGATCTACAAAACCCTCAGGTTGTGTCATGTACACATCCTCGAGTAGGTTTCCATTCAGAAACGTGGTTTCGACATCCATCTGCCATATCTCATAGTCATGGTAGGCTGCAATAGCAAGCATGATCCGAATGGACTTAAACATCGCTACAGGAGAAAAGGTTTCATCATAGTCAATACCATGAATCTGTTTGAAACCTTTAGCTACCAAGCGACCCTTATAGATAAGTCCATCCATGTCGGTCTTTCTCTTAAAGACCCACTTACACCCAATGGGTTTTACCCCTTCAGGTGGATCAACCAAAGTACATACTTGGTTGGTATACATGGATTCCATTTCGGATCTCATGGCCTCTAGTCATTTCTAGGAATCTGGTCTCATCACAGCTTCCTGATAGGTGGTAGGCTCATCTTCTATGAGCACAACGTCATCATGGTCAGACAAGAAAAATGAGTATCTCTCAGGCTGACGACGTACCCTATCAGACCTGCGAAGAGGTATGTCTACTTGAACTGGTTCTTGTTCCTCAACTCTTTGTGGAACAACATCATTCACAACACTTTGTGGTTCCAGTTCAATTTCCATCGAGGCATCAGTGCTATTGTTCGTATCTTGAACTTCTTCAAGATCGAACGCGCTCCCACTAGTCTTTCTAGAAACAAGGTCCCTTTCTAGAAAGACCCCAGTCTTTGCCACAACTACCTTGTGCTGACTGGGAATGTAGAAGTAATATCCCTTAGTTTCCTTGGGATATCCAATAAAGTAGCACTTGTCGGATTTGGGTCCTAATTTGTCTGAGAATTGACGTCGAACGTAAGCCTCACAACCCCAAATCCTCATGAAAAACACCTGGGCATCTCTCCCAGTCCATATCCTATATGGTGTCTTTATCACGGTCTTTGATGGAACTCGGTTGAGTATGAAAGCTGCCGTGTCTAGAGCATATCCCCATAGATAAGTTGGAAGATCTGTGTGACTCATCATAGATCGTACCATATCTAATAAGGTACGATTCCTCCGTTCGGATACACCATTCCACTGTGGTGTTCCAGGAGGAGTGAGTTGGGATAGAATCCCACACTCAGCTAGATAGTCACGGAACTCATGGCTAAGGTATTCTCCACCTCGATCGGATCGAAGTATCTTAATACTCTTGCCAAGCTGGTTCTGTACTTCATTCTTGAATTCTTTGAACTTTTCAAAGGATTCGGACTTATGTGTCATTAAGTACACATAACCGTATGTACTGAAGTCATCAGTAAATGTGATGAAGTACCTATAACCGCCTCTAGCAGCGACATTGAAAGGGCCACATACATCACTATGTATGAGTCCTAACAAATCAGTCGCTCTCTCGCTGTGCCCACTAAAGGGAGTCTTGGTCATCTTGCCTCGTAGGCATGACTCGCATACCTCATATGATTCAAAATCAAATGAGTCCAGCATACCATCCTTATGGAGCTGGGATAAGCGCTTGTCATTTATATGACCTAAGCGACAGTGCCAGAGGTAGGTTTGGTTCATGTCATTTGACTTGAACCTCTTGGTATTTATGTTATAAATAGGGCTCTCAAGGTCTAGAATATAGAGTCCGTTTATTAGAGGTGCACTACAATATAACATATCATTTAAATAGACAGAACAACATTTGTTCTTTATTATAAACGAGAATCCTTTCTTGTCCAAACAAGAAACCGAAATTATGTTCTTAGTCAAGGCAGGCACATAACAACAATCATCTAATTCTAGTACAAGCCCAGAGGGAAGAGATAGATGATAAGTTCCTACAGCAATAGCAGCAACTCGTGCTCCATTGCCTACTCGTAGGTCTATCTCACCCTTCGTCAATGCCCTGCTATTTCTCAGCGCTTGTACATTAGTACAAATGTGCGAAGCACATCCGGTATCTAATACCCACGATGAAGAAATAAAGAGGTTGACTTCTATAACATGTATACCTAAAGTAGAAATCTTATTTCTCTTCTTCGTAAGATCTTCCAGGTATTCTTTGGAGTTCCTCTTCCAGTGCCTTGCTTGTCCTTGATATAGGTGACAAAGATGTTCAACCATATCGTAAGTGCTCATCAACTCATGTTGCTTCTGAAGCTCAGAGTTCATGGTTGCGAGCATAAGACAGGACACATCTAATGCGTCATCTTGATGCTTCTTGTAAGCATCCCGGTCAGCTCGTGTGGCAGTGGCAGGAGGAGCCTCCGGAATGGGCTGCTCTAGAACGTACATTTTACGTTCCTGAGTGAGAACTATTCTCAGGTTCCTGTGCCAGTCCAGGAAATTTACTCCGTTGAGCTTGTCCTTCTTAAGGACAGAACGCAGGGAGAAAGAGTTCGTATTCGACGTCATGGTTATCTACAACAGAAAATTTGCAGAAATAAATATCATATTCTTTTAAAATCATTTAATTAGGCCTTTAATTAAATGATGCTCCCACTGAATTCTATAATTCTTGTGGGACAAGATCCACATCATACTAACCCTTGAGTTAGCTTTGGCTAATACGCCCAAGGCTTAGTATGATCGGTAGGTAACGATTACCAATTACATCTCTATGTAACTCTTGTTTATAAAATCAATATCCGCATTTATATTAAAACTCAAGTTAGCTTTGGCTAATACGCCCGAGAGTTAATATAGATGTGATTTTGACCTATCATTCCAACTATTGGAAGAATGCCTATAGTTGACTCGATCCAACCGAGTAACTAGGAATACTCAATCTAATTGAGTTTGTATTCACCCATGCGTTGATAGGCGGGACCAAGATTGTCCCTCCGTACCCTACCAAGATAATATGTATTGCTCTGCTTTGGCAGATTCAACAATACATATGATCGAGGTAGTGATAGGTATCACGGCACGGTTAGGCATTTAGAGTTGGTTCGATCAAGATCTAATCTAATCGAAAAGGATGCATCTTGTGCACGACTTAGATCTAATCTAATCGCAAGGGTGCATCATGTGCACGACTTAGATCTAATCTAATCGTAAGGCACTAATTAATTAATTACTTATTAAACATACATCATATACATAAGCAATTAACTAATTAATATATTTGTGATTTAGTCATGGCCCTACTACGATCTTCTCAAGCCAATGAGAAGATCGAATGGTCAACCTACGGTCAACAGCTTCTCCAAGCTCCTCTCTTTTACCACCTTGTGTTGCTCGTGCCCGCCTCGGAACTCCGTCTCGTGTGGACCCTCCACCGCTCCAATTTGTACATTACAATTTGAAACTCGAGTTACATTCGAGTCTAAATCTAATTTACAACAAGAATATAAGAGAAAGGCACGACGCGCAGGTCGCGGAAAAATAAAAAACATACATAACGGCACGCAGGCCGTATTATGAATTACAACACAATCCAATCATATTGGGTTTTGGGCCATGACTATCACAAAATTAATATATAATTCAAAATTATATATTTTCATAATTTTCTATAATTTTAAAAATAATTTTTACAATTTTTACGAGTAAAATTTCCCGGCGGTCCCGTTTATCCGTTTCGGGCGCAATCGCGGAACGGATCCCCTTGCGGGGCCAGGGGCAGCTAGCACTTTCTAGAGCTCTCGGGTAGGATTTGAAAAAGGGAGAAAGGAGAGAAAGGAAAGGAATCTCACATACTCCTCTAGGTATCCTCCTTTGTGACCTTCACTTCACCCTTTTCTTTGGACCTTAACACATTCCTCTTCACCTTGCTTGAAACTCTCGGCCAAGAAGGAGGAAAGGGAGAAGAGAATGGCTAGAGGAAGGAGATGAAATGAATGAGACCAATCAATGAAAATTCATTCCCCCTCATTCACTTGTGTGGCCGGCCACATGAGTAACTCCTACTCATTTAATGTGGCCGACCACATTAATGAGAATGGAGGCTTGTAACCTCCATGATGTGGCATACCATGATGATGTGGAGCATCATCATTGGTCCACATCTTGCCATCTCACTAATGATGTGGCAATTAGTCAAGTCAAACTTGACTCTTCCTCTCCCTCTCAAGTCAAGTCAAACTTGACCAAATCTCTTCCATGGTTGATCTAATCTAACCATTTGATTCAAGCCAACTTAATATAATGAATCTAATTCATTAAATTAAGTTGATTTAATGAGTCATAATCTAAATTAGACTCATTGAATACATGAATCAACTTGAGTCCAACTCAATTAGCCCAATTTGGATTACTCTTAATCCAATTTGATTCATCAAATGAATCTAATCATCTTGGTTCATCATATGAACTTAATCCAATTGGTTCATCATATGAACCCAATCTCCATCCACTTGTTCTTTGTGTTTGACCCAATAGGTTCTTGTAACGTTGGTAATGTTTCTAAACTCCTTTAGAAACATAAGCAATGAGTGGCATCTAGCAATACATCATTGCTACCCAAGTTACAAGAAATGTTGAGATCCAATATCACCTTGTGACTACTAATTGTGACTCCTCACAATATATGACAAGTGCCCTTCTATCCTAGACATCTAGATTGATCAATGTGAGGCATAGACCGTGTCATCCTCTGACCAATCTAAATCTTGAACTCCAAGTAGACTCACTCAATCAAATGAGCTCAATATCTTATATTGACTCATTTTGGTATGGCCATACACTTCGTGGTCTTACTCTATCAAGAATATCGATGTCACTCCCGTCATATAGGAGGGATAGATCCCATCTACATCACTCACATCCCTCTGCATAATTCGTTACATACCCAGTAATCGCCTTTATAGTCCACCCAGTTACGGGTAACGTTTGACGAAACCAAAGTACATAACTCCTTATATAGGGATCCATGGTGACTTCAGGTCTAAGGACTAATAGTCATACTAATAGCCACATGAGAAAGTATATGACACTCATATAACGATCCATGATACTTTCTCATGGCGGGTCATTCAGTATACATTCTCCAATGTATACCCATGTGTCAGCTTGATATCTCTATATCCATGACTTGTGAGATCAAGTCATCGAGCTGACCTACATGCTAGTCTTATTGCATTAACATTGTCCCTGAATGTTAATACTCGACTAGGAATGATTTAGAGTAGTGTTCCCTATATTATCTCACTATCGATTCAACTAATCGATTGATATAGGTATGAACCTTCTACTCAAGGACGCTATTATACCTAGTCTATTTGGCACTAATACAAATAAGTATAATAGCCAAACAAATGTCTTTATTGATATACAAGAATATGATACAATGAGTCCATACAATCATCAAATGATTGACTCTAGGGCTCTAACTAACAAAATATATATATATATATATATATATATATATATATATATATATATATATATATATATAATTCGATTACTTAACTAGCAGTACTCCAGATAATATAAACGTGAAAAAGGTTCCAATCAACAATTAAATTGGATAGCAACTGGACGATTAGACAAATTAAGTTTGTCGGCTGTTTTGACATCCCATTCCAAACGCTAGTAGACCTAGCCAAGCTCAGCCTCATCTCATCAATCTATCTATAGGAGATTTAGAGCGACAGCTTTATGATATCCATTCATCCTCTCAATTTGTCTTCAGTTCGTATGTATGCTACCGTATATATGATATTAAATCAATGCTTATCGTCTAAATTTCCCATAGATACATGACTTCATATGTATGTGTTTATCCAATTTGCACACATTCGATTGCAGACGGGCGTGGCAGCTCACCAGTCTTATGTTTTGTCATAATCATGTTGAGGATCCCCAGCCACTGCCAGTCTCGGAGGACGGCGTGCCTTTGCATGTCATGTATCATGTCATGCAGTGGACATAGATGCGCCCACCACCACAACAATTCCTAAGGGACGTGCAGTAAAAAAGACAGAAGAGATAAAAACAGAGTAGAAAAAGCCAAGCCAATAAAGCCACCCCAACTTCTCTTTTTCTTTTTTGATTGCGTCGTTAATTTCCTACTTAATTAACTCCTCGTGTCGCTTAAGTTATGAGGAGCAGCATCACCATGGGAAGGCATTTCCAGTGGAGGATGAAGCTAAAGAAGAAGAGTTCGAAGGAAGAGATCGCGTCGGGAGAGGACCTGCAGGATGAAGAGAAATCCGCTCTCTCCTTCTCTGGATCCTCGTCCTACCCAACGAATCAGGAAGAATCAAAGAAGAGGATTTCTTCGGCGGCCGAGACAGCCGTGTCTCGGATTCGCTCCCTTCTCACTGCGGCCGCTACTAGCCGCCGCAACCGCCAGCCTGGCTTCGTGATCGGGACACTTTATGGTCACCGCCACGGCCACGTTCGCTTTGCCTTTCAGACGGACACCAAGGCGGCCTGTCCGGTGATGCTTGTTGAGTTGGCCACGCCGACTGCTGCGTTGGTGCACGAGATGGCATCGGGGCTCGTGCGGATCGCGCTGGAGTGCGAACGCAAGCCAGCCGACGCCGGGAAGGCGGAGAGGACGCTAGTGGAGGAACCGGTTTGGAAGGCGTACGTCAACGGGAAGAAATGCGGGTACGCAGTGCGGCGCGAGTGCGGGCCGATGGACTGGAAGGTGATGCGGGCGGTGGAGCCTGTGTCGATGGGGGCGGGAGTCATCCCCGGCGACGGCGACGGCACGGATAAGGACGTGATGTACATGAGGGCGAGGTTCGAGAGGGTGGTGGGGTCCAGAGACTCAGAGGCATTCTACATGATGAACCCCGACGGAAATGGCGGACCTGAGCTCAGCATCTACTTCCTCAGGGTCTAATTATAATTAATTGCCAGAATAATTAATTAGGATCAATGGTTAAGCTCTTGGTGTTCTTAATAAATAATTGAACTGGTTATCCTTTCCATTCATCTCATCATGGCATTGGTCATGTGCTGAAATGAATGAAGCATAGAATTATGTGATAAGGTTTGTTTAGTATTCATTTGTTACATGTCCTGTAAGTATCCAATGTTGTAGAGGTACTCATTCTCAGTGCTTTAAGTTCAATTTGGTTATCCAATAGATCATAATATATATATATATATATATATATATATATATATATATATATATATATATATATATTGCCAGGTGTTATGAACATATTTGTTGCGATCTTACATAGTGATTTACGTGATCAAAATTTAAATTTTTTAATCTTTCTCACATTTATATGCAATAATTTTTTTCTCTTTCGTCTTAAAATAAAATTTTATCTTCTCTCTCCTATTATTACAAGCAATAATCATTATGGTAATGATGTTACAACATTATAGCTACTATTATGTAGTAGCTGCTACAACGTTGTAGTAGATATTATATAGTAGCTGCTACGACAGTAAAGTAGCTGCCACAATAATAAAGTAGCTACTAAAACTGTGAAGTAGCTGGTACAACGATGCAGCAGTCGTTACAATAGTACAGTAGCTGCTACAACTGTGCAGTAACTGCTACAGCATTGTAGCAGCTATTATGTAGTAGCTGCTACAATTATAAAGTATCTGCTACAACTGTGCAGTCGTCGTTACAAGTGTGCAGTAATTGCTACAACTGTACAGTAGTTGCTACAACTACAGTAGCTACTACAATAATGCAATAGCTGCTACAATTATGTAGTAGCTATTACAACTGTTCAGTAGGTGTTACAACTGTGCAGTCGTCGTTCCAAGTGTGCAGTAATTGCTACAATTGTACAGTAGTTGCTACAACTACAGTAGCTACTATAATAATGCAATAGCTGCTACAACTATGTAGTAGCTGTTACAACTGTTCAGTAGGTGCTATAACGTTGTAGCAACTATTATGTAGTAGCTGCTATAACTGTGAAATATCTGCTACAACTGTGAAGTATCTGCTACAATTTTACAATAGATGTTACAACGGTACAATAGCTATTACAAAAATATATTAGTTGCTATAACATTGCAACAACTATAGTTGCTATAACTATGTTGTAGTTACTACAACACAATAGCTACATAATAATTGCTACTATTGTATAATAACTGCTACAACGTGTAGCAGTTATTGTTTAGTAGTGTAGTAACTACTACAACATTGTAGTAGCTACATCGCCTTTAAAAATTAGCACTATAGTGATTGTTGCATGCAATCATAGAAGAGAGAAATAAGTTATTTATTTTAATTTAAGAGAAAAGAGAGAAAAGTTATTGCATACAAATGAAAAAAAAAATTAAAAAATTAGATTTTGGCCATGTCAGATAGCCCACATCGGATTTCGCTCACGGTTGTGCAGGAAGCGTCGGGTAGTATATCAATTTCGTATATATAATAAGTTGTTTATTTTAATTTAAAAGGAAAGACAAAAAAGTTGTTGCATACAGATGAAAAAGAAATTTAAAAAATTAAGTTTTGGTCGTGACAGATAGCCCACCTCAGATTTCGCTCACGATCGTGTAGGAAGCATCGAGCAGTATATATATATATATATATATATATATATATCTAGCTAGCTAGAATGAGTTTTATCTATAATTTATAAAGTCATTATTAAAAGTGTCCAAGTAATATCATATTTTATGACTCAATTATATCCTTTCTTTTATATTTTCATATTTAATTTTTCAAAATAATACCTAATAATTTTTTATTAATAATATTTAATTAATTTTTTTAGCTATAATGACATCACGTGAGCATCGTGTCTCATTCGTGCAAGGGACATGGATAGAATGGTGTGTAGTATATATATATATATATATATATATATATATATATATATATATATATATATATATATATATATATTTGATATGCTCCCGACTCCCACTGCGTGACTATGTACAATTTTCACCATAACAAATTTTTTATTATTTTTCTATTGTAACAATGTTAGATGTTAAATTTGTATTGTAGTAGCTATGGAATCGTAGCTGCTACAACTTGGTCATTATTTGTTTAATCATGTTGTAGCAATTATGAGTATGTAGCTGCTATAACAGAGATTTAACTTTGTAGTTGCTACGAACTAGTAGTTGCTACAACGTAATTAAACAAATCATGATCACATTGTAGCAGCTATGATTCCGTAACTGCTACAACACGGACTTAATATATATATAGGATGTGTTAGGTTACATACCTCATATTTGCGCCGGCATACATGACTTAGATACGTTGCCCATGTGGCAACTTCTGATCAATGATGTCACGTGGGCATCATGTCTCAGTCGTGTAAGTGGCATGGATAGGATGGTGTACAATAGAATGTCACTATCTATATATTTATAGACTTGATATGCTCACCGACTCCCACTATGCGACTATGTATGATTTTCACTGTAGCAAAATTTTTATTATTTTTCCACTGTAGCAATGCCAAATGTTAAGTTTATAGTGTTGCAGCAACAAAACTGTAGCTGCTATAAGATGGTTGTGAATTGTTTAATCACGTTGTACTAGCTACAAATCAGTAGCTGCTACAACATAAACTTAACGTTGTAGCTGCTAAGACTCATAGTTGCTACAATGCGATTGAATAAATCATGATCACATTGTAGCAATTATGGTTCTGTAGCTATTATAACACAGACTTAATGTTGTAGCAGCTATAGACTCGTAGCTGCTATAACATGATTAAGCAAATCATGACCATGTTGTAGTAATTATAAGTCAATAACTGCTACAACACAGACTTAATGTTGTAACAACTACAGAATCATAGTCATTACAAGCTGGTTAAACGAATCACAACCATGTTGTAGTAGATACGAATCCATAGGTGTTAAAATATGATTAAACAAATCACGACCATGTTGTAACAGTAGCTACGAGTCTGTAGTGGCTTTAACGTGATTAAACAAATTACGATCATTGTAACACCTATGGTTCCTAGCTGCTACAAAACAAATTTAACGTCCGTCAAACAATAGAAAAATAAAACAAAAAATGATACAATAAAAACCGTGCATAATCATGCAGCGGGAATTAGGAATATTAAATCCATGTGTGTGTATATATATATGGATTTGATATGTCACATCTCTTATATCACATACTCTGTGAGCACTTAAATTTTCTTTTATTTTGAATTTTTTTTATGTTTAATATTATAACGCAGCCTCTAAATTCTAAAAGGAAAAATATAATTGTCATAACTGAGAGTTTAAAAAAATAAAAAATTCTAACGCTAGGCGTGGAGGGAATCATCGACCAACATATATATATATACCATTTTGATATGTTGGTCGATGCGCGTGGGCGCCTCTCACTTGAGGAGGCCCTTGCAATGATCGGAGGTGCCTCCCCGTATGAATTGTACCCACGCACGTCGTCCATGCGAGTCGCTATATATATATATATATATACACTCTGTTCTTGTGTTGGCATAATTAAATTTTATGTTTGAACGTTAACAATTAACAAATGCTTTGTTAAAGAATTCAAAACGTCCACAATTAACAATTTGTTGTTGCTTGCTTCATCAGGTAGTGATTTTAGTAATTATTCTATTTATGAACGATTACAAATTGTAGCCTGGGATGCTTGATCACACTTGTCATGATGAATAATAATTCTTCTACTTTAACAACAATTTTTTTGAGGCATCATCATCATTACAGACTTTCCTTTTCTTTTCATTTCTCTATTTTTTAAAAGCAACTGATTAAAGTAGGAGCAGTCCCAGAAATGCAAATTCAAATGCATGCTCAACGTTGTATATATGAGGGATTCATCTCCAACAACTGTGTCGCTTGAGCTCTAGGCTTAGTTTAATTTGGGCTTCTCTCCTGGAACTACGGGAACCAATCAGCGAATCATAGATTGTAATGGGTGATTTCAACACTTTGCTATCAGCTAGCAACAAAGTTGGGGCATGCCGGTCACCCATTATGAGTTGCAAGACTTTGAATGAATGATTCAACTATGTTACATGGCGGACCCAGGGTCAATTGGATATCACTACACATGGACAAATGGATAAGTATCAAGCAAATTGGATCATTCTGTGGTGAATCATCAGTAGTTAACGGAGGATTTTCCATAGCCTTGCAGAGTTCCTCCCGCTAGGTTGCCTATGGGACCATTCATACTTCATATTAGCTTTGTTTCAAGGGGACTATTGGGAGCGACGACATTTCAATTTCTTCAACATGTGGACAATTCATGATAGCTTTCCAAGTTAGTTGCTGGATCATGGGCTGAGAGATTCCAAGGGACTGCACGATTTATTCTCAAGATCAAGAAACTCACAAACCTAAAGCCTCAGTTGCGGGTTGCGGGTTGCGGGTTGCGGGTTGCGGGTTGCGGGTTGCGGGTTGCGGGACCTCAACAATGACTACTTTCAACACATCTCTCAACAAGCTTCACGAGAAAATGATGAGCTCAAGAAGGTTCAACATGACATTTTGAATGGGCAGTCCCCTCCAGACACATATCATCAGCTATATGTCAAGGTCCGTGCTATAGTCTTTCTACCAACAATGAGCCAAATGCACTGACCTCAGACAAAGTGATAGATGTACAAAGTGTTGGGTGTCTCCGATCGCATTTTTAAAAAATTTATTTCAGAAATAAACAACGGAAGCATAATAATTTTTTAAATTATTATAATATACACATTACACACATACAAGATACACTGATACACAAACATAGCCATAAAATAAATTTCATAAAAGAAATTATACTTGCCAGATGACGTGTAGAGGAAACGACATTAACTAGCAAACTTAACTAAGTTTGCCTCTATTGATATACATGCCAAGATATTTTCAAGACGACTTCACTAAGCCACAGGTTTTCATCTTGGATTTGATACTAGCCAAATAAAGGAGATAATGGATCCGAGAGAGAATCCTGACTCAACTTTATGCCTGATAGCAAGGGCAGCCTGACGGCATAAAGTGAGGGGACTACAACTTCTTAGTTGCTATCCAGCAACCTTTGAAGCTACTGCCAGCAACTGGATGGCCGACGACAAGGGCTGGTGACCAAATGGGAGCTGGCAGTAGGCGGTCGGAGAAAACGACAATTGGGAAGCAGTCGATTGCGGGCAGTTGCTACTGTTTAGCATTGTTTGGATGATAGTAAAAGTTGTCTAGCAACTGGCACAACAGCAAGGTGGTCGGTTGGAAGGGCAAGCGTCGACGGCGGGGCTGGCTGTTGACGGCTTGGACTTCGAGCAACACAAGAGGTGGCAGTGCCTCTTGTGGTCTGTGGCGGCAAGAGAAGGGGAGAGGAGAGGAGGATTAGGGTTTTCTCCAATAAATTAAAAATTAATCTCTTCTCCTCACGGAGGGTATATATATATCTCTTCACAATGACTTGAGGAGCAAGTTATCTCAATAATCCAATACCCAATAGCAACTCGATCCGCTATTATTAAACTTGGTTCAAAACCAAATCAACTTGTTTCAAAACCAAACCACTCTTGGATCATTATTAAACCAAACTAATTTTGCTTCATAACTAAACCAAAAGGGATCCAACCTTGCCTACAAGAGGCGTGACCCACTATCGATTCTAGTCCAATAAATATCTTCCATATTTGCTCCTTATCTGGTCCTACCATATTTAATCTCTCTTAATATGAGAATGTAATTCTCAAACTTGTTTTATGTCTTTTAGATATATTTGCAGTGCATGTGTCCCAATAAATTTTCAATTTATGTTGGTCGTTCATAATTAACCATTAATTATAAATCGACCATGACTGGTACCTAGTAGGACATCATAATATCTGATTAATTGAAAAATCATAATTGATCCCAGAATAATTTTAAACCCTTCAACAACTACAGTTATTAGTGCATTTATTCCTTTCACTCATCTTATACCCACTTAGTTCAGAACATGGTCTATATGTCAGTCCCCACTAGACCGACTATGTCACACTGGCCCAAGTAGTAGTTCCTTGTCATACAGATTAAAATTATTCAAACACGTGTCCAAGAAGACTATCCTCTTGACGTGTAATATTTAGGCCAAAGACTTGCGACTAATAATCCTGACAAGAGGTTATAGGGTATACGTCTCCTTATAAAAGGAGTGGTGAATCCTCTTAGGCTATTCAAATACCTTCAAGCATATTAACTTATACCTAATCATTCTAAACTTGCACCTCCTAGGAGATGATTACCAATATGTCAAAGTATAATCTCTATGACCAAGATGACTTCAATACCTTAAGTCTAAGGAAACTTGCACTTGAGCTGCAATGAGATCTTCATCAACATGTAGAGCACCACATGAACTCTCATAGTAAGTCGCTTCCAATAAACTAGATGTAGTATCAGTGCATGTCTTGCACCAACTTTAGTCACCCTTAATCAACATCCATATATTAACTCTTAACATCCCAATGTTTCTAGCTAATGAGGACTGACTGCTTGTCTTATAGAATTAATGATGTCCAATCTCATCAATTTATCAACTAGAAAATATTTCAATATGTACATAATTATATAAGGAGACATACTCACTAATTGTGATCCAATCATAATTTCTCTCATGCTATGCATGGTATTATGGACTTCATTAATTGAGTTTAAGATCAATATTATATATATATATATATATATATATATATATATATATATATATATATATATAATACATACTCAAATAAGGAATTTTATTTATCAAATAAATAAGACAATTTTTTAAGATATTTGCCTTAGGACACTTTCAAATATAATAAATCTCATCGAGATCCTCTTGAGGATGTCTTACAACATCATCTAGATGGCCTAACCATACATAATTTTTGTCACAGTAAATACTTTCCATATTTTTCCTTTGCCTGGCCTAACCAGACTTATTTTCTCTCTCTTTGAGAATTTTGATCTATAAATTATTTTATGGTCATTAAGATATATTCGCATACTCATAGTGCATGTGACTCAATAGGTTACAGTTATGTTGGTCGTTCATAATTAATCATTAATTATAAATTAATTATGAGTGGTTCCTAGTAATATATCATGATCCCCAATTTATCAAAAAGTGATGGTTGACTTCAGAACATATTTTGGATCCTTCAGTAACTACAGTTATTAGTGTGTTTATTCCTTTCATTCATCTTATATCCACTTGATTCAAGAAATGCTCGATGTGTCAATCCCCAATAGGCTAACTACGTCATACCTAGCTCAAGTTGTAATCTTGTGGATTCAAATTACTCAAATACATATATCCAAGAAGACCTTCTTCTTGATATGTTTGCTTTAGCCAAAGACTTATGAGTAATAATTTCAACAAGAGGCCATAGGATATTGATGTGCATAGATTATATACACTTTTATTCATTCTTTCATGCACATCTACTTATATTTCTTGAGTATAATCTATGTAATTGCACCTTGCTTTATCATTATTTCAACATTATTACTCTCTTTGTTGAAGATCTTCTCTTGCTTTGTCTTCTTTTGATAGGATGCACTTTGGAGCAAAAATGGAGTCAAAACACATTTTGGAACAACTTTTGAAGGGGAGCAGAAGCTAGTCATGCCTTAAGGCACGACCATGACACCTAGCCAGAGCCTAGCCATGGTGTAGTCGTGCCCTCAAGCACAACCATGCCTTTCATAGAAGGAACCCGTGCCCCAACTAAAGCCAAAATGAGCACAACTATGTGAATTCACATGGCAACGCCTCTTATCTAGAGTCAGACTATGTTCACCAGAAGCTAAGGCGAGGACAACTGTATGAATTCACACGGTCATGTCTCCTCTCTCTAGGAAATTAGGCCATGCCCAATAGAAGATGCACAGGGGGTGGCCGTGTGGATTTCACATGGTTGTGCCTACCTACCTTGTGTTGGAAAGCCAACATAAGTTCATGCCTATTCACGCGGCCCAAGCAGGGGTCGTGTCCACATCTATAAAAGGGGTGTTCTCCCCTTTTGGGAGAGGAGAGTTTTCCTCGTGGGGAGACTCATTTTGGTCTAGATCTGCACCTCTTTTGCACTCCAAACAATGATTCAAAGCCACTTTCATCATCTTCATTACTTTGCAAGCAAAGGATCAGACCCAAAGACTCTTCGAATCATTGGATACGCCTTCTTTCTCCTTTCTTATAAATTTGAGTGGAAGCTTATGAATTCTCTATCTTTGGGTCTAGTATCTCTTGTTATAGA
This sequence comes from Zingiber officinale, assembly GCF_018446385.1. Taxonomy (NCBI): domain Eukaryota; kingdom Viridiplantae; phylum Streptophyta; class Magnoliopsida; order Zingiberales; family Zingiberaceae; genus Zingiber; species Zingiber officinale. Next base: position 40,187,088 of record NC_055997.1, on the reverse strand, counting down.
GGAGATCCATCTTGTTCTAGGATTAAGGGAGTAATTATGATAAGTGATTGATGCTAACTCTATAGATTTGTCAATGTCCTATTTAAATGACATGTTTATGCCTTGTATTTCTTTGATTAAATTTGTGTGGTGTCTTTATGCTTGAATGTCATGTTTGATTGAATGGATATATTTAATTCTCGCCTAGAGAGGTGAGATGCCCTTGATCGTATAGCCATGGGAGTTGCGTGATAGGCAGGTATCCTTCTAAATGGACGTTTCGAGAGTGTTGCCTTGAAAGGGAGAGAAATTCTCTATTGGAAGCATCTAATTAAGCTTAATGGATTATCTCTAATCTTGTACTCATAAGTGTCTTGTGTAATTTAGTGATTATATGGCCGAGAGGACCCTTAGTGATAAAAGGTAACCCTTTAACCAGACTTCCTAGGTTACCTTGACCGTATAATGGTATAGAATAGCAATAGATACAATACTCAGGCATGACCATCACAGGAGAGTATTGGTATTTAGTTAGACTTTATGCTTACACATAAGGATAGAGGATAGGAGATAAACAATCCATAGGGCATTAATTACCATCACAATGAAATTGAACCCTTAGAATAATCCCCTTGACCAATTTACTTACAACAACTCTCAATTCTCTATTTTCAACTTCTCTTTTTCTTAGTGCAAACATTTACCAACTTCTCAATCGTTTAGCTAGTTCACTATAGGAAATCAATATTACTTAATCATTCCCTGTGGGGTTGATATCTTTTAATTACTGATAGCATAACCGTGCATTTACGATAGCGTAACAAGTTTTAGCACTATTGCTGGGTACTATTTCTGATTAACATTAGTTGATTAGAATATGAGTTACTCTAAACTTATTAATAGAATTTTTATTTTCTTGTTTGTTTTTATTTCTACATATACTTTTCTTATTATTAGTTTATAGTTCAATTTTTCCTTTCCTTAATTTCTATATTTTCTTTCTTATTTTTTTATTATGCATTTTATTTCTTATCTTTAATTCTAAATTTATTTATTTTTCTAAAAAGATTAATACCAAAATTAGTTGATTGCCTTGATTATTTTAGATCTTCTATATCTATATGTAATTTTGCTACTACTCCCTATGTCTTGTGATTTTATTGCTATTGTTTTAGGTGGGACTAGAAATTTTCTTAAGACATTATCGTATTCTTGGCAACTTGGAGGGTTAAATACAACATATAATTCAAATGACAAGCAAAATAAGAATATGTCCAGAGTTTGTGATAGTGCATCCCATCCAGCTGCTATATGTCACTTCTTTCAAAAAGCGACTAGCTCTTCCATGGAAATTCAGTACTTATTCCAACCTCAAGACATATATGGTTTAGTTTCTTATACTTCTATCTATGACCAGGGAGATCATTAAACTCAGATTTTTCAGCCTTAGCACACTTTTGAGCTATATGAGTAGTTACAGTTGTAGCAATATATCCCTGAGTCATCTCAACATTTTTGGTGCAGGAAGTATCAGATGATCGAACTTAAGTTTTGATTATGACAATGGTTCAAAGTTAATCTTTATTGTTGTTATAATAAGTTGAACTAAGTGTGCAAGAAAGTCCAAAGTGATCTTAGGTAAAGTGAAAGTCCTAGTTGAGGCTAAGCAAAAGGTGGAAAGTCTTAGCTGTGGTTAAGCAACGAAGTCCTGATCCAGGGGATTAGATAAAGTCTTGGCGGGTCAAGGACATTGGGCGAAATCCTAGGGTTATGGATGCTAGGTGAAAGTCCTGAGGGTCGCGAACATTAGGCCAAAGACTGGACGGATCAGGAATTGGATATCTAGCATGTAGTCATGATGTCTCGGATGTTGAGCAAAAGTCTAGACAATCTGGAGGACCGATCTGGCAAAAGGTAATCTCTCCTGAGAGAAGTAGGTGACGATGCGTTCTCCGAAGAGGAAACAGTAGGTGTCGATCTGACCTAGAGTTTCAGTGAAACTCAAAGTTAGAATCGGACAGTCAAGGCTGTCAAAATCATATATATATATATATATATATATATATATATATATATATATATATATATATATATATATATATATTGTTGGTTACTTGGACTAACTCGTTTTTGTAGAAAGACAAATACTGGAACAAGATGGTCTAGGCACCCAAAAGGGCTTTGGATGCTCGAAGTCCGGGGGGCCCGAAGTTGCTCTAGGCGCCCAGGAAGACTTCGACAAAGGAGCGCCCCTTGGCAAGTGTCTAGACATGCACCCGGCAGTCCAGGCACCCGGAGTTACTTCAGGAGCCCGAACGGCCAACAACTCATCGACATGCTGACCTAGAGTGCCACGACTAACTAACCCACGTTAGTGGTCCAAGTGCACGGAGGGGGTCCGAGCGCCCAGACATGGATAAACTTCAAGGATGAAGTTTCGTTGAGAGCTCACCACATTAACACAGTCCAAACGCCCAGGAGGGGGTACAGATGCTCATTTAGGGCATAAAGGAGGCTTCAACCTGTAACTTGAACACATCATTTAAAACATCTTCCACTTCTGCGTGCTGCTTTGAAAAGGTCTCTATGATGTCCGAAAGCTTATCGGATGATAACTATGCTGAAGATATCTTCCTCTTAGTTGTTGTTATTTAATTTAATTGTTCAAGTTACTTATACACAATTGTAATTACTTTTGTAACTTATTTGATTTGATAGTGCTTGCCCAACGAAAGTGATCAACAATCGCAGGCCTTAGAGTAGGCGTCGTCATAGGCTTTGAACTAAGTAAATCAAAGTGTTAGCGATTGCTTATTTTAACTTATCTTTATTCCACTATGTTGTTCTTGAGTTTTAAACAAACGTGTAAAAGTCACGATCACTATTCACCCCTTCTAGTATTTTCGATCCTACAATTAGTATTAGAGCGGGACCGCTATGAATCGGTACAACTACCATTCGTGTATTCTTTTTCATTGCTCTTGATTGTCTTTTTTCATTTTTCATTTTTTACCTTAAGTTAGAATTGGTCTAATAACCTCTCTTGACAAATTTATCGATTTGTAGAATTTTTTCTCGAAATTAGTGCAACACCACTTAAGTCACTCTTTTCACCTTTACTCTTTTATACCACACTACTAATCCAAGACCAAGTCTCAGAACAAGTTTTCTCATTTTTGTTGTGTGAGATTCTTTAATGGACCATCAAGAAGGTTACAGTACTGCACGCCCGCCTCTCTTCTCTATCGATGAATTCAATTACTAGAAAGACCAAATGGAGTATCAATTGAAGACCCGAGTAGAGATGTGGATCATGATCCAAACTGGATTCATACTCCCCACCAAAGATGGTGTACCCATCGCCTGCGACAAGTGGGATGCACAAACAAGAAGAAAATTGAGGCAGATGCAAGAGCAACATGTACTCTCCTATGAGGACTAACAAATGAAGAGCTTGATTGAATTGGAAAGTTCAACAACACTAAGGAGCTTTGAAAAAAATTAATCGAGCTTCATGAGATTCTGTCAGAGCCAGAAGATCAAGTCGAACTTGAGTTCGAATCTAAGTATGAATCCTTAGAGTCAACTCTGAACCAGACTCAAAAGAATTGGATTAGACCAATTTCATAGCACTAGTGGCCAAGAAGAGATAGCTGATTCTGAGTCCAAATTCAAGATGGCAACAATCAAGGCGAAGAATCTTATCATGGACCTAAAAGATAAAATTATAAATTTAAATTTTAAATTTCACATAATGTATTTTAAGTGCAGGGAGAGAGGGCACCATAAAAACCAGTGCTCTACTTGTAAGATTCAGACGGTACAATCGAAGGAGAAGGAGAAATTGATGTCAGGAGTCTGGAAAGGGAAGGAGCACATTGAATGCTTCAAGTGCAAATAGATGAGTCACTACAAAAGTCAATGCCCTGAAAGAAGACCCAAGAATCCAGAGGGAGAAATCAAGGTTAGTAAATTACATTACATGAAAATTTAATTTTTGCAACACATATCAGTACCCTAGCTAATCATTGTTGCTCTAGTTTATATTTCTCTTGAAAATCATATATGCAAGCTAATAAGCAATCAATAAAAATATGAATAAGAATAACTAAAATTATTTAATAAAAATAAGAAATTAATTTTTAGAAAATTAGAAAAATAAAATAATATTTTAAAATATAAATTTGATAAATTAAAAAATATTATTAATAATTTAACCAAATCATAAAATCTAGACATGGGTTACAAGTCTAAGATAAAACTTAAGCACTACAAACCAAGATATAATTAAGTACCTTTTAATTATGAAACTAATCAATAAATCATAAATTAATAACTTAAACTTAAAACTCAACTTAAAAAGTTAACTTAAACTTGAAACTTAAAATTAACTAATAGCTACTTGACTTAGTTGATCCGTGCATAATTACCATGAGCATGCATATGCTTAATTAATTGATAAATGTCATGTCATTTATGATTACTAATTACTTAATCTAGAATGGTTAGATAAGGACTTAGGCTTGATTGATACTTAACTAGTTAAACCTAGGATTTTCAAAAAGAAAATTAAATATCTAATTTCCTTAAAAGGCTTTGTCTAGAAATAGTTGTTGTTCCAATAGTCAAGAAGTCCTCGTACCTCACCACAGTCTAGAAACTAATTATCGAAATAGATATTTAATTGACTAACTTTTAAACCTAAGTCTAACTCAAATATAAATCAATCCTTAGGTTTCATTTTAAATTGAAAACAAATTATCTCACAAAATCTATAAGGTTCCCTGATTGAAAATCAAGAAAATGTGAGATGGATTTATATTACAATTGAGAATTGGCCTAACCCAAGTAATTAAACCTAAAACTAATCAATCAAATTAAACCAAATTAAACTTGATTAAACCTTAACAAAAACATAATTATTTTCAAAGCTTAATTAAAATTTTCAATTTTCAAATTTAATTATTCAAACTTAAATATTTTTTAAAATTGAAACTTAAATATTTTTCAAAATTGAAACATAAATATTTTTCAAAATTGAAACTTAATTATTTTTTTAAAATTCAAACTTAAATATGTTTCAAAATTCTATTTTTCAAAAATTCAAACATAATATTTGTTAAAATTCAAACTTAATTATTCTTCAAATTCAAATTTATTTATTTTTTAAATTCAAACTTAAATATGTTTCAAAATTATATTTTTCAAAAATTCAAAAATAATATTTGTTAAAAATTCAAACTTAATTATTCCTCAAATTCAATTTTATTTTTTTTAATTCTAACTTAAATATTTTTAAAAATTTAAACTTAAATAGTTTTTTAATTTAAACTTAAATATTTTTCAAAATTTAAACTTAAATAATTTTTAAAATTGAATCTTAAATATTTTTTAAATTTAGAAATAATATTTTCAAACTTAAAATCAACTTCAAAATTAAGATTAACTTAACTTCATCTATCACAAACTCATAAGCTTAACATGTTTGATAACTTAAAAAGAGTGAGATGGAAAATCAGAAAAATAGATAAGTATTTTTTTAATCTTATTCATGTTTGGAATCTAGGAGCCTCAAACTTAAAAAATTTACTTAAAATTTTTTGGGGGCATTAATCGAGGGGGAGATAAAAATGAGATTAAAATTTAAGTAATTTTAGTATCTTCAAAAAGTAGTTTTTCAAAAGGATAAGCTAAGTATTTTTCCATAAAGCTAAATATCTTTTCAAAAGTATAACTAAAGTTAAGTATTTAGCTAAATATTTTTTCAAAGATATTCTTTTAAGCTAAGTAAGAAATTATTTTCAAAGTTAAACTTTAGCTAAGTTTTTTTGTGGGAAAAGAAAAGCAGAAAATCTATGTATTTTTTTAAGAAGAAAAACTAAGTTTTTTTTTTTACAAAAAAGGAAACTTTAGTGACATTTTTTAGGAGAAGCTTAAAGTTAAATTTTTAGAAAAAAGTGTAAAAGTTGTTTTTTAAAATTAGGTACTATCTTTACAAGCTAAATAACTTTTATCTCTACTTAGTATTCTTTTTTATATATGTTAAAAGGAGAGAGAAAGGTTATGAGTTAAGTCAAACATAAGTTTTTTTTCACAGAAGACTGAGGGGAAGAGTATTAAATTAAGGGGGAACATTTTTTACCTTGTTAAAATTTCAAATTATTTTACTTATGCTCAAATTCCTTACTTATGCTACATTACTTTTTGTTATACTTTACTTAACTTTGAATTATGTTATCATAATCAAAGAGGGAGAGATTGTTGGTGCATGAAGCTCCAGATAATTGAACCTAAGTTTTGATTATGGAAAAGGTTCAAAGTTAAGTTTTATTGTTGTTCTAATAAGTTGAACTAAGTGTGAACGAAAGTCTTAAGTGACTTTAGGTAAAGTGAAAGTCCTAGTTAAGACTAGGCAAAAAGTGGAAAGTCTTAGCCGTGGTTAGCCAAGGAAGTCTTGGTCCAAAGGACTTGGTAAAGTCTTGGTGGATTAAGGATATTGGGTGAAATCCTAGGGTCAAGGTTGCTAGGTGAAAGTCCTGAGGGTTGTGGACACTAGGCTGAAAACTAGACGGATCGGGGATTGGACATCCAGCATGAAGTCATAATGTCTTGGAAGCTGAGCAAAAGTCCAAATGGTTTGGAGGATCATCTGGCAAAAGATAATCTCTTGTGAGAGGAGTAGGTGAGAATGTGTTCCCTGAAGAGAGAACAGTAGGCGTCGATCCAACCTAGAGTTTCAAGGAAACACAAAGTCAAAATCGAACAGTCCAGAGGTTGTCAAAATCATACTTTATATATATTGTTTGTTGTCTAGACTAATTCTTTTTCGTAAAAAGGCAAGCATTGTAAAAAGGTGGTGTGGGCACCTGGGAGGACTTTGACAAAGGAGCGCCCCTGGGCAGGTGCCTAGCCAACCACCCGAGCGGTCTGGGTGCTCGGAGTTGCTCTAAGCGCCCGGACGACCAAAAACTCATCGACATTCTGAGCTGGAGTGTGATGACTGACTGACCCACATCAGTGGTCCAACGCTCAGAGGGGGTCCGGTCACTTGGAAGTGTATAAACTTCGAGGATGAAGTTTCGACTAGCCACTTCAGCATAGTCCAAGCACCTGGGAGGGGATCCAGGTGCTCGGATGGGGCTATAAAATGAGGCTTCAACCAGCAACTTGAACACATCATTCAAAACATCTTCTTCTTCTGCGGGTTGCTCTGAAAAGGTCTCTACGAATCTCAAAAGCTGATCCAATGACAACTATGCTAAAGATCTCTTCCTCTTAGTCGTCGCTATTTTCTTTAATTATTCAAGTTACTTATATACAATTGTAATTACTTTTATACCTTATTCAAATTGATAGAAATTGTCTAACAAAAGCGATCAACAATTGCAGGCCTTGGAGTAGGAGTCATCACAGGCTCTGAATAAAGTAAATCAAAGTGTTAGTGATTGCTTATTTTAACTTATCTTTATTCCACTACATTGTCCTCAAATTTTAAATAAACATGAAAAAGTCACGAGCGCTATTCACCCCCCTCTAGCGCTTTTGATCCTACAAATACTACATCAAGATTGGATGGTTCATCAAAATTTTGATTATAACTGCATACAAAGTGTTGAGCAATCTTCTCAAGATAATTAAAGTCTATCAGAATTTCAAGATGATTCAAAATCAAGTAGACCACATCAGTTGCAACTTGATGAGCTAACTAATGTGTTACCGCAAGCGCACTATCGTCATCAAGTAATAAAATTTATAAGTTGATTCCACGAGGATTGAGGATTAAATGCTAATTGATTTTGCAACTTCGAAATTAGCTAGACAACAATCGATAAATGAGTGTTTTGGGTTTTTAACTAAGATACGAAAATAAAAAGTAAAGAAAGATAACTGAGGAAGTCCTTAGTTCAGAAAATATTCTAGGTCGAAGGTTTCATTATAATAGTGGATGTTGTGCTACGAATTAGCCCATTCCTAGTTCTCTGCTTGTATGTTTGCAGAATAGTCTAAACATCTACCAAATTCCATGTCATGACGGTGTATTGGAATACTTCCCTTGCTAGTAACCAAGTATGTCATCATGTGAAGAAGTAACTTAGAGAGTTCATATTTTCAGTAGAGTACCTCCTGTCACAAGGTCTCCCCCAAGTATACATCTCTAGATTATATAGGTCACTTGCGTAGCATATGATTAGAGGAAATCCATTAGGTCAAGTGATAGACTTATCCATACATAGAATAGTTCTCCCTTAGGAGGTTTTATTCCATATAGAAGGATAGTTGCCTTAGATACTCAACTTCAAACAAGTATCCTAAGGTCATCCCGAGCTATATAGGAACTTGCATTTCAAAGAGACAACAATCTATGCATCTATCTAATGAAAATTCAAGTTCATGCCTAGTCCTAGATATAGGCACACAACATTGTATCTAACTCAAAAATAAGATCTATGCATATAGAAATGCAAACTAGATAGATAAATTCACGATCATAAGGGAAAGCCTCTATGTAAGTATTTCATCAAATAGAACAAGTGCCACACAAGCATCATCAAACAAGGGCATTGGCAATTTAATAGAGTTTACAACATTCCACACATTACAATTACTTGCTATGTCCTAGAACAATGAAAATCTACTTCATAAGTGAAAGATCTACAATCCAAGAGCTCATATACATAAGAATTTCAAGAAACCTAAAGAAAGGGAAGAAGAACTTATCCTTGGAGTGGAGTGAAGCCCTAAACGAAGATCTTGGAGTGTCGAGGATGGAGCAGTAGAACGGCCTCAGATCGCTCTGATGATACCAACGAGTGTGAAGATTCGACCTAGATGGTCCCTTCTCACCTTGGATCTTCCTCTCCAAACAAGGAGATGAGGTGCCCATTAAATAGAAGTGAGGCACGAGGTGGCCATGCCTCTAGGCACAACTTAACCACTGTTTTGGTTTGCTAGAGCCAAATTGTCTCGGCCACAAATACTTGGCCATGCCATTTGGTGTTGGGAATTTTGGGCCGCAAAAATCGCTTTTTCGCATTGCGAAAACCCCGATTCTCATGCCACCGGATCCGTGCGAAGTAAAATAAAAGAAAATTTCATGTACGAGTTTACTAAAGCCTAGATCTACACTAGGAGAAGGAATTTACCCTCGATGTGATGCCCTTCGTAATCCCGCTCGTCCAACGGTTCACCGAATCTCGAGATCGTCAAGTGTACGATCCTCTAGAAGTATCCACACGAACAAACTAGGTGGAGAAGACTAAACAAAAGTGTGCTAGCACCTTAGATGGTTTGGCCAAGGAGGAGGAGAGGGAGAGGAGAATGAGAGCAAGGAAGAAGATGAGTTACTCACCAAAATAAAAACTCCCAAGAAGAATTAAGTGGCCGGCCACATTGAAAAGAAAGCTTTTAAACCTCCATGGGATACCAAGAGTCACAACTCTTGGTCTCCCTCATGAGGTGGCATATACATATGCTAGCCTTGATGATGTGGCACATCATTATTGGCCCACTCTTTGCCAACTCACCAATGAGGTGGCAAATGGTCAAGTCAAACTTGACCCTTCATCTTTCTCACAAGTCAAGTCAAACTTGACTTCATTACTCCCATGGTTGATTAAATCCAACCATTTGATTCAAGCCAATTTAATATAATGAATCTAATTCATTTAATTAAATTGATTCAATGAGTCATAATCTAAATTAGACTCATTGAATACATGAATCAAATTGAGTCCAACTCAATTAGTGCAATTAGGATTACTCTTAATCCAATTTGATTCATCACATGAATCTAATCCTCTTGGTTCATCATATGAACCTAATCTCCATCTAATTGTCCTTTGTGTGTGACCCTATAGGTACTTATAACATTGGTAATGCTCCTAAACTCATTTAGTAGCATAAGTAATGAGCGGTATCTAGCAACACATCATTACTACCCAAGTTACAAGAATGTTGAGATCCAACATCACCTTGTGACTACTAATTGTGACTCCTCACAATATATGACATTGTCCTTCTATCCTAGACATCTAGATTGATCAATGTGAGACATAGACCGTGTCATCCTCTAATCAATCTAAATCATGAACTCCAAGTAGACTCACTCAATCAAATGAGCTCAATATCTCATATTAACTCATTTAGCCATGACCATGCACTTCGTGGTCTCACTCTATCAAGAATATCGATGTCGCTCCCATCATATAAGAGGGATAGATCCCATCTACATCACTCACATCCCTCTACATAATTTGTTACATACCCAGTAATCGTCTTTATAGTCTACCCAGTTACGGGTGACGTTTGACGAAGCCAAAGTACATAACTCCTTATGTAGGGATCCATGGTGACTTCAGGTCCAATGACTAGTAGTCATACTAATAGCCACATGAGAAAGTATATGACACTCATATAACGATCCATGATACTTTCTCATGGCGGGTCATTCAGTATACATTCTCCAATACATACCCATGTGTCAACTTGATATCTTCATATCCATGACTTGTGAGATCAAGTCATCGAGTTGACCTACATGCTAGTCTCGTCACATTAACATTGTCCGTGAATGTTAATACTCGACTAGGAATGATTAAGAGTAGTGTTCCCTATATCATCTCACTATCGGTTCAACTAACCGATTGATATAGGTAAGAACCCTCTACTCAAGGACGCTATTATACTTAGTTTATTTGGCACCAATACAAGTAAGCATAATAACCAAAAAACCAAATGTCTTTATATATAAGAATATGATACAATGAGTCCATACAATCATCAAATGATTTGCTCTAGGGCTCTAACTAATAATCTCCCACTAGCACTAGTGCCAATCAGTGTAGGCTCTAAGCCCCAATGACCCAGTGTGACCATTATTCTTCCTCTGTGCCAAAGCCTTGGTCAAGGGATCTGCGATGTTAGCCTCTATAGGTACTCTGCAAATCTTCACATCTCCTCTCTCGATAATCTCTCGGATGAGATGGAAGCGCCGTAGTATGTGTTTGGTCCGCTGGTGTGAGCGAGGTTCCTTAGCCTGTGCTATAGCTCCATTGTTGTCACAATAGAGCTCAATAGGGTCAGCGATACTAGGAACCACCCCAAGTTCAGTGATGAACTTGCGAATCCAAACTGCCTCCTTTGGTGCCTCTGATGCAGCAATGTACTCGGCCTCTGTCGTAGAATCAGCTACTGTGTCCTGCTTTGAACTCTTAAAGCTCACAGCACCACCATTTATGCAAAACCCGAACCCTGACTGCGATCGATAATCATCTTGGTCGGTCTGAAAGTTGGCATCACTGTAACCCTTTACAGCTAGCTCGTCATCGCCTCCATATATCAAGAAATATTCTTTAGTCCTTCTCAAGTACTTAAGAATATTCTTGACCACTATCCAGTGACTTTCACCTGGATCTGACTGGTATCTGCTCGTCATGCTCAAAGCATACGAGACATCAGGTCGAGTACAAAGCATGGCGTACATGACAGATCCTATGGCTGAGGCATAAGGGATCTGATCCATGCGGTCTCTCTCCTCTTTAGAAGAGGGACCTTGAGTCTTCGAAAGACTCACACCATGTGACATCAGCAAAAATCCCTTCTTAGAATTCTGCATGGCAAACCGAAGGAGTACCTTGTCAATATATGTACTCTGACTTAGGCCAAGCAATCTCTTAAATCTATCTCTATAGATCTGTATCTCTAGAATGTGGGATGCTTCACCTAAGTCCTTCATTGAGAAACATGTCCCTAGCCAAGTCTTGACAGACTGTAGTAAAGGGATGTCTTTCCCAATGAGTAGTATGTCATCCACATACAATATGAGGAAGACAACTATGTCCACTACAACCTTCTTGTAGACGCAAGGTTCATCTTCGTTCTTGATGAAACCAAACTGTTTGATTGCATCATCAAATCGAAGATTCCAGCTCCGAGAAGCTTGCTTTAGTCCATAAATGAACCTATGCAGCTTGTATACTCTGCCAGTATGCTGTGGATCTACAAAACCCTCAGGTTGTGTCATGTACACATCCTTGAGAAGGTTTCCATTCAGAAAAGTGATTTTGACATCCATCTGCCAGATCTCATAATCGTGGTATGCTGCAATAGCAAGCATGATCTGGATGGACTTAAACATCGCTACTGGAGAAAAGGTTTCATCATAGTCAATACCATGAATCTGCTTGAAACCTTTAGCTACCAAGCGACCCTTATAGATAAGTCCATCCATATCAGTCTTTCTCTTAAAGACCCACTTACACCCAATGGGTTTTACCCCTTCAGGTGGATCAACCAAAGTTCATACTTGGTTGGTGTACATGGATTCCATTTCGGATCTCATGGCCTCTAGCCATTTCTCGGAATCTGGTCTCATCACAGCTTCCTGATAGGTGGTAGGCTCATCCTCTATGAGCACAACGTCATCATGGTCAGACAAGAGAAATGAGTATCTCTCAGGCTGATGACGTACCCTATCAGACCTGCGAAGAGGTATGTCTACTTGAACTGGTTGTTGTTCCTCAACTCTTTGTGGAACAACATCATCCACAACATTTTGTGGTAACTTCCATCGAGGCTTCAGTGCTATATTCCGCATCTTGAACTTCTTCAAGATCGAACGTACTCCCATTAGTCTTTCTAGAAACAAAGTCCCTTTCTAGAAAGACCCCAGTTTTTGTCACAACTACCTTGTGCTGACTGGGAATGTAGAAGTAATATCCCTTAGTTTCCTTGGGATATCCAATAAAGTAGCACTTGTCAAATTTGGGTCCTAATTTGTCTGAGACTTGACGTCTAACTAAGCCTCACAACCTCAAATCCTCATGAAAGACACCTGAGCATCTCTCCTTGGATGGAACTCGGTTGAGTATAAAAGCTGTCGTGTCTAGAGCATAGCCCCAAAGGAATGTCAGAAGATCTGTGTGACTCATCATAGATCGTACCATATCTAATAGGGCACGATTCCTCCTTTCGGATACACCATTCCACTATGGTGTTCCAGGAGGAGTGAGTTGGGATAGAATCCCACACTCTGCTAGATAGTCACAAAACTCATGGCTAAGGTATTCTCCACCTCGATCTGATCAAAGTATCTTAATATTCTTGAATTCTTTGAACTTTTCAAAGGATTCAGACTTATGTGTCATCAAGTACACATAACCATATCTACTGAAGTCATTAGTAAATGTGATGAAGTACCTATAACCGCCTCTAGCAGCGACATTGAAAAGGTCGCATACATTACTATGTATAAGTCCTAACAATCAGTCGCTCTTTCGCTGTGCCCACTGAAGGGAGTCTTGGTCATCTTGCCTAGTAAGCATGACTCACACGTCTCATAAGATTCAAAATCAAATGAGTCCAGCAAACCATCTTTATGGAGCTGGGATAAGCGCTTGTCATTTATATGACCTAAGCGACAGTGCCAGAGATAGGTTTGGTTCATGTCATTTGACTTGAACCTCTTGGTATTTATGTTATAGATAGGGTTTTCAAGGTCTAGAATGTAGAGTCCGTTCATTAGAGGTGCACTACAATAGAACATATCTTTTAAATAAACAGAACAACATTTGTCCTTTATTATAAAAGAGAAACCTTTCTTGTCCAAACAAGAAACTGAAATTATGTTCTTAGTTAAAGCAGGCACATAACAACAATCATCCAACTCTAGTACAATCCCAGAGGGCATAGATAGAAAATAAGTCCCTACAGCAACAGCAGTAACCCGTGCTCCATTGCCTACGCGTAGGTCCACCTCGCCCTTTACCAATGCCCTGCTATTTCTCAGCGCCTGCACATTAGTACAAATGTGAGAAGCACATCCGGTATCTAATACCCATGATGAAGAAATAGATAGATTGACTTCTATAACATATATACCTGAAGTGGAAGTCTCACTTCGTTTCTTCTTAAGATCTTCCAGGTACACCTTGCAGTTCCTCTTCTAATGCCCAGTCTGACCGCAGTGGAAGCAGATAGCATCCTTGGCGACCCCTCCTTTAGGCTTCAGTGCCTTGCCTTTGCCCTTGGCTTGGAACTTTCCCTTACCTTTGGGCTTGCCCTTGCCCTTATGTTTGTGAACCATCAGAATAGAGTTGGGCTTAACCTTCTTAAGGTTCAGCTCAGTAGTTCTTAACATGCTAAGCAGCTCGGGCAGTGGCTTGTCAATTTCGTTCATGTTGTAGTTTAGAACGAATTGACTATAGCTATCCGGCAAGGATTGCAAGACCAGGTCAGTGGCCAGCTCTTGGCCAAGCGGGAATCCCAACCTCTGTAGGTTGTCTATGTACCCAATCATTTTTGAGTACATATGGGCCTACGGGAGCCCCATCCGACATCATGCACTGAAACAGTGCCCTTGAGATCTCAAATCTCTCGTGCCTCGCTTATTCTTGATAAAGTTGACGAAGATGTTCAACCATATCGTAAGCGCCCATCAACTTGTGTTGCTTCTGAAGCTCAGAGTTCATGGTCGCGAGCATTAGACAGGACACATCTAATGCGTCATCTTGATGCTTCTTGTAAGCATCTCGGTCAGCTCGCGTGGCAGTGGCAGGAGGAGCCTCCGGAATGGGCTGCTCCAGAACGTACAGTTTACGTTCCTAGGTGAGGACTATTCTCAGATTCCTATACCAGTCCAGGAAATTTGATCGTTGAGCTTGTCCTTGTCAAGGACAGAACGCAGAGAGAAGGTGTTCGTGTTTGACGTCATGGTTATCTACAACAGAAAAATGCAGAAAATAAATAAACATCATATTCTTTTAATCATTTAATTAGGCCTTTAACTAAATGATGCTCCCACTGAATTCTATAATTCAAGTGGGACAAGATCCACATCATACTATGCCTTGAGTTAGCTTTGGCTAATACGCCCAAGATTTAGTATGATCGGTAGATAACGATTTACCAATTACATCTCTATGCAACTCTTGTTTATAGGATCATTATCCGTATTTATATTAAAACTTGAGTTAGCTTTGGCTAATACGCCCAAGAATTAATATAAATGTGATGTATGTCCTATCTTTCCAACCGTCGGAAGAATGCCTACAGTTAAACTCGATTTAACTAGTTGTACTAAATCAAATTGAGTCTCTACTCACCCATGCGTTGATAGGCGGGACCAAGATTGTCCCTCCGTACCCTACCAAGATAATATGTATTGCTCTGCTTTGGCAGATTCAACAACACATGTGATCGAGGTAGTGATAGGTATCACGGCATGGTAGGCATTTTAGAGTTGACGCGATTGAGATCTAATCTAATCGTAGGGTGCATCTTGTACACGATTTAGATCTAATCTAATCGATAAGGCACTAATTAACTAGTTTACTAGCATGCATAAAATACACACACACAAGAAATTAATTATACTATTTATGATTAGTCATGGCCCTACTACGATCTTCTCAAGCCAATGAGAAGATCGGATGGTCAACCTAGGGTCAACAGCTTCTCAAGCTCCTCCCTTTGACCACCTTGTGTTGCTCGCGCCCTCCTCGTAACTCCGTCTCGAGTGGACCTTCCACGGCTCCAATTTTGTACATTACAATTTTGAAACTCGAGTTACATTTGAGTCTAAACTAATTTACAACAAGAATAAATGGAGAAAGGCACGACACGCAGGTCGCGTATCAAATATACAGCACACACAACACAAATGACGGCATGTAGGCCGTAATATGAATTAAAACACAAATTTCAAATCCAATTTGGGTCTTTTGGGCCATGACTATCACAAAATAATATATAATTCTAAATTATGTATTTTCGGCAATTTTTACCACAATTTTTACAATTTTTATGAGTAAAATTCCCGGCGGTCTCGTTTAGCGATTTTCGAGCGCAATCGCGGAACGAATCCCCTTGCGGGGCCAGGGGCAATGCCCCTACCCGCGATATAACCATCGCGAGTGTTCCTAAGCGATCCTACAGCGCCTTAGCCTGCTGTCCCAAAAAGATTTGGGGCGAAACCTTGCCGTTTCAGAAAAATCTTCTCGGTAATCGAAGCCTATAAGTGTCGAAACACTTGTGCTTCGCTTCTACGAGAAAAATACCCATAAAAACTATAAAAATTACAGAAAGTTACAGAACTGATATTTTTCTTAAAAATACAAATTAAACTCGTACACGACTTCGCAAGTGGCTCTGATACCACTGTTGGGAATTTCAGGCCGCAAAAACCGCTTTTTCGCGTTGCGGAAACCCCGATTCCCATGCCACCGGATCCGTGCGAAGTAAAATAAAACAAAATTTTATGTACGAGTTTACTAAAGCCTAGATCTACACTAGGAGAAGGAATTTACCCTTGATGCGATGCCCGTCGCAATCCCGCTCGTCCAACGGTTCGCCGGATCTCGAGATCGTCAAGTGTACGATCCTCTAGAAGTATCCACATGAACAAACTAGGTGGAGAAGACCAAACAAAGGTGTGCTAGCACCTTAGATGGTTCGGCCAAGGAGGAGGAGAGGGAGAGGAAAATGAGAGCAAGGAAGAAGATGAGTTACTCACCAAAATAAAAACTCCCAAGAAGAATTAAGTGGTCGTCCACATTGAAAAGAAAGCTTTTAAACCTCCATGGGATACCAAGAGTCACAACTCATGGTCTCCCTCATGAGGTGGAATACACATATGCTAGCCTTGATGATGTGGCACATCATTATTGGCCCACTCTTTGCCAACTCACCATTGAGGTGGCAAATGGTCAAGTCAAACTTGACCCTTCATCTTCCTCACAAGTCAAGTCAAACTTGACTTCATTACTCCCATGGTTGATTAAATCCAACCATTTGATTCAAGCCAATTTAATATAATGAATCTAATTCATTTAATTAAATTGATTCAATGAGTTATAATCTAAATTAGACTAATTGAATACATGAATCAAATTGAGTCCAACTCAATTAGTGGAATTAGGATTACTCTTAATCCAATTTGATTCATCACATGAATCTAATCCTCTTGGTTCATCATATGAACCTAATCTCCATCTAATTGTCCTTTGTGTGTGACCCTATAGGTACTTATAACGTTGGCAATGCTCCTAAACTCATTTAGTAGCATAAGTAATAAGCGGTATCTAGCAACACATCATTACTACCCAAGTTACAAGAATGTTGAGATCCAACATCACCTTGTGACTACTAATTGTGACTCCTCATAATATATGACATTGTCCTTCTATCCTATACATCTAGATTGATCAATGTGAGGCATAGACCGTGTCATCCTCTAATCAATCTAAATCTTGAACTCCAAGTAGACTCACTCAATCAAATGAGCTCAATATCTCATATTGACTCATTTGGGCATGGCCATGCACTTCGTGGTCTCACTCTATCAAGAATATCGATGTCGCTCCCGTCATATAGGAGGGATAGATCTCATCTACATCACTCACATCCCTCTGCATAATTCGTTACATACCCAGTAATTGCCTTTATAGTCCACCCAGTTACGGGTGGCGTTTGACGAAGTCATAGTACGTAACTCCTTATGTAGGGATCCATGGTGACTTTAGGTCCAAGGACTAGTAGTCATACTAATAGCCACATAAGAAAGTATATGACACTCATATAACGATCCATGATACTTTCTCATGGCGGGTCATTCAGTATACATTCTCTAATGCATACCCATGTGTCAACTTGATATCTTCATATCCATGACTTGTGAGATCAAGTCATCGAGTTGACCTACATGCTAGTCTCGTCGCATTAACATTGTCCCTGAATGTTAATACTCAATTAGGAATGATTAAGAGTAGTGTTCCCTATATCATCTCACTATCGGTTCAACTAACCGATTGATATAGGTAAGAACCCTCTACTCAAGGACACTATTATACTTAGTTTATTTGGCACCAATACAAGTAAGCATAATAACCAAAAAACCAAATGTCTTTATATATAAGAATATGATACAATGAGTCCATACAATCATCAAATGATTGGCTCTAGGGCTCTAACTAACATTTGACACCACCCTTTCCTGCTTCTAGGTTCTTGGTCATGCCTGAAGGCATGGCCAGAGCCAGCTTGGCTCTATCCACAATTTGCCTCTTGATCAATCCTTGCTTCAATTGATCGTCTTTTGCGTCTTTAGGGTCCTTTTTGTTGGGGATGTTGTATGGCCAGCTAGAAAGGGGGTTTAATAGTCGTGCACCCCAAATGATTGCTTTTTACTACAATGTTAGTGCGCAAGTGAAAATACAAACAAAGCAAGTAAAAAAGTTAAAGTAACGACAAGAATAAGAAAGTAAACCACTACACATTGTTTAACGTAGTTCGGAGATTAGGGCTCCTACTCCACGATTGTCTGTAAGGTGGGTGATCCCTATCCGTCGATGGATTAGTCCCCGATAAACTCCGACTACTCAAGCAACTCTTTGTGGGTGGAGAAACCTCACCACAACAGCAACCAAGAACACTTGGACACAAAGGAAACCTTGAGCACTTAGTGACTACTAATTAGGCTTTAACCAAGTCTAATTTTGTCACCTTGGCCAGCCATCCCAAGCTCCATCTTATAGAGCTTGGGAAGAAATAGCAAGGTTGTTTACCGTTACCAGTCGATTGGTCCTTGCACCAATCGACTGGTATCTGGCCAGCGGCTCTCTCAATAGCTCTTTACCAATCGACTGGTCCTTGCACCAGTCGACTGGTCCTGTCGTTCAGGCACAGAAACTCTTTGTATTCACCCTCAATCGATTGGTCCCAGTACCTGTCGACTGGCACAATCCTAAACCTAGGACTTCCCTTTCTGAGTACATTTCTCTCGCACTCGATGACTCACTTAACTCTTCTTCGCAGCTTTGACCTCTTGCCTTCAAGCCTACTTCCTTGGCTCTCGTCCCTCGGATGCATTCAAGCCCGTGGCTCATCCCCAATGTCATCCTTTGCGTATGCCTCGAAATCACTTCCCTTAGCCCTTGTCCTTGTTGCCTTGTCCATGGTCCCTCGGATGCTCCATCCTTCATCGGACCCGAAGCTATCAAGCTGAGTCATATGTGTATCCTGCAAACCTGCACACTCACATACACATATCAAATACAAGGGTGAACCTAACTTAAACTCTTTGCCCAAATATCAAAAGACATGGTCACACCGGACAATCGGGATTGCTCCAACAATCTCTCCCTTTTTTATGTTTAGCAATATGTTTAAGTTAGGGAAAATATAATAGCAAATAAACATGCTAAAAATAAATGAACTTATGTTACCAAGGTTACACACTTGGACTTACATAACCGAATGGACTTATATTGCCAAGGCTATACAACTTGGACTTACACCGCTGAATCGACTTACATTACCAAGGCTACACAACTTGGACTTACACCGCCGAATGAACTTACGCTGCCAAGGCTACACAACTTGGACTTACACCGTCGACTGGTCTTACGTTGCCAAGGCTACACAACCTAGACTTACACCGCCGAATGGACTTACGTTGCCAAGGCTACACACAACTTAGACATACACTGCCGAAATAATATGCACCATGCATTGAAATATATCGTAAGGCTCCCCCTACACCGAAGCTCCCTATTGAGCTAGAAATTTTACTACAGGGATATTTAAGAAGCTATCACAAGGCTCCCCCTACACAGAGGTACTTAAGATTTTCTCAACTAAGCCTTTCTTCTCCCCCTTTGCCTAGCATTAAAAAGCTTTCAATAATATCCCAATTGTCTAAAACTTGATCATCAAACTGACTCTAAACTCATGTATTTATCCTCCATGGATCTCATACACCTAAAGGAGCTAACATGGTCAAAACAAATGCTGAAAAATAGTATCAGCCTAGTATCAGTGGACTGCCTCCAACATCAGTCGACTTCCCTCTTCGATACAATCTCACAGAAGCATTCTGTGGTCGACAAGTACTGTCACCAATCGACTGGTACCCTTTTCTAGCCCAATTCAACATTCTGAACTCGATTTTAGAAATACACCAATAATTCCACAGATATCCCAAAATCCCTAAATTTTGTAGAGAAATCTGTTTTACCCGTGTCTACTTGAGAAAAATACATTTAAAAATATATCTATCACCAATCCCATGATTGACATAAAATCTAAAACTAGCTAAATGATTCAATTGAACCTTGACATAAAGTCCTAGTTTTGGCTTCCTCTTGATGTATTTGCCCATACTAAACCACAATGCATCCCTAGCATTGGTTTATATGTCATCTATACATCCAAAACCAATTATCATGCAATATGACCTCAATGTCATATTTCTAAGCATGAAACACAAACCATGTGTGCCAATTCCCTAGGGTTGAGACTCAAGTTCATCTCCAAAATTTCTTGGCATATTTCATGACCACCTAGACTCCCAAGTAATACCCACTTGATATCCATTAGCCATGAGTCCCAAATTGACTCTTTGAGCTCCCTTAGAGCTCTTAACCTTGGCCATCTTCTTAGATGCTTTCTCCACTATGGCTAAACCACAGTGGTGCACCTTGGACATCTCATCCTTGCCATAATCATATGCAACCCTAGCATATTTCTTCTCATTGGCCTTGGATGATTCTACCTTGCCCTTGGTTGCTCCTTCCTTGCCATTATCATGTGCCACCCTAGCATATGATCTCATTTTGGCCTTGGAGGGACAAGATTGGTATCCTAAACCCGATCTGTCATTGTTAGGTTTTTGGCTACCCAACACCATACATAATCCCTTAGATCTAACATTGAATCTATTAAGGAATTTTTCTAACTTATCAAGCTTTTCCTTCAAAGCTTGATTTTCCTTTTCTAGGTTTCTAAACCTAGAGTAAACATGTCCACCATGGACATTCCTAGACCTACCCTTCCTAGGCATGTGCCTCCCCTTCTTGGGATTAATGTCTTAGTTCTTATTACCTTCTTCTCCTTAGGTAATGAGAATTTAACTTGTCTAAGTCTATCATTCATAGGTCTCCTAGGGTTATGATCTACATTGACCTTATTTCTATCATGATATCTAAAGTTAAAATTTTGCATGGGTAAATAATGAAAATTATTTCTAGCATGCATGGGAGAATAAACATTTGAATTACTATTCAAATTAGGGTATACCTCCCTTACCCTTAAAGCTCCCCCATTGACCTGAGCTCCTCTTCTCCCATTTCTTTAAATGCTCCAACTTCTTGAGTTCTTCCTTCCTTGTGCATTTTGTGTGGTAGTGTCCCATTTCACCACACATAAAGCATCTAATGTGCATCCTCCTCCTTTGGGCTTCTTCATTCCTACAACCCTTGTTAGTGTTTAAATTAACTTGAATGAGTTTAGGAGTTACCTTCTTCTTACTCAATGGACACCTACTCTTCTAGTGTCCCTTCTCATTGCACCCGAAGCAAGTGATGTGGTCCTTTGACTTCCAAGACTTCTTCTTCGCTTGTCTTGGATTCTTCTTCAACTTCTGAGGATGTTTCCTCATCCACACTTGCGGATGGCATTTCTTCATCCTTCTCCTCCTCAGATGTTGAATATTGCTCAACTTCCAGTCACTCCTCCTTTACTTGAGCTTCTTCATCTAAAATCATCTTTACCTTGCTCCACAACTCGTGGGTGTTCTTGTATTCACCTACATGACTTATCACATTAGAAATCAAAATATCTACCAAAATTGATATTACCTTATTGTTTGACTTCAATCGTGAGATTTGCTCCTCCGTCCAATACCGTGGTCGGAGTCTCTTCCCTTTCTTATCTCTTGGGACTTCGAATGGCTCCTTGACTACCATCATGGTCTCCCAATCTATATCAAAGAAGACCTCCATCTTCATCATCCAATATGTGATGTCCCATAAGCCTCCTCCTTCAAACTTCGGAGGTGCTATCAAGTCGGTCATCTTCTTGTAGTTGCTCTTCTCAACGGTTAGTCCGGTGAAGTGTGACCTTGCCTCTGATACCAATTGTTGGAGATCTTGTATGGACGGCTTAAAAGGGGGTTGAATAGTCGTGCACCCCAAATGATTGCTTCTTACTACAATGTTAGTGCGCAAGCGGAAATACAAACAAAGCAAGTAGAAAGTTAAACTAATGACAATAATAAGAAAGCAAACCATTACACGTTGTTTAATGTGGTTCAGAGATTAGGGATCCTACTCCACGGTTGTCCGTAAGGTGGGCGATCCCTATCCGTCTGTGGATTAGCCCCCA
Organism: Zingiber officinale; assembly: GCF_018446385.1. Taxonomy (NCBI): domain Eukaryota; kingdom Viridiplantae; phylum Streptophyta; class Magnoliopsida; order Zingiberales; family Zingiberaceae; genus Zingiber; species Zingiber officinale. Next base: position 40,164,951 of record NC_055997.1, on the reverse strand, counting down.
GTAAACTTCGACTACTCAAGAAACTCCTTGTGGGTGGAGAAACTTCACCACAACACCAACCAAGAACACTTGGACACAAAGGGAACCTTGAGCACTTAGTGACTACTAATTAGGCTTTAACCAAGTCTAATTTTATCATCTTATCCAGCCATCCCAAGCTCCATCTTGTAGAGCTTGGGAAGAAATAGCAAGGTTGTTTACCATTACCAGTCGACTGCCCTTGCACCAGTCGACTAGTGTCTGACCAATGGATCTCTCAACAGCTCTTTACCAATCGACTAACCCCTGTTGTTCAGGCACATAAACTCTCTATATTCATCCCTAGTCGACTGGTCCCAGTACCAGTCGACTGGCACAACCCTAAACCTAGGGGTTCCCTTCTTGAGTACATTTCTCTCACACTCGAACCCTCACAACTCACTTGACTCTTCTTCGTAACTTTGACTTCTTGCCTTCAAGCCTACTTCCTTTGACTCTCGTCCCTCGGATGCATTCAAGCCCATGAATTCATCCCCAATGTCATCCTTCACGTATACCTCGAAGTCGCTTCCCTCGGCTCTTGTCCTTGCTACCTTGTCCATAGTCCCTCGAATGCTTCATCCTTCATCGGACCCAAAGCTATCAAGTTGAGTCATATGTGTATTCTACAAACCTACATACTCACATACACATATCAAATACAAGGGTGAATCTAATTTAAACCATTTGCCCAAACATCAAAACACATGGTCACACCAGACCATCGGGATTGCTTCAACACTTTTCTGCTCCAAACTGCTCCTAAAAGTGAAAATAAACACTGAGCATATCTCTGGATACAAAACTATTATTATGTTGAAATATGATAGAGAAGGGTGTAAAACACATAGATTATAGATAGGAAATATTAGCATATGTGCGTAAAATAGTGCGAAATAGCATATATAATCTATACACATCACACCCTCAGTCTTAAACCTTTGCTTGTTCTCAAACAAACTCTATAATCTAGATTTATGAGATGAAAATATGTATCCATAGTGATTCTATTCAATTCTATCAAGTTAGTGAAACTAATGAGCATAATCAAGAGTGATCCATAATAAAGCCCTTGATTGTTATCAAGCAAAATTCTACATTCAAGAAGCATGTGTAGGAGTAAGTGCGTCATAATCATTGTGAGTCAATTTAACTCTATCAAACAATTTCACTAGTGAGCATGATCATAAATGGACTTAATTAGCCTAAGAGTGAGTTCTCCGTGCTCAGCGCAAATCGTGACCTAAATTTCTCAAGTTTCAATTCATATTCTTAGTCAAGTCATCATTGAACCATCTTTTCCTTTTATTCTCAGCAGTAAATATTGCTTGGTTCATCTATCTTAGATCTAGCCAAGGTCTAAAAAATGTGCTAAATAACAAGAGAAATTTAGTTTTTGTTTCCCTAGTAACCTATCTCAGTCTCAAAGGGGGTTTCACTCATGACAATAAATTTTTCAATCTCTTATTTCATATGCTTTTTTTTCAATTGCACATTTGAAATGATGCAATTTGTGGAATTTTCATTTTTCCAAATAAGCTTTAATGTTTCAAGCATCAATCTAATAACTGAGATGTAGTTAATAAATCACCATGGGAATTCAAGTACTCATCAAGTCTAATGAATCATGACTATTTTCAAAACATTCAACTATCAAAATAAGGCATGATGTATAGAGATCCTCAAGCTAGACTAGAATCAAATCCTTTCAATGGAAAATAATGCTCATGTCCTGCTATTGATGATAGAGAAAAGTAGATCATCAAACATACTAGAACTTATAACCTATCAACATGAATTTAAACCATAAACATGCAAAAAAAAATTTGCTATCAAACAAATCATATGATCATTTTGTTCCACTACAGCTAGCATAATAAATCACTAAATATACTGGCAATTAGAAATATAGCTCATGACCTCTAGATAATTATTGTACTAGAAGTTTACTCTTAGATAAGCCTGCAGTAATAGTATGGATAGTGTAACTCCAAATGCCTCAAAACATGAGGGAAAATAAAATGCAACTAGACTAATAAAATAAAATGTGATTGTACCTCCCGACTTGGACACTTTATTATCCTCAATGACTTACGGGGGTGGATGAGGGAAAAGGGGCGGGACATGGGCAGGCCTACTACTCGCTGAAGATAGACCACTTGGAGGAGATCTACTCCCCAGTGGAGATCGTGACCTAGGTAGATATCTAGGGACTCTAGGGAGATGGCTAATATTTTCATAATATTGATATAACACAGCCACCTACTGACCCGTGATATTCATAGAGTCTATAAACTCATTCATTCTCCCTTGGTGAGTGTAGTAGTCTCCCACAAAATTGGATACCCTACTATAAAATCTATCCCTCTCCTGAAATTGGTCATGTACATATAGGAACTGATCATGAGTGAAGTTGCAATGGTCCTCCAACATCTTATGTAAAATACCTTACTTCTCATGAAGAGAATCCAATGATGTACAAAAAGCAGAGAAATCAAAGCTAGAAGACCCTACACTACCATAAGCAAATGAATGTCTAGCCGGGTCAGAAAATCCAACCGGTGGCAGGCCTCTATGTGAGGGATACTCGTGATGCTATATGGGGATGCAGAGGAACCAAGAATTGGGTCCTTTATAATCCAATTGTTGAGGTTACAAATTGTTGTGCACTCGGGATTTGGTAAAGGGACAGGGAACCCTTCCCTTCTAGGAAAATTAAATCCATTTTCATCATGACAAATCATTTTCATTGCTAGGCACGTGTCTATATCTATTTTGATATTTCCATGTATAGTTTCTAGACTCAAGATATCTAATTCAAGTTTCCTAGTTGTAATGAACCCACCAAACATATTTGTTCCTGAGTTTGCCTTCCTCATGTTACACACCGCAAGTGTATGGTTACGTCGTCAGTAATAAAAAGATATTGAATTCACAGGGGCTATTGATTAAGCACTAGTTAACTTCGCACGATGAATTATCTAGATAATCTAAAGTTGTTAACAAACTCTAAAGAGAAAGAGAAGAGAAAAGAGAGAGAGTAGACAGAGAGAATGAGCGTAGTGAATGGAGGTTGATAGATTCTAGGATTTTAGTTTCCTTGTAATGCTAGGTGATGTTACATAGATTACCTAGTTTCTATCCTCTATGTTCATGCTCTTGTAGGAAGTTAGATGCATTACCGACTCTCCCCTGTAGTGGATAAGCCAGCATGATCTCCTACTCCATGTCCTATGCTACTAAATGGAAGTGCTTTTTATGAAGTCCATTAGCGAGGCAGCCCTGTCACGACGCCCCTCGGTCATACAACATAGAAACACACTAACACACAATAACATAGAAATGGAAATAGTGATTACGCTTGATCCCCTACTTCCTTGTGGAGATTTACTTCTCCTTTCAAGGTGATACCTTAGACGTCCGTTAACGGGGTAGCCCTGTCACGACGCCCCTCGGTCATACGATCTAGTATATCCCCCCTACGGGATTAACAATTCTACACAACTATTTGATAAAACATGCAAAAGATATATATAAGCATTCACACACACACATCATCAAACATGAACAAGGCATCAGTAAATTATTGAATAGAAGCATTGCAAATCTACATAGTTTTACATCATCTATCACATCACAAATACTCCCTACATCCTAAATCTAGATATCTACTCCATTGCAAGAGAATACAATCAAGAAACAAGACGTAAAGCAATCTACAACTCAAAATATAAGGAGAAGAGAAGAGAAAGCTTATCCATGTAGACCGGTATTCTTGGATGCAATCCTTGCTCTAGAGGTGGACGGATTGGCGAAGGATGGAAGATCTAGGGTTCCTCCAAGGGGGAGAGAACCCTTCCCCAAGCAATGGAGAAGAACCCCAAGCCAAAGATCACCCAAGATAAGAGAAAAGGGGAAGAAACCCCCTTTTATAGGTTAGGCACGGGCACCACACGGCCAGTGACACGGTCGTGTGGCCTTCACACGGCCATGTGCACTTTCTTCTCTGGAGGTGTGACACGGCCGTGTGGCTCACACGGCCATGTTCTTTTTCTTCTTTGTCAAAATCACACGGTTGTGTGAATTCACATGGCCTGAAACATCTTTCTCTCTGGAAACATTGCATGGTCGTGTGGTTCACACGGTCATGGGCCATGTGGCTCACACGGCCGTGTGGAGCTCACACACCCCTTGGCATTAGACCTGACCACGGTTCGGAACCGACGGTTCGACGGTTCCAGGCAGGTCGACCCTTAACCTTAACCGCCCAAGACGGTTACGGTTCACGGTTCAGAACCGCCGGTTCACGGTTCGTCACGGTTCAAGATTAATATGTTAAAAAAATTAAAAATTAAAAATTAAACATTAAACATTAAAATTAAAATTTATTAAAAAAAGGGCTTGCACTTATTTAAGTTGCCTACGTATCCCTTTAGGGGAATCAAAGCCCACGTAGTTCTTTTACATTTTTATCTTTTTACATTTTCATTCACTTTCATTTCCTGTTCTTGTCGTATTTGTTCCTTCAGTATCAAAATCTTCAACTTCGTCATCTGAAAGTTGCATTGCTTGGATTCTTTTCTCCACTCTGGTCCAATCGTCCAGTAATGCTTGGGCTTCCAATGAGTCGGGAGACAAAGTTGATCGTCGTTCATCTAATATGTTGCCGTCGGCACTGAACGTCTACTCCACAGCAACAGTTGACACTGGACAAGCTAAAATTTCTTTTGCGATCACGGAGAGAACGGGAAAGCTTTGAGCCTTCTGTGACCACCACTTTAAGATATCGAAGTTTTCGCTATCTGCTTCATTAAAATCAAAAGAAGTCGTAAAATAATTCTCAAGTTCCTGTGTGGAACTTGAGGATCCCCGTGGACGTTTTGTCCGTTCTTTTAATAAGAGTTGTGCTTTTGTAAGTTTTAAATTACTACTAGTAGTTTGTTGAATTTCAGAAATATTAATTTGTGTTCCATATTTTGCATAATATTGATTATAAATATCATATAAATAAATTCTAACATTATATATAATATTAGCGGATCAGGGGAAGAAGAATCTTTAATTGGAATTAAAGCATCATAATATAAAGTTAACATTTCTTGTAAAACTTTTAATTTAAATCTAGGATCTAAAGCAAATGCAATTAAATAAATTTCAGGAATTAAATAAAAATATTTTTCCCATTTAGTTTTCATAGCTAAGATGCAAGGAGATAAAGATTCATTATTAATATGTTCATTTAAAACTAATACTATATTAGAAAAATTTTCTAAAACTAATTGAACAGTGGGATAATAAACACCGGAAAGTTGTTCGGTTGCATCATTAAATATTTTTAAAATTTCACAAATACTACTACAAATATTCCATTGTTGTGAAAATAAATATATATTAGTATTAGTGTTTTTTGCAAAAAATGAACATAATAATTCTTTATATTGAAATGAATCTTGTAATAATTGGTATGTTGAATTCCAACGTGTTGGTACATCACGTGGAAATTTTTTAGGTCTCATTCCATTAATTTTACAAAACCTACCCCATTATTTCATTATAGATGGATGAGACCATAAATAAGAAATTACAATTCTAATTGGTTTAATATAACTTTCTAAAATTTTTAAACCATCTTGAACACATAAATTTAAAACATGGCATACACAACGAATATGAAAAAATAAACCTCCAATAATAGGTTGACAAACAAATTTTAGATCATCTATATAAGCGGTATTAGAACTAGCATTATCTAATGATATTGAAAATATTTTATGAGTTAAACCATATTCTTCAAAAATTAAACATAATAATTGTGCGATATTATGAGCATTATGTGATTCATCAAAAACTCCATAAGCTAATAATCTTTTTTGGAGGTTCCAAGAGTTATCGATCCAATGGCAAGTCACACCCATATACGAATGTGTTTGCCAATGATCACTCCAAATATCGGAACATAAAGAAACTTTATTATCTAATTTACTAAATTCATCAATTAAATTCTTTTTTCCTTGTTTTACTAATTTTTTAATTGTACGAGTAAGTGTAGTCCTAGGAACACGTTTAGCACATGGATTAAGAGATTCTTTACAAAAATCTTCAAATGTACATTTAGATCCAAAACTAAAAGAAAGATTTTCTACGGAAACAAATTTAGCTAATGATTCTCTTAATTTATTATCCGAATATAAAAATAAACCGGAATCGGTACTACCGCTAGTTGAAGAAAATCTTGATAATTGTGTTTGAGAATGGTCGAGTCCATATTCCGTCGGGTGCTTCGTTTCTACATGTCGTTTCAACGACCCATAGCCGCCGCCGGCTTGGAATTTGTAGGAAGCATTGCAGTGCTTACATTTTGCACGCATTTCTCCCGACGGAAGAGTGACCTTCTCAAAATGTTTAGTAAAAATAGAAGACTTTAGAGGAGGAAGTTCCCGAACCTTAGAAGTAATTGCATCGGTACTTCCTTGTGTGTCGGGTGTCGGATTCGGAAGATGCTCGATCTCATCATCAGTGCATTGAATGTTGGGGTCCTCCTCCCGCGGATTCATTATTTTCTTTCCCTTCCGAGCTCGAGATGATGCACTTCCGCGGCCTCCTACCATTGTAATTGAAAATTGAAAACGAAAGCGTGTAGAGATTAGAGAATACGAAAATGAGATTAAGAGTAGAGAAGATGTGTGTGAAAAATGATGAAATAAGCTCTCTATTTATAGAGTTTTGATAGTAACGGGCACTAAATCATAGCCATTGATCAAAAAACGGTCAAATGATCCTAACCGTTGAAAAAAATACCTAAAAAACCCTCCCAACAGCTACGAACCGCCGGTTAACCGGCGGTTCCAACGGCTATGAACCGCCGGTTAACCGGCGGTTCAAGCCGTTTTAAAAAAAAAAAAATTCAACCCACCGGTTAACCGGCGGTTCGCCGGTTTTTACACCCAATGAACCGGAACCGGCCCGGCAACTTGCCGGGCCGATTCCGGTTCGACCCGGCGAACCGGGTCAACAGGTAACCGACCCGTTGACCTGGTTACGGGCCCGGGCCGGGTCCGGGCCAGACCCGGCCCGGGGTCGGGTCTACTTGGCATGGCTCTACATGGGTATGTCTCATTGCAACATCTTTTACACTATCAAGATGGAGTTTTCTCTGGTTAAAGTCTTCATCAAAGTTGTATATCTTGACGTTATCTACAAATTGGTATAAATAATAGCCCAAAAATCCAACCGAGCACAAAGTTATGTCCATTTTACTTTGGTCTACAGTGCTGAAAATTCCACACGGTCGTGTGACATTCACACGGCATCAACACGCCCCCCACACGGCCATGTGGTCTCCACACGGACAGAACTTGGAAGAACTTAGTTTCACATGCCCGTGATACTCTAGAAGCTCTAGACTTCATTTAAGTTCCATTTTTGCTCCAAATCACGTCCTATCAATCAAAACAAACAAAGAGCAGATCTCCGAACAGAATATAATGGAAGTATGACATTATAATGAAATAGGGTGTGATATGCATACATTATATGAATAAAATACAAGTAAATGTGCGTCAAAGTATGCATAAAAGTGTATATAATCTACGCACATCACCTCACTCTCTGCATAGTTTGCAAAAAATGGAACCCTCCATCAAATTTTACTTTAATCATGGCCCATATAGAGTAAAGCTCCACCTTTCTTACCACACTGCCACTCTCACCTCTACCATAGATAGTCTTGCTCATAAAATGATGAAGGTATCAAAAGATGAGGTTCTACATATGAGAAGCTTTAGATGGGTCATGGGGTTCACTTAAGTCGGTGATCAAGCTCTAAAAGGAATTATCATTATATTTGTAATTAAACTTGCAAGATACCCCTGTGGGTAATCCAAAATAATTATTAAATTCATAAAGAGTCCAAAGGTAATCATGATTTATTAATCTAAAACTAATTTTTCTATCATGATCATCATCAAAAGTGAAATTAGACTCTAAGGAACTTAAAAATTCGAGGACAAGGTGTGGGTAGGTTGGTTCACTAGTGCACATCAATTCACCCATTCTAAATTACCAATCAACCAATCCACATCATCTCTTATTCCCAAGCACTTTATGGTTGTAATATTAATGTAACGCATACAAACTAATTTATGACTAAATAAATTATCAAATCTAAACTTCTGATCATCATTTCTAAGAACAACGCCGAATTCATTAGTTTTACCTTTGTCTTGAACAAGTCGCTTTCCTTTTCCTTTTGTTGGCGCCTTCTCCTTCATGGGTTCTTTGCCTTTTCCTTTATCCTTCTTCGAATCATCCCCTCTGCCAGATCTACCCAACCTATGAATGTGTTTCATAATGTTATATATATCAAAATATATCTAAGATGGGAAGATTTATTTAGAATTAAAGAAAATTCGATCTACGCTAGAAAAGGCAGGAAGAAGAGAGAAAAGGATAGAGAACTAGATCTTGAGTGGAGAAAGAAAGATTTTATTCAAGATCTACTCTTATTTGGGAGAAATAGAGGAAATTTTGAGAGTGGAGAGAGTAGATCTCGTGTAGGAAGAAGAGGTTTTGAGAATGAAAGGAGTTTGGAAGAAGAGGAGATGAATAGTAGAAGAAAGAAGAGGGTGGAAGGTGTCGTCGTGCCCTAGGGCATGGCCATGGCTAGGTTTATAACTCAGCAGTGTGTTATTGACACAGCCCTTTATGTGGCCATGTATTTTGACATAGGCAGAGCCATTATGGCTCTGCCTCTTATTTTGAGGTTGTATCAATTGACACGACCAACCCCCTTTATTGCTTTGTGCCTGTGCCAAATGGCATGGGCAGAGCCAAAATAGCTCTGTTTACTCCCATAAGTCTGTGCCTTAGGGCATGGGGACTTATTCAAGCTGAGTTTTCCCATGCCTAAACGCATGGGCAGAGCCAATATGACTCTGTTGTCCTTCCTTTGCCCGTGCCAAATGTCACGGGCATGGCCTTATTTGCTCTTCAGGCCATGCCAAATGGTACGACCAAGTCCAAAAACCTACAAAGTACAAAGATAAAACTATTAGGCTCAACGAAATAGAAAATTAAGAAAAAGATAAGAAAAGAAAATTCTTGGGGTGCCTCCCAAAGAGCGCTTATTTTATATCCCAAGCTCAACCTTTGACATGGCTCAACTAGGAGCCTTGGCCTTGAAAGGGAGGTGTTCCCCTCCATAGCCAGCTGTGTCAGAGAGATGGTGAAGTAAAACCTGATGGTTCCCTACCAATACTACATCTTGCTCCCTTGGACTAACTGTTATGTCCTGGAGTTGAGTCGGATGATACAAAAAAAATTTCTTACTTTTCTTCTCCAAACTGACAACCATTTTCAATTAACATCAAAGTACTTAGAGAAGATCACAACACAAGATTTCGAAGAGATAATGGTATAACGGGGGATCCTTGTTCTATGGATATTATAATAAATTTTTGATAATGTTGTTGATCCTTCTATTGATGATATTGATATTGGTGTACTCTTTACCACTTCTAAATCTATTAATATTGTGGATGATAGTGTAGGGACTTTTGCTATGGAAGCAATGCCCCAAGAATCACCTCCTTTGATAATACAACCAATTGATATTATGGAATTTGACCTTCTTTAGCAGCACCACCACTTGAGCCAAAGCTAAAACCATCATTTGATCCAAAAGTAGTCACATCCACTTGTTTAGAACTTTCAGGTACCTCTCAGTATTGCAAGGTTAGTAATTTTAGTGATATTTTAGAAAATTTCGTAGAGATACCTGTAATTGATTTTGTTGGATGTGATTCAATTTTTAATACATACTTGGATCATCCTAATATGGTTCTAGTTCTTTCTTATATTACATGTTTATGGGAGGTGTGTCTTTCTTTTGGGTGTGTAGATTTTTATGGGGCCTATAATTGGAAGCTAAATCTGAATCGTCTTCGACCACTTGAAAGAACTTTCAAGAAGACGAAGATGGAGAGAGCGATACTTCACTTTATATATCCTATAATAAAAGCTCTCTTCATAATAAGAGTCATTGGTAAGAGGATGTAGAAATATCTTACCTCTCCAAGAGCAAGATTTAGATGAATTTAATGAGGTGGTTGTGCTAATGACCTAAAACAAGCACTTCTTGGGAGGCAACTAAGTTCTTTATATTTCCATTTAAGTTCTAGTTTCTTTTTAGTTTATTTTTAATAACCTAAATCCTCTATTTAATTTTTATATATATATATCTTCTTTGTATAGGATTCAAAGATTAGGAGGAGTGTGGCTACCCGATAGAGAAATTAATGAATTGGGCATTTACATGTATCATTTGGTAACTTCTCTTACTTTAAATCTCCTTCATATTACATTTCTAGTTTTTATTGGGATAATAAAAATTTTAAGTATAGAGGGATGTGTTAGGTTGCAATTTAGATTTTGCGCATTTCTTTTTGCATAATAAATTTTTTTTAATTGCATCATTCATCACATCATGATTATTTGTTCATTAATGCAAAATACTAGCACATTTGTACTAGATTTCATGTGGATTATTAGTTACTTATGGTGATAGTATGTTTAGTGATCTATCTTTTTTTCTCTATAACAGCATGAAGTGAGCAATATTTTTACTATAAAAGTGTAAGTATTGTCTTTGTTTTAGGATCTCTATACACTATGCCTAGTTTTGATGGTGAATAACTCTAAAAGTAATCATGATTCATAGAACTTGATTAGTACTAGTATTTCCATGGTGATTTCTCAAACTATATTTTTGGTTACTGGATAAGGCTCAAAACATGTCAGTTCATTTGAAAAAAATTAAAATATTCCTATATTTGCATTTATGTGCATTTGTGCTCAAGGGTTGCACCTTGCAATCACTTAGAAAAAAAATTTAAAAATAAAAATGAATAAGAGATATAAAAAATAGTTATCATGAGTGGAAACTAGCGAGTTACCCCTTTGAGATCGAGTTAGGTTACTGGGGAAATAACTGTTATGTTTCTCTTGATATTGAGCACACCTTTGAGACCTTAGGTAGATTGAGATGGATAAACCAAGCATGTGGCAGGTTGTATATCGTTGGGAGCATAAAGAACACAGTGATATGATGACTTGACTAGACTTAGGGATTGATACTTGACAATTTTAGTCTACTATTACACTGAACACGGAGAACTATTACTTAGGTTGTACTCAAACAACTTTTGTATCTTGCTCAACAATAAAATCATTTGATAGAATTAGATTGACTTGTTAGAGATTATGATGTACTATTTAACCACATGAGTTTAGATACAATTTTTGCATGAGAACAAAGTAAAAGTTTAAGTCTGGGGGTGTGATGTGCATAAATTATATATATTTTTAAGTATTCTTTAACGCACATCTACTTATATTTCATGTATATAATCTATGTTTATTTCACCCTATTTCATTATTATGTCATATTTTAATTCTATTTATTTAGAGATCTTCTCTTTGCATATTTTTATTGATAGGACACATTTCGGAGCAAAAATTGAGTAAAAAGTCTTAAAATGTGAAGTCAGAGGAAGGAGCACGCTCACAAAAAATATACACAAAGAAAAAGGCTTTCAAAAGACCTTTAAATTGGAGATTTAATCAAGGAATATGCTCTAGTCATGTTCCTTGACACGTGCATGATCCTATGGAAGAAATTTGACAGAAAATAGAGCTTAAACTGAGTCTAAACCTCCAAAAGGTTTGAGTCATGCCTATGAAGCACAACCATATGACAATCAAATTTTACCAAGCTCTGGTCATGCCTCTTAGGCACGGTTGTGTCTGAAAAAAGGCATGATCGTGTGAAATTTTCTGCACTATAGACTGAAATTAAAATGACCATAAGTTTTTGTTCAGTTGGAGTTACGGGTTGTTCCAGATACCAAAATGTAGATAACTTCAAGATCTACTTTTATAAAGACTTAAACCTAATAAAACCACTTTTAGATGGCCTAAAAGAAATTTCCATGAGACATGACCATGCTAAGGTTATGCTAGGGCTATGCCAAAGTCATGCCAGAGTCATACCAAGGCCATGCCACTATTAAGTTTTTTTCACAAGGTCATGCTAGAGCCATGCTAATCCCATGTCAGGGTCATGCCAAGGTCAAGATTTTTTCATAGGGTCATGCCAGAGTCATGTCAGGGCCATGATAGAGCCAAGTTTTTTTCTCAAGGCCATGAGACATGGTCGTATAAAATCACACGGTCGTGCCAAATATCCATAGCCTATCGGGTATGGTCATGTCAAAAGGCACGGTCATGCCAATTTAGCAAAGCAACTTCACACCTTGGCTGTGCCAATTAGCACTGCCTTGTCATTTGTGCAGAGCAGCTTCAAGCCCTGGCCATGCCAATTAGCATGGTCGTGCCTCTCTGGCCATGACAATTCATGCCTAGGTCGTGCCAAAAAGCACGATCGTGGTAGAGAAAATAAGGGGATTGTGCCCCCTTGCTATAAAAGGGGCTTTTCTCCCCTTTTACTCATCTTGTGCTTGGGGCTCCACCCCATTGCTTAGGGGAAGGGTTCCCTTAGGGGGAAACCCTAAAGCTTCCACCCACCTTTATTCCTTGACAACCCATCCATCTCCAGAACAAGAAGTCCAACCTAGAAGATTGGGGGCACATCGATAAGCATTCTTTTCTCTCTCAATCCATGTTTTAAGTTGTAGATATATATACATATTGTCTCTTGATTGTTTCTTCTTTCCTATGGAGTAGATTCTCTCAATCTACAATGTAGGAAGTAATTATGAAGTGATGAGATGTATGAACTATTTATTTGAATATTTTCTTATTCAATGAAATGTTTATGCTATGTGTGTTATGCCTTCTATGTATTTGAAGAAATGTGTGAATGGTGTAAACATGTAGATGTGTATTGATTGTTCATCCCGTAGAAGGGATACTCTAGATTGTATGACCGGGGGGCCTAGTGACAAGGGTATCCCTTTAACTAGACATCTAGAGTATCACCATGAAAGGGAGGACAATTCCTCACAAGAAAGAATCTAATTAGGCTTAATGGGTTATTTCTAATCCTATGTTAATAAGTCTCTTGTATAATCTAACGACTGTAAGACCGGGGGGGCCTAGTGACAAGGGTATCCCTTTAACCGAACTTGTTAGGTTACAAATAGGAGTAGTATTCCGACATGACCATCATGGGGTAGTGTCGGTATTTAGTTAGACTTTCTACATGTGCATAAGGATGGAGGTAAGGAGATGAATAATGTATAGGGGCATTAACTAGCATCATAGTGAAATAGAACTCCTAGAATCATTCCCTCAAATCCAACTTCACCTTTACTCACTTATTTTCCCTCTCTCTCTCTCTCTCTCTCTCTCTTTATGAACCATATTTTGATTGTCTAAATAACTCACCGTATGAAGTCAATTTGTTTTTAATCAACAGTACTCATGGGATCGATATTTTATTACTTGACGGCAACCGTGCACTTGCAGATTATACATATCATGAGACATTAGATAGCCACCCCATATCATTCTCAAATAAGTAGGCATGTGAAAATATCAAATAGAGGGATTAAAAGTATTCTCGAGAAGACAGTCTTAACATCTTGAAAAGATTGTTCTCTTAAGTTAAATGATGCATTGTGGACATATAGGGCAATCTATTAAACCCCCATAGGAATGACTCCTTTTCAGCTTATTTATGAGAAGCCTTGTCACCTCCCAGTCAAACTAGAGTATAGACCTTATTGAGCTATTAAGTAGCTAAACTTTGATCCGAAGATAGCTGGAGAGAATAAGAAACTTCAACTGAGTGAGTTGGAAGAAATCCAGCAGGATGCATACAAGCATGCCAAAGTATATAAGGTAAAAGATAGCGTGGCAAACACATCATGAGAAGAGAATTCTGTAAGGGTGACTAGGTATTACTATTTAATTCAAGACTTAAGTTTTTTCCTAGAAAATTGAAATCCAAATGGTCATGGCCTTTTCAAATACTGAGGTGTATTCATTTGGAGCCATGGACATTTGGGACAAAACATCAAGGACATTTAAAGTGAATGGACAGAGATTGAAGAAATACTACTCAGACATACAAGTGGAGGAAGGCAAAGCACAATTCTTCACTGAACTACCTAACCCATTTTGAGGAGAGTAGGTTAGTATTCAAACCTTTCTTTTATAAATATGATTAGGTGTTTTTCTTTCTTTTTCTTTAAGTGTGATTTTGTTGTCAGTTTCATGTTAGAACTGTTTAGGCTTCTTAATCTTTTTAAATTGAGATGAAGCATAATATGTATTGAGTTGTCCTTTGAAACCTGATTTACCCAATTTGCCATTGATAATACCATGTGAATGTCTTCTTTAAATTTTGGTAATTCATATCTTCCTATCTTATAGTAAAATTTCACAGAAGCATTGTTGAGTCATTTTTTATTTCACCATAAGCCTAATTGATGGTTAATCATTACACTTTACTTGTAGTTTATTCTGAAAGGTGGATCTAGTACACTAGTCATGGTTCATTTGGTTGGACTAGTACCGTGGTGACTATAGGTGATTTTTTTTCCAACCTCTTAGTTATTGGATTATACTCAATTTGTGTTAGCCCATTTGAAAAAAATCAAAATCCCCTATAAAAAAGATTGAAAATAGTGTGATGCAATAAAATATTTGACTGAAAGAAAAAAATTAATGGAAAAGAAAAGAATTGCAATAATAGGATAGAAAACAGTTGTTATGGGTGGAAAGAATAAGATGCCCCTTTGAGACTGAGTTAGATTACTGAAAAAATATTTATCTATTTTTCTCAATACCGAGCATGCCCTTGAGACTTTATATTAGGAAAAGGGGATGAACCTCATATTTGGCAGGTAAGTGCCTAACGCTGGAAACATTGGGAGAAAAATTGAATGACAACTTGATTAGAAAGGAATTTAAACCCTTAGGAACAAACCATGCACCGTGTATGTAACTAGCTTATAGGCTTAGTAAAACTGATTGAGTGCCTTCACTTGAAGATGATACTATATTAACGTTTAGGAGAATTCACATGCATTTTAAATTATTGTTTGTTTGAGGACAAGCAAAGGTTTGGTCTAAGGGATTTTTTATGTGCATGTTTTATATAGGGTTTTGTTATGCTTTGACGCACCTTTTGACCTACTTTGCATGCATGTATTCCATGATATTCTATCTTTATGCTTTGTTTTGATACAATTCTATTTTGGAATACTGTCTCATGTATTTTTGTGATATGGCACAAAATGGAGCAAAAACAGAGATTGAAGATCAAGTTTTGGAGGCTCTACCACTTGACATGAGTGCCCGTGCCAACTGGCATAAGTCGTGTCCCATTCGGCCACCAAATCAAATAGCCCATGCCCATCAACACAAGTCGTGCTTCATTTTGTGCACTAGACCAGAGGGCCTATGCCAGCGGGCACAAGCCATATTTCATACTGGACATCAAACTAGAGGGCACGTTCCAACTGGCATAGGTTGTGCTCAAAGCCATTGAAATCAGTCAGCGCCCGACACGGGCACCTATGTCGTCGGGCATGACCCGTGTTGGGTAATCAATCCTTTTCCATTTAGGCTGATTCAAACTTACAGATGAGAGATATCAACCAGGTGTCATCCAAGGGCCCTAAGGAAGTTCCAAGAGGTGACCTAAAGCTGATCCGAAGCCTTCTACACAAGGAGGGAAGATTGAGAGCCACTTGGAGGAAGATTGAGAGCCACTTGGAGGAAGATTGATAGCATCAAGCCTAAGCTTTTCTCTTCGTTCTCTGAATTTTTGAATTTGTATTCAAATTTCTATGATTTGAACATGATTTGTGGTTGTTATCCCATCTCTATGGGTAAACTCTAGATCCTAGGATTAAAGATTAGATGTAAACACTATTTTGACCAATCTATGCATGTTTGATTTCTTCTATTTCAATGTTATGTTGAATTGTGGTCCAGATTTGCCATGTAAATACAATCTTGATGCCAAAATCATGGGATTGGTATCTTACGAGGAATCAGGGATGGACAAAAAGAGAAACTCGGTCCTTCGACTCATAGAAAACTGATACATGGAGAATCAACTGCGAAAGTAGATAGATGTGCCACGAAGAACCCTAGGCTATCATAGAATCTAATGGATCAACCCTAATTCATCATCACATAGTAGGAAATTGGTCACTTGGGATTGTAGGATCTCGTGACATGTTCCCCCTTTAGGAAATGATCTTTAATTTCGACCGTTCTAAAAGTAGGTGTTAATTAGGATTGGTACGCTAGTGTAGTTCCAAAAGTTTACATTAGATTCATAGGATAGTCTACCTACATGAATCACCATTGAGAATAGGAACTTAAACATGGATCAAGCATTTACTAACAATGTGGTGAAACTAAAATTGTAGAATTGCTTTTACTGATTGTCTTCTTCTGCCCTCTACTGCCTAGCATTCTCTTTCTTTCACTCTCTTCTCTTCATCACTATTCCCTTAATTTTCTCATTTATAACACTCACATTATCGATTAGTCTAGACAACTAAGTCGGAGTAGTAAGCTAGTACTTGATCACTAGTCCCTATGGATTAGATCTTTCATTATTTGACAATATTTTTATGCACTTGTGGATTTATCCATCACTTCACCGCTATCATTTAATTAGAGAGATCATAAGTAGGAAAGAAATACAAATTGAGAAATTTTCCACCAAAAGGAACTTAGCAGATCTTTTGACAAAAGCTCTACCATAAAGTAAGTTTGAGAGTCACGTCGAGTCTTCTGGTATTAGATACCAAGGTAATTGGCATTAGGTCAAGTGGGAGTATGTTATATTTGAGAAGTGTTCTAAGATAATCGCCTTAGATATTGTATTATTTATTGGATAAAAAAATTTCTTATTTGAGTATGCATTTTATATGTATATGATATTGATCTTAAACTCAATAATGAAGTCCACAACACAATACATAGCATGAGAGAAAAATTATAATTGGATCATAATTAGTGGATAACTCTCCATATGTAATTATGTACATATTAAAATATTCCATATTCAATGAATGGATGAGATTAGACATCATCAAATCTATAAAACTAGTATGTTATACACCTTGATTTATCCATGTAGTCGATCTTCACTAGTTGGAAAAATTGGGATGTTGTGCGTTAACATATGGATGTTGGTAAAGAGTAACTAGTTCATTAGTATGACCAACTCTAAGACTCATGAGGTTCTATACATGTCAATTAAGATCTCATTGCAGCTCAAGTGTAAGTTTCCTTAGACTTAAGGTATTCAAGTCATCTTGGTCATGGAATCTTATATTTTAATATCTTGGAAATCATCTCCTAAGAAGTGCAAGTCTAGGATGATTGGGTATAAGTCACTATGTCCAAAGGTGTTTGAATATCCCATAAAGGATTCACCACTACTTTTATAAGGAGACATATCTCCTATAGTATTTTGTCATGATTATTACTCATAAGTCTTGGCTAAAACATTACATATCAAGAAAATGGTCTTCTTGGACATATGTTTGAGTAATTTGAATCCACAGGATAAGGAATTACTACTTGGGCTAGGTGTGATGTAGTTAGCCTAGTGGAGACTGACACATAGATCATGTCCTAAACTAAGTGGATATATGATGAGTGAAAGGAATAGACGTATTGATAATTATAGCTACTGAAAGGTTTAAGATTTAGTTCTGGGATCAACTATAATTTTTTGACTAATTAAGGATCACGATTTACTAATAGGTGTCACTCATGATCTATTTATAATTAATAGCTAATTATGAATGACTAACATAAATTAGAAACTTATTGGCTCACACATACTACGAGTATATCCGAAAGACTTAAAATAAGTTTAAGAATTAGATTCTCAGATTGAGAGATACTAAGTTTAGTAGGACTAGATGAGGAGCAAATATGGAAGATATTTGTTAGACGGAAGCAATGGTGGGTCATGCCTTTTGAAAGCAAGGTTAAATTCATTATGGTTCAATAATAAACCAAATTGGTTTGCTTTAGTTATGAACTAAAATTGGTTTGGTTATAAACCGAGATAGTTTGATTTTGAACCAAACTTCATGCTTATGGATTGGATTGCTATTAGGTTTTTGATTTGGGAGATTACTTGCTCCCCTTTGTAGCAAGGGGGGAATAATGAAGAGGTATATATATAACCCTTCATGAGGAGAAGAGAATTAATTAATGATTCATTTTTAAAAACTAATTGGATTAGGGCTTCTCCTCCTCTCTTCTCGCCCTCTCTTTCCGTAGCCCAACCAGCTCCTTGTGTTGCGCCTCTAGCTACTGTCGCCATCGGCCTTACAACCACTTGCTTCCTGCAAGCCGCCCCACAGTTGGCCACCATCCGCTAGCCCAAAAGTAATCGGTAGCAGCCCCTTTCCAGGCAAACATTAGCCTTCGAACAACGAGGAAGGTCCTCCTTGCTTGCTACCACAAGGCACCTTCACTTGTCACTGGCCACTTGCTAGCTTCCAGCAACCCTCTAGCTACCTGTCCTTATTGCCAGACCCTCGAGGTCGGTTGCCTGCTATCTCCTGCCTGCTTCCAAGCTACCCGGACAGAGGCAAAGCACCACCGGACAGCAACTCCAAGTTGTTGTCCCTTAGTGTGTGGGTTTCTCCCTTCCGTCACTTTGTGTCACTGGGTTGCCCTTATTGCTGGGCACAAAGTTGAGCCGATGATATCTCTTGGATTGCTTTGTCTCTTCTTTCAGGTAGTACCAAATTGGAGATGAAACTTATGGTTCAGCGAAGCCATCTTGAAGATATCTTAGTGTGGATATCAATAGAGACAAATTTGGTCAAGTTTGCTAGTTAATGTCATTCCAGCTTAACGTCATCCAACAAGTATAATTTCATTTTTAAAATTCTTGTTCTATGGCTATATCTATACATGTGTGTATCATGTATGTGTATGATGTCCATGTTATAATAATTTAGATAATCATTATGCTTCCACTACTTGTTTACGAAATAAATTTTTTAAAACACACATAGAGACACCCTCTAACAACTAATGAAGCTGTGAATGGAGACATACCTATAACTTGGGGTCACCTTAATAGTTGTATCAAGATGAGATCATTTGTTGATTGATAATGATCAGAGTAAATGTACCCATCATTTACTAAACCTGCTAGAGTCCAGATGAGAATTCTAGAGTTGAATTTAGGATTAAGCATTGGAAATGTCTATATCAAAATTTGTACGATGTTAAAATTAAAAAAAAATGTACTTTTGATTAGTAAAGAGAAAAATATCATAGTATGTGATTCATACCACATATGTCATAGCAACAGTAAGTTTTGTAGAAGAATGGATTCCTACTTCTCTACTATGTGAGACTAAGATTATGAGTTAATCTCAATTTTGTCCTCAATGATTTTTTTAGTTGTCTACTTAAAGCTCTAATCAATGACTACTACTTTAGTATGTATCCTAATAACTATAGTTGATTCAGTTTATGAAACATAGCAAAAAAGGAATGCATTCTAGCTAAAAAGGAAAAAATAAAATAGATTTACATCTTTGACATTATTCACTAGTCGATCAATTATATTTTTTTATTGAGTATATAAAATATGATTGTGAATAATTATATTGATTGGAGATATTAAATATGCACTCAAAATAATAATCATTATGAAGCATTAGAGATGTTCATATTGTAGGATCGAATGAGTGCGATAGAAGAGGGGGAGGGTGAATATCGCACTTTTAAAAAATTTTCTTTTACTCGTTTAAAACAAAATCGTACAGTGGAAAAGTAGATAACAGGTTCGGTTATTTGGTTTGGAGCATAGGTCGACTCCTACTCCAAGGCCCGCGATCCTTGATCGCACCGATAGACAAATCACTAAAAACTCTTCTTTCCGAAAACCTCGGAAAGAAGCAGTGCGTATAAGAAAATGAGTAAGATAGTAACAACCTACTATCTTACTTGAGTTAAATACAATGCAAGCAGTAAAATAAAAATATATCAACGGTATGTTAAAGTTGAAGCTCAATCGACACTTGAATGATGTAGTTGCTTGCGAGTTGTAGTAGCAGTAACACAAGCAGCTTTCATAGAGATGATCTTCCAATCAACCAGAATTCGTATTTCAACCTCGGACCTTAAGCTCTCTTTTATAGGAGTCGTCGATGGTCGGTCGACCGATCCCCAGGTTTGGTCGACCGAACTAGCTCCCTTCCATCTTCGCTGAGATCTGACTATGATTCGATCTTGGCATTTACTGTCATTAAAGTGTTCCATCAACCGATCACCTTTTTTGGTCGATCAAACAGAGAGTTTCCCTATTGCCAAGATTCTCACTTAATGCTGCATTGATGAGGTATTGTTCGATCAACTGATCTGCTAGTTTGGTCGACCTATCAGCTTAGCTTCCTTCTCTGCTTCTGACTGAATTGATCTGTGCCACATCGTCAGGGTTCGATCAACCGATCCTTTGGTTCGGTCGACCGATCAGGTTCTGATAGGATTTCACTCTGGTTTGGTCTGGACTTGTGTCTGCTCTAAGTTAGTCTGGTTCGGTCGACCGATCCTCCTGTTTAGTCGATCGATCAAGTTGAACTTACAAAACAGAGTTAAATAGTATATTCCTGCAAAACAGAGATTAGCACAGTAATATATAAAATGCATGAGTAAAAATAATAGACAGTTCAATTGTCTTGATCTCAACTTGGAAACCTTTCCAGTTTCTTCAATTGGATCAGCGACCTTAGGTTGTTTCCTTCAGGAACACAACCTCACTGTCGCTCCTCTAGTTGTTTACCTCAACCTATCTGCCAAACTTTGATCCTCTAGATCTGTTTGGACTTTTCACTTAGCCTTGATCGGCTCGCCAGGACTTTCTCGATCTTCGGTCCTCTAGACCTCTCGATCTCACTGTCAAGTGTCGGTCCTCTTGACCCACTTCGTCTTTCCAGCTGGGTTCCATAATCTGCTAAGACTTTTCCTGCCTAGCCTCTAACTAGGTCTTTCTTGGTTGAGTAAACAACCTGCACACTTAGTCAACTTGTTAGATCACAACAAGACTTGACTTGAACCTTTGACAACATCAAAACTTAGGTTTGATTCTGGTGCAACTTGCACCAACACATATTGATGTAAATAATTTAATCCGGGGTAAATGCAAAATATTAGTGTCTCCAATTTATGATGAGCCACTATGTAAAGTATAACTTTCTTAGCTTCGATTGGTCAATATGTTTATTGTCGCACAAATCATTTTTCCTTATGTATAAATTAGATGTTCTTATTTGATTTTTGTGACTTGACTTGGACGAGTGAAAGATATTCGTAGTGGGACACGTTGCCTGGTAGTGGGCACACGTTGCCTTCCCATATATCATTTATATATGAGCATCCAAGTAACAAAAGCAACGAGATACAAGGAAGGGGTTTTTTTTAATGCTTTTGTACAAGAAGAACATCTAGGGATTTGGCTCGTGAATGAAAGGGTGGTTCATTGTAATCCTCTTGGTGACAGTAGACACAAACAACAAGTAGAAACATTATCTTTCTAAAGGCACTATAAGTGTTTCTCATTAATTAGAATAATATGACATGCTTTTTTTTTATGAAAGCGTAAATATATATCATCAAAAAATCATACAAGAATTAATGATACCGTTGGTTCCTACTCATCACGTGTTGACATTTGCTAGATTGGAGAGAGTACGCATGGCACCGCTAAAGGGTTGGTGTAGGCACAAAACACCAACCTACATCATTTTTGAACATAATCAAAAATAAAATACAAACACAATCACAATACACACCAATACACCATTGCCACCGATGCACTATCAACATCGTCTCTATGATCCCATCCGTCTACCACTTTGCCTCCATGATCGTCCACAACTCCTAGTCACACCCCAAGAAACCATCAGCCTATCATTAAGTCTGGTAGCCCTCTCCAGTGATCATCTGAGTTTGAAAAAGAACATCACACCACATTTCAGCTCAACCTGGTCCTCCATCTATTCTATGATTTCAGCGAAACTCCGGCCAAGTTGTCGTCATTCCAGCCGCCCATCGCACTCCCCCGTGAGGGGCACAACTCACTAGCAGAAGATGTGAACGACTCTATGTCGATAGCCCTCCAAAACTGAGATTGGACGTTGCATGATTCATCCTTGCGTTTAGCCCTTGCAGCAGCTCCCCAAGCAACATTTCTTCCGATTAGCAAACCCCCCCGCCCCCCCCCCCATTCTGTCTCTCCCCTCTTCGGCAATCGTCTACCTTGACAAAGTTAAATCCGCCTCCCTCCTCCATATGCACTCGCTTGGTCCAGATTTACATCAAAAGGGAGACTACCATCGCTTGGGAGGGGGGCTCCTTCACTTGTGTGGTAGCATTGGTTTGGCTGGCCTAAGCTGGGCAATTTTGCCGGAGAAGAATGTGATGCTTATCGCTGCAGTTTTTGGACTCAAGCAAAAACCCCCAATATTCATACTCCACAATCCTCCACATGATGTATCATTTGCTCTCTCTCCCCGAAGTATCACCCTCTCCTCCTTTCCGCCTCCCACAATCGATAATTGATCTAGCTCCACTGTGATTCCCCAGTTGGGTTGAAAGCCTTGCTCAATCCAGAGAAACCCATCTTTCCGAGGCTACTCGTTGTTTTGGGGTGAACTATGTTCCCACCATTTTCTGTTCTCAGCCACCATCGTCAACAGTGAGCTCGCACTAGGCCTCGCACTGTGGGGGAGAGGTCACCTTCCTCTTGCAGCTGCTAGCTCTGGGAGGGGGGAAGGTTCATTAACGTAACATGTGTTACTTTTTTTTGGGAGGAAAGAAAGATGAATGAATATTAAATATATAAAGTTACAAAAATATCCTTACTTTTTAAATTAGACATTTTTCATAATATTAATATTTATTTTATAAATATAAGTCAGATATTTTTAATAATAAAATTAATTTTTTATATTATCATTTAAATTAGTTATTTTTTAATAAAAAATTAATCTTTTATACTATTCATAATAAAATAATGAATCATCGATAATCAACTAATTAAATGAGAAATAATGAAAATAATGATTTTAGAAATCTTAAATAAAAAAATTTGAAAGATAACACTGATAACGAGAATTCTTATTCTTTAAAAACTTATTAAATTTTAATGAAAAATTTAAAAATAATAGATATCCTCTTAAATTTTAATGACAAAAATAATTTTTTTTTCTTCAATTCAGTTAGCAGATGTATCGGATCCCCTCCTCTAATAATCTGGCAACAAGCGAGCTGTAAAGAAGACAAGGAAATTGGACGTCGGCAATATAGCAAAATTAGAAATTGGAACATTTCTTAAACTATTAAGAACAAGGATAAAATTGGAATAAAAAATCTTTTGTTTTCCCTTCCCTTCCTTACACCCCAATTCGGGTGTAAGAAAATTTCTTTTTCCATGAGTAATAAAGGTTAAATCTTACCCTTCCTTATCTTTCCTTTCCTTTCCTCACTCCTTCCCAAATAAGGTTCAAAATTTCATTTCCCCTTATTTCCCCTTCCTTCCCCTTCCCTCATCTGCTTCCAAACAGACCCTAAACGGATTTAGAGGAGGGGATATAACATGCATATTAAACTTACATCTAATATATGATAACTTTCATCGACGACTTCTTAAGGTATGCATGGATATATCTTATGAAGGAGATATCAGAAGCATAAAGTAAGTTTAGAGAATTCAATGAGACAGTTGGAGAACTTAATTAGAAACTTATATGTTTACGTATCGACAAGTGACAAATATTTCATGAGTTCACGAAGTATTTACAAGTTTGTAAGATAAGGTAGCAGTTAACATGTCCTAACACTCCATGGCAAAATGAAGTAATAGGAAAAAAAAGTACAATCACCTTTTATGTGGCAACAAGAGCATACTACATGCTAAAAATGTTTCACCTCGATTTTGGGTAGAATGCATGAAGACTATACACATGACTAATAACTGCCACAAGTATCGTTAGGATCTGTTTCACCATTTGAGAAAGCATTCTGACCCTACAACAGGAAGATGTTACATCTCTTGAAATATGATATTTGATAAAGCTTTACCGTGGTGGTTTCCTCAAATCGAAGTTTTATCAAATTCAAAGGAAATTAAAAAGAAATTACAGGAGAGACTTAGACAAGTTATAGATTGAAGAAATCACTCAAAAAATAGAATCAGAACAAAACTAGAGCGTAGAAAGAATCCAGAATAAAATTAGAACCCAGAACAGAACTAGAATCCAAATAGAAGTATAACTCAAAACAAAACCACAATTGAAAACAGAACCACAACTCATAATAGAACTAGAACCTAAAACAGAATCATAATCCAATATAGAACTACTAGCAAGAATAGAACAGGAATGCAAAAAAGAACTAAAATCCAAAATAAACTAGAATCTAAAAATAAAACTAGAAATGAGAATCGAAAATCCAGAACTCATTACCCAAAAGTTAAAAACTCAATAGCAAACAATTGAAACCCAAAACCTAAAAATCCATGACCCTGAATAGAAAACAGAAACTAAAATGCAAAAAAAAAAAAAAATCTAAAAACCAGGACCTAAAAATTAGAATTCAAAACCAGATACATGAAGAGACATTCTGAAGCAAAGAATGGAGATTGAAGACCAAATTTCAGACAAATTCATAAAGACTTAATGGTGCAAAGTTTGAAGACTTCAAAAGGCAATCTAACATGATATACAAATATACACTAAGAGAGAGTAGTCGGTAAAAAGAGTATTCAAGAATCACCACCTCTTGGTCTTCTTATTTTTTGAGATAACTAGAGTTTTATTAGGATAAATTTTTAAAAAGATCAATTATAATTTTTTAGATAAAGTATGGATTATTTGAATTGGATTAGAATAATTTTTTAAAAAAAAGGGTCCATTAGAAATTTATTAGATAAATTAAAAAATTATTTAATATTTTTAGAAAAAGCTATTAAAGTTAATGTTAACAATTTATAAAAGCAATTAGAATCTCATTCATTGAGTGGATCAAGAGTGTTTAAATTGTAATAATAGTTTTTGTTTGGTTGGTACGCATCGGTTCTCGAGAGGCTGCTGATGTGAGAGTTCCATATTTTTTTTATACAAATTTACTATAATAATAATCTCTTTCAATCTCTTTGATTCAACATATATCACTCTTAATGCTTCTAATTTTTCTTTTTTATTGCTTTAATAATCTTAGACAAATTATCGTTGGAATTTGAGAGGGAATGATCAGTCCAATCATACAAAAAAAATTTCATGAGCCACAACTCATCCATGCCCAGTCCAAGCATTTTTAAAATTGTCATCCCACGGAAAAAAAAAATCCTACAATATACCACAATTAAAATTCAACCCTTAAATATTCAATTAACCCACTCCACCATTGTCCGGAGGCTAAAAGTTATAATCGGTCTCTTATATTTGTTGCACTGATAAATGATATTAAAGGAGATTTAGTACAATATTGTATTTAAAATTTTCGAAAGGATGTAGGAGATTTAGTTTGAAATCTTAATTACCTCTCAAACAGAAGGATGAAACTTGTTCAATTCAGAGAGCACATGAAATTTAACTAACTGCTGTGGGATAAAATCTGATCTAACTCGGGGAAACTCGAACTGACATTGCTGCAGATACCTCAAAATGATTACCCCTAACGTCGAAATGGCACTTTCCGTAAAATATACACTTTTGGTTGTATGGTACATTATACGATGCAGTTGTCCATCAACTACAAACGAAGGAACAGAGTGCAGCCACGAGTGTTTATAAACCATACTTATGAACTAGCTTTTGGGGAGGTAGATGCTTTGTCCTCATCCTGGTGGTCATCTAATGGCTCATCAGGAACTTTTTTTATGCTGCTTGTAAAATCATTCTTTGCAGCATTTTCACCAGAATTCTGTTCAACTGTAGAGGATGGAATGCCCCTGGTCAACTCCGCTGATTGTCCAGATGTATTCAAGGCATGGCAATGAGGACAGTAGTATGTTATCTGAGGAAAATCCTCTTTCCGAGCAAGTCCTGCAGAAATAAAATAAATATATAGCAACACCAGACTCGTTCAGCTTTGCTAGAACTGACAGCTTTTGAAATCCACAGTTATAACATATAGCTGAAGCACAAGCATATCCACACTCCTTACCATTATGCATATGGCAGTTGCCACATATTAGTGCATAACTTTGTGAAGGATCCTCACCCACAAGTAATGCAGCTAATCGAGCAACCCAACCACCATCATTGGAGCCAGAGCCATTGTAGTGCTCAACAACCTTCTGAGTCTGTGCTGCAATTTCCTGTTCAGTCCCAACCTCATCAGATTCACTTGCCCATGTAGTAGCAGTGGTACTTCCAGTTGTATTGCTTCTTGCATGTGGTTGTTTCCGATTCCTGAGCCCTGAGGTTTGAACAGGCTCTGTATCATTGCTTTCTACAAGAGGATTTGTATTCAGTTTGTCTCCAAGAGAAATTTTCAGACCAGTGTCAGCCCCCAACTTTGATGCTAGAAATGTTGCTGCTGCAGCCTTTGCAGCAGGATCGAGATCATATTTCTGAAAGTCAGCCAATTTTCAGTACGAAGCACCAAAAGAACACAGAAAAGGAAGATAGGGATAACATTTCTCCATATTTCATATGGTAGATTTTACAATTAACATGCCACATTTTACATATGATGGAACTGAGTGGACTCAGCATGTTGGATATTCCATAAGGCTATGTATGGTAGGATAGAACAGAAAGAAAGGGACTGGAAATGGAGAATGAAAATAGAATGAGATAATAAGTGGAATGATCTAGTTCATTCTTTTGTTTGGTTGCATTAATGGAATGGACAATTCAAATGATTCATTCTATATTGGCATGTCTGGCCAATTTAACATACTCACTCCTAGTCTAAGAACATGTCTAGCTCATCCAATTTGCCTAATTTGTCCCCTTTTTCTTGATCCACTAGGCTTTGCCCCATCTACTTGCCTAGTTCACTCTGCACACTCAATTCATTAATCCGTCCAACATATCCAGTTCACTCCATCTAATCATAGCATCCCTATCTGCTTGACCCACTTGATTTATTATTTGATTCACTTGGTCTAATCCACTCAATCTGTCTACCCACCTGGACCATCCCAATGTTTTAAAAACTGGACCAGGCATCTTGGTCCAACCAAAAAAATGAGAACAAATCTGGCTTGGACTTACACAAATGTTGGTCTATATCATAACCAGCAAAATTGGAAAGACCTGATTACAAAACCAAAAATCAGTCAACCAGAACAATGGTTTGATGATAGGGCTTCTGCACATGGGCTTCCATAGATAGGTCTCTGTTAGAATTCTAGTTATTTTTTTAGTTTAATCTAATTAATTGCTATTATAGTTATCCATAGTTTTCTCATTAGCTTTCTACTATAGTGTGTGTGCAGGCATGTTTAGCTTTAATTGTAAAAAGCTTCGATTAAGATTTAGTATCAAAACTTTGTATATTTTAAATAATTCATTATGTATTTTTAATATGCTCATATATTTATGAAATATTTAAAACATATAAAAAATATATAAATTACATTTATGACATTATTTTTTGGGTCAATATGTCAAACTATCAACCCAATAGTATTACCAGTCCCATTCTGGTTTGGTTTTCAAAACACTGATCATCCTGCTAGCCAAGTTCTTCTCATCAATCCAACCTGCCTCACTCATGACGCGTACCACATGATCCTACAAGTTCAATCTCAGGTTTAGTTATTCAAATCTATTTATCCCATTTATCTGTATTTGAGATTTCAAATTGTAAGTAGTGTCATATTTAGTGGTGATGGAAAACAAACATTCCTCTCAAATTCAAAATGAGTGGAATGGAACGAGTATTCTTGGAAAGCTTATTCTATCTAAAATTATCAATCTAAACATTGGAATCAAATGATGGAGGAGAAAAAACATTCCTATTCTATCCCACCCTACCAAAGGTGACCTAAAATTTCAGGATCTAATCTAATTAATGAAGGATTTTCTAAGCTGTGATTCTCAAACATGGTTGTTTCCTACCATGTATCAGGGTCAACGAAATAAGCTGTGACCTAAAATCATTCCAATTACCTGAATAAGTTGTTGTGTCGCATAATAGTTTGTTCTTTCCTTGAGTTCATCAAGCTTCGCTTTCCTCTCTGCTCGCAGCTTTTCCAGAGTTTTCTGGTCCTTGCGATCAACTGCATGTGAGTGCAGACAATCCACTTAGAAACATGATAATTAAACTACTCTTGAGGCATCTAATGCTTTTAACATAAGAGAGACTCAATTCACAAACAGAGCCACAAGAGAAATGTTGTTTTATTTTCAGGGAAATGCAAATTGCTAGAATTACAAAATGAAATCACTTGATAAATTAATCTCATATTGCATCTTTTAATGGTAAAAAAAAAGTTTACATCCAATTGTTTCAAATTTTACCATCAGATTTCAAAATGGATAAATACTTAGTTCTCAAGATGCACTGATAGTAAAGTTTTGCAAACTAGTAGGTAGCCCACACATCAACTGGCAGAAAAGATAGAACTTTCTCATTAATCATCACAAATTAACATTGTTTCTGTTTGATTTGCCTCCATTTTTTTATGAAATCAAGCATAAAGGCAGACAACTGCTATATTTGTTGGAGTATGCTGCTTAATTCAACTGTATTTTCTATAAAACTATGCCTACCCATGTTTTGGTAACAATGCAGAACCATAAATTATAAGTTGGCATGGAGGATGAAAGTCAATTTCACAAATCTTTCTAGGTAAAATTGTTCTCCAAATTATTTAACTCTGTCAAATTAGTGAACAAATTTGATAATATTGCCATCAAATAGAAAAATCCCCTATTGTTATGGTCCAAAAATTGAAAGTAAATATCAAGCAAATACTAGGCCACAGAACTTCCAACGTCAGCATTTACCAAATCATAAACTGATTTAGAAAAGAAACTGCAGAAAATAAGAGGGACCTTGAAATCTTGGAGAATCACGGCCTGTTTCCTAAGAAGATGAATGATTGAATAATTAAGAGCTATGTCTAGGTCAACCTTGTTACTTTCTAAATTGTTCAAATAGCTTCATAATTTATATCAGAAATTGCAGGGTAATTTGTTATATTTTTAATTGAAATGATCTGAAAAAGCCAGGATACGAATGTAGAGGAGAAACAGAATTGAAAGCTAGCAAGAACTTGTCAGAATGTTTTCATATCCAATTAGAATGTGAGGAATTTCAGTAACAATGTGTTAAAAGTTCCCTTCTGCAGTAAAATTACAAGTGAATCTACACTCATATGCTGATGCTGTTTGTCATCACAAGTCACGAGTGTCACAAACAGCCTCATCTTGTCTATAACTATGAGCACAAAAACAGTAAGAAAAACAAACATAAGCTGTGTTGCAAGAAACATTATCAAAGGAAGCTCTAAAAATTTTATATTGAAGAAACGTATGAGAAATAGGAAGATCATGTTCAAGTGTAGAGTCAGAGATATTTACGTATTCTCGTGAAGCTTACAAGTGTTGAATAGATAACAGAAGATAAAACAGGCAAAGCAAACATAGGTAGAACTCGAATTGCCCTCATCTGCCAGCTCAGATCTGCATATCTAGTTGTCATGATAGCATAAACGACAGCTACAACCTGGCAAAACATCAAAAGCTTTGTTAAAGTTATTGTGCATGGATTAGTAACTATAAAATATTTGCAAAACTATTCCAATGGATCATCAAAATAATATGCATGTGTACTGAACTTTAGAGAGATTTCCTGACATAGCAGAAACACAACTGTGGAATAAAAAATAGGAAACATAAAACAACATGCAATAGCAGCACCATTGTTCTCTTTTTAGAGCAAGTCAAGTAGATACAAGAGGCAGAAAAATAAATAATAAAAGATTACCAAATTCTATACATGGATTTTACACTGTTATTTTTAAAAAAAAATATTAGCAAATGTCAGCTAAAAATACATTCTTTGTGGCAAAGCTCAGACAATACCTAGTGCATATTAATCTGATAGTCATAGTTCTATCTAGATATGCACTAACTCTAGCCGAATAACTGGAGTTTGATTACTGAGTAACTGAATCCTTTAACAACCTCAATTAGAACTATTTATTTATGTGCAGAACTAGTAATTATCTAATGAATTCATAAAGCCTGTGCTATGTCCAGCAAATGTTCATATGGACATATACTACCTGAAAGTCAATGTGGAACTGATTAATGGAAACTCAATCAAGAAATTAAAATTTAACCTATGTCAGATGATCAGGTAGTCAGATAGTTAAAAAAATTTGACTCATTGCTATCCCTTCCCAGATCCTAGGAACCAGAAGGCAGGATTATCCAGATTACAGCTGATAGAAAGTAAAGAAGAAGCCACTAAAGAGGCAATAGCAAGTCGCAAATGTAGCAAGGAAAACAGGGGGAGAAAAGAAGGTAACATCAGGGCAAAACCAAGATGGAGTGGTAGATGAAATGATTAAGGTGGAACAAAAGGGAAAAAAGAATTTGAATAAAGCATATGATAGAAGTGCAACGAAAGGTGAAAAATAAACTTGAAGAAGAATATATACATGGGTGCACACAAGTGTAGGTGAGTGTGAAAGAGAAATCTGGACACTAAACTGCACGTTGAAAAAAACAATCTTTAAAATTGGTTTTCCAAGCATAAATCAAGGAATATGAAGTCATTGAATTAAAATTTAACATTTTATATTTGGTTATCTAGTTAACTTTGCATATGATTTTCATATTTAGGCAAAGGTTAAGTTAGAAAAATAATTGTTGCCAAGTATGCAAATACAGTGAAGTTTGGCATGGTGCAACAAGATGAAGTATCAGTGGGTCTCAAAGACTAGATGCTAGGCAAGATGGAGTCTTAGTAAGTCCGGAACTAAGATAAAGGTAAGATAAAGTGATATGAACCCCACCAACAAATGTGATGGAACCCGAGACAAAGATGGATAGAGCCCCAAGAACTATATGACAAGAGTGTGAGTCTTCACCCGTAACCAAGAATTGGCATGAACCAAACCTACGATGGAAAGAAACGTCACACCCGGGGTGATAAGTTTCGATGGGTTGAACGCCACGAGAGTAAACTCGATAAGTTTAGAAAGTCCTTTCAAGAACTAAGAGAGCACACAATCTCACCAAAAACTAAGTTCCTTCATACTAAGATGTCCCTCCCTTAATGGGAGTGAACAAGGAAAAGTACAAGATAAGTGCATGCACAATTAGAGTCCCTATGTGGCATGCCTCATGCAAGCTATCTAGGAACCCAAAACAAAATAAATGCATGCACAATTAGAGTCTCAAGTCGCATGCTTCATTAAACAATCTAAAATACTTAAGTCTTCATGCATGAACGAGTTCCCATGCTTATTAGCGTTCTTTCATTAAGCACGGCCGAGTCATGGATGGTTATGCCCGATTACGTGGATTAGGCCACAACTAGCAGTTGGGATTATCTTGGTCTCTCCTTGCTCATAGTCCGCCCAATATTTTTTGATTAGCCCATTTAGTGCTTCCTTGAAACGCTTTGCCCGCAGTCTTGTAATTGGGCCTTCCGGAAGTGATAATTGATCTCTCCTAGCTTCAACCCTTGGTTTTCCAAGCATAAATCAAGCAATATGAAGTCATTGAATTAAAATTTAATATTTTATAGTTGGTTATCTAGTTAACTTTGCAAAAGGTTTTTCATGTTTAGGCAAAGGTTAAGTTAGAAAAATAATTGTTGCCATGTATGCAAATAAAGTAAAGTTTGACATGGTGCAACAAGATGAAGTATCAGTGTGTCTCAAAGACTAGATGCTAGGCGAGATGGAGTCTTAGTAAGTCCGGAACTAAGATAAAGTCTCAACAGGTCAGGAAGACAAGATGCCAAGCAAAAAGATGAAGTCTCGAAAGCATGGAGCCTCTTGGCACAAAGGTAATCCTTGGTACCAAGGTAATCTCTATCAGAAAGAGTTGACGTGTATATGTATACTGGGAATGAATAATGAGATTAGATTTAAGGCTCAACCTTAGAAGTGGTTAGATTAAGAGCATAGTTGATTGAGAGGACTTTTCATTCGATTGGTTAGTCAACTAAGGAGTTGACTCGTGACTAAATAAACAATCAAAATATTTCTATTTGGTGGATAGTCAACTCATTCCTCGTAGCAATCTGACAACAAATAGTAAAACCTGTAAAGAGTTGTAATCATTAAATTGATGAGTCTAGAAGGCGATGGTCAAGATAACTAAACCTAAGAACTTATCACTCAACTAATAACCAAAACGACTACTGTGTCGTTAGCTAACGAACACAAGCAACCGGTTGAAAGGTTACTTCGTAGACAAATTTGAATATGAAGGTTATGGCTATATATAGGAGCTTGTGAAGGCTCGGGATGGAAAGGGAGAACATGTAGACTCAAATTCTTGTGCTTGCAGTGCTCAAAACTCTTGTTCTCTCTAAGTTCTCTCTTGTTGTAATCTTTTTGTGCATCATCTCCATTATTCTAAGAAGATATTTGTAAGAGGTTTATCCACCTTTAGTTGTTGGCCAAGAAGGAGAAAACTAGTGGTGTTTCAAAGTGATGAACCACTTGAAGTATCATAGGCCATGGAAAAGGAGCCCACAAGCACGTCAAACTCGTGTTCTTGTGTTATGCATTAATTTGTAATTCTGTTCGTCTATTGTTTTGTATGTTTTCGCTTAGCAAACTAACATTCAGGAAAAAAGATCAAGCACAAATGTAGTCTACTCACTGCACCCTCCACCCTTTAGTCGCATCTCACGATCTAACAATTAGAATTAAAGCAAGGTTGCTCTAGTTAGACTAACCATCGATAAAGCATGGCTTAGAAGAAGATGCAAGATCAACCGAAACTAAGATGGATTTTAGAGACAAATTTGGCTTTGATATTTGAATTTCTCCACATTCTAGAGTAGGAGGATTTTCTCAATGAAGGTTGAGAATGGAGACTTTCACACAAATCAACATCGAACATTCGTTGCATTGAGAAAAGAGTTTTTGAAACTCTAAGGGTCAAAAAGAGAAAAGTTCTCAACAGAGAAAAGTGGAACGAGGAGAAAATCAATCAATTTAAGGCAAATGATAGAATAATAAATTTGTTAATTAAAAATTTTGTCTAACAATGTTTTGTGCAGAGTATGCAGAATAGGTGACTACAAGAATGCTCATGAATTATGGACGAAGTTAGTAAAAAAAAATTTAAAAATCATTATCAGCACAAACAAAGCCTACAGGAGAGCCTTTTTGGCTCTAGAACGAGTCGGAGGATGAGAGAAGCTCAACCTCCGAGATAAAAGTTGAGGAACCATTGACCTCTTCATCCAAGAGTATGCAATACGAGAGCTCCAGCTCTACCTCTCTAAGTCTTAAGGATCTAACATTTAAAGGTATATTGAATTTAATTAACAAAACTTATATAATATGCTTTTAATGGTAGGAAAATGGTACAATGCAAGAATAATATCCTAGCTTGTGAGGGAGAAGATCCAAGTGGCTCCCAAGGTTAAGGATAAACCCAAAGAAGTCACACCCATAGTACGAAAAGAGAAGGGGCACATAGTATGCTTCTGTTGAATTGACAAAGATCATTACGACAACCAAGGTCCAATCGAAGGCAACCTAAGAAACAAAGGAGAGGAAGCTCAAGACAAGGGGGGCTCCTATGGTATGATCATCTTGCAATTTTGCTTTATTGAATGATGTACCTTATTATAAGATAAAGTTGAGTACAATAAATCCAATGTGGTCCAATCCTTCCCCGGGGCCCACATTGGTGAGGGCTTAGTGCACTAGGTGCCTTTATATAATAAGAATAGAAAAAGTGATGCTCTTAGGATTAATTCTAGATCAAGGCATGATAGGCAAAAAGAATCTAGAATTAGGGAGTTAAAGTAGAAAAATCAAGTTGAGGTCAATTAAAATGACAAATGGATCTAAGAAGCAAGACCTAGGTTTCCAACAAAAAAAAAGGTCTAGGATACAAACCAAAGTCAAATGATAGTGTGTCAACCTATCATAAGGTTCCTTTTGACTATGGAACAAAGTCAAAGAAATCTATTACCAATATATCAAAGGAGGTCCCATAGAAATAACTTAATGAGAGACCATCAAGGCTAAGGCTTCTAAGAAGCCTAAGAAAGTTATTAAAAAGGTATTAAGGGAGGTTATCCCTTGTGAGTACGTTGAAAACCCCAAGGAGTTCCAATAGGTATTGAATCCCAAAGAATGTGATTCCACCATGCTAAATGGTATAGGATGTGTCATCTATTTTGGGAGAGGAGTTATCTCAACCGTGACAAAGTCGACTCCTCGAAGGAATATTCGTGTAATTGGGATACTTAGGAAATGAATGTCATAAGCCTACTCCTATAAGGTTCTAGAGTGTGTCAAATAAATTTGGATAAGTGGAAAAGTCAATTTGAGTGTTTAGACACTTAAGATTTGTTTATGCATTAAGATGGAAAATTAGCTAGAGTTTTATGTCAACACTACATAGAAAGGAATTCTAAGATGAGAGTTTGATATATTCTCTAGAAATCCATAAGTGTGCCAAAATTGGTTTGGGCACATTGATAGGAATTAATAATGATAGGATTAAGCATGCTTAATTTGTGTTGATTTGGTTTAATTTATATATATGTGATGAATTATATGCTTTAATCAAGTCATGATAAATTCATATCATGTAATTTGGACTAAGGATGATGGCAACAATTAATCCTAGGTAGGAGTGTTAATTGGGATTGTAGTATAGACTTATATGATCACCTTAGCTTAGAGAGGACACTTGAAGCCTTATCACAACTTAAGGTTGATTTGTTGGTATGTTTAAACAAGATAAACTAAGTGTAATCAACACACATTAATCATAAAAATAATTGTGGGAAAGCTTATGTACAAGTCATCTAAATATAACCCAAAGATGATAATTGAAAATTTCAATCCAAAATGAATTTCAAAATATTTTTTTAAAACTTTAGGAAACCAGTTTTGAACTGGAGCACTTGGATAATACAAAATTCGACGCGAAACATTACAGTTTTCATAGTTCTTGACTTTGTGCTAATTTTGAAAATTTGTTTATTTTCATAAAAATGTATTTTTTTCAAAGAAAGATAATAATATACCAAGTGTGTTCATAATGTCTCATGAACTTTTAAAGATTTTTAAATTTACGGTTGAAATGGTTTTTTGGCCTCAATAGACAGCACTAGTTATGCATCACTTATGGCAGTCAATTAGGTTGGAATGAGTCAACTATGTTGGGATGAGTTTGACTCACTAGGTCTATCAGTTGACTAGCACACAAATTGCAAAAAAGGTACAGTGTTTTATTTTCAACTGAAAATGGATTTTTGAGCATTCATCCCTATTCCCATGTACCTGATATAATTACCAAGAAGTAGGGAAGCGTGTTCAACAACTCTTTTATGGATTAAAAGAGTTATTATTTGTGCAATTTAAAGGAGAATGTGAAATTAAGGGGAGGAACTTATGTTGTGACTAAATACCATGCTTGGCAAACACTTAGTAT
Organism: Zingiber officinale; assembly: GCF_018446385.1. Taxonomy (NCBI): domain Eukaryota; kingdom Viridiplantae; phylum Streptophyta; class Magnoliopsida; order Zingiberales; family Zingiberaceae; genus Zingiber; species Zingiber officinale. The sequence continues at coordinate 40,129,297 of NC_055997.1, read as the reverse complement.
CGTTGGTAACACTAGAGCTTAAGGTTGAGCATTCGACTAATTCTCAAGGGGGAGAAATGAATGGATTATTATGCTTGTGATGCGTAGTTAGGTGTCTTCATTTTTATCAATGTCAATGGGCCAAGGGGAGAGATGATGAGTTTAAGTTAGAAAACATTACCTTAATCATGGACCATGTATGTCGAGGGGGAGAAGTGATTAGAAGTATTGTTTGTGCATCATTTGTATTGCAATTTGTCTTTATAATGCTTTTATGAAACATGGTTTAAACTTAAACCGGTTGTCAAATATTGTAATGGATTGGTGTGACCATGCATGTAGTTTACGTGTGATTTAACATTTGGACAATGTTTAAGTTAGGAAAATATTTATTGATCTCACATGTGAGTTGAGTATACATGTGCAAAAAAAAACAAAATAACGTGTTGTAGGTGCAATAAGATGAAGTCCCAATAAGTCAAAAAGATCGAATGTTAGTCACCCCGCACAGAAGATGAAGTCCTACTAGGTTAGGAAGACCAAGTACTAGGCAGAAGCATAGAGCCTTTTAATACGAAGGGTAAGCTTTGTGAAAAGGAGTTTGAGTGTATATGTATACAGGGAACGAATGAGATTAAATTTAGGAACGGACTCAGCCTAAGAAGTGGTTGGAATTAGAGATGCAATTGACTGAAAGGGGTTTTCGGGTGACTAAGCAGTCGACTCATGACCAAACTTTTTGTTCGTTGGGCGGTTGACTGATGCTTCAGTCAATTGACTACTCATAGGAGTCCAATGATAACCAATGTAAAAAATATTGAACATATTAACAAGTACAAAAGGTGATGATCATGAAACCTATACATAAGAGGTAGTCAATATTTGACTAATAGTCAATATCAATAGATTGATGTGAGCTAACGAATTCAAGTAACCAATCAATTAATGGCATGGATGAATCACCTGATCACAAACAAAAAGGCTATATGGCTATGGTTATATATAGGAACTTGCGAAGTCGCAGGAATGCAAAGGGGAAACCTGTGGATTTAAATTCTTGTGCTCAAAACTCTTGTTCTTTTTAAGTGCTCTCTTATTATAATCTTCTTGTGCTTTATCTCCCTTATTGTAAGAAGATATTGTCAGAGATTTCTCCACCTACAAATGTTGGCAAAGAAGGAGAAAACTAGTAGTGCTTTCGAGGGGTGATGCACCTGAATGATCATGTGCTGTGGAATAGGAACTAGGGGACTGCCAAACCACGTTAAACGCTTGTGTTGTACATTAGTTTGTATTTCTATTCTTGTCTAGTGCTTTGTATTTTTCCATTCTACAAACTAACATTGCAGAAACAAGAATGAGCTCGAATGACATCTATTCACCCCTCCCTATGTCTCACAATCCAACAAACTTATCTTTGTGATATATGAAATAAAATCAATAAAAAATTAGTTCAACATGACTCGGTAAGAACTTAAGAATATTGCAAACGTGCATTAGAATAAGTTCCAATTGTGTTTTTACCCCCACTATATGAGGCATACAATGTCAAGTTTACTTTCCGATTAATCCTACCATTTCACGCTTCAAGTCAAACTTCTTATGACTTCAACAAAGTCAATTGCCAATACTTGAATCGAAAATCATCACAGAAACATGAATCTTTTCTTCACTAACCTACTAAAAAATGGATAACAAAATAGTAGGTTTTAAGGTTCTCTGGTGAATTTAATAAAACACTAATTGAAATGCTTCAATTTTAACACTGACCAACTGTAACAAGTACTATGCTAAAATTCAAATAGTTGAAAATTATTTTCCAAATATTATAATCTAAGGTTTTAAGAAAATTGGCCATAAAATATGTTGAATACGAGAGCAAGAAAAAAGCTACAGACCCTTATTTCAACTGAGTGGGCCTACGAACCTCAATTTATGGTGCTTGTAAGCTACGCAGGAATAGAAAGATTTTAGTATCTCTCCTAATGAGCCCATTCATCTATAGTCTATTATCAAACTTAAGTGGTCAATTTTAAATTTCACATTTTTTGTATGAAGATCTCAAAAATATGCTAAAACTTCTGATGCAAAACAACCAAATTTCATGAAAGAGGAAAAATAGTATTAACAGTGAATTCATACAAGGGATCCTAACCTTTTTTAGAAACCAATATTAGAACTAATTCTTTGTAAAAATGTAACTTAGGTTGTCCTAATAAACACTAACAAATTCACAAATAAATGCAAACCAAATTCTAACAATCACCCAAATAAATCTAAACAACTTTTTTGAAATTTCAATAACAAAATCTTTTTTAAAAAATTGCATCTTTCTCCACCTCCTAGTAACAAAGCAGAATGTTCCATCAAGTTTTATGACATCTAGCTTACAAGCAAGGCAAACAATCAGAGTATCTTTGTGGAAGATGGTTCTTACGTCTCTTGTTAAATCTCAGCAAGTACGTTAGTGTGATGTGTTATAGTTCCTCTTTTGTGATCCATGTATCTTTTATATATAGTAGTCTTTTCCAATATATCATATATTTTTTAGTGCTTTCGTGGGGAGCTAGGATTGTTTGCATATCAACAACCCTCAATCATATAGGTCAACTATAACAAGGAAGACCCGACACTGAAGTGTTGGAGTACTAGCTGTGGAATATCAACTAACAAAGAAGGGAAATTGAATATCCTTGATAAGATACTAGATCCTTTATATTGAAAAGTAAACTAATGTTCAATTTCAATAATATATGTATTAGGATATATCATTCTCACAATACTAAAAAGACTAGCAGATCGAGCATAAAGCTTCTTGTGGGAGTTCTTGAGATATCACTTAGTGTGAATGTCAATAAACACAATATCCTACAATATACTACATTGTATTCCTTTTGTTTACGATGTGCATTTACATGAATTTTACAAAATTCATTACTTAGTGTAGATTTTCTCTTAACATTGCTATGTATCTTAAATACATATAAAAAAACTTCTCAGCTAATTAAGGAGGGTGGAAGATATTAGGTAAGGAAATAGTTGGTAAAAAAAACTATTGAAAGGGTAACAAGCTTAAGACCTTCATATACAATCTCAAATAGGCTTTTATCCATAGAATGGTTTACAAAACCATTATTAGCAAATTAGGATAAAATTTAAGAAACACTATCCGCAACAGTAGGGAATCTTAAAGCAAGGTTAATGCTAAAGACCTTTCTGTTTCTGTTGAGGAAGTGGTAAGGATGTATAGAGGCCTAGGTTTTTCTTAGTTATCTAACACATATAACATTGTTACATGATCCTAACCTTGGTTCATCTCAAGGATGACACTTGTCTTTTCAAAAATGCCCTAGGAGACCTTTTATGTTGACTCCTACATTAAAAAGACCCCAAGTGTCGTTTACAAAGCATATAAATGAGTGCCCACAAATATATAATTATTCTTAATCATAAAGCCAACTAAATTATGATGATTCCTATCTTAGGTGTACTTCATCCTTAAGGTGGTCAAATCGTATTTATGTAGTTTTCATCTTGTATAGGATGACAACTACTCAACTAAATGCGTTAGCACACTTGTTGTCCTTTCTAAGTTTGTAAGCCAGATAAAAGTATACTCTTGGAGGAATTAATCTCACTTAGCATGTTTGGCATGTTTTGGTGCTTAACTTTATTTGAGACAAATGAAACAAAGTTTAGATAATAGCTTAAAACTCTTATCAAATGTGGAGCAGTGTTGTCAAGACTTTTGAAATTTCTCACTGAAGAAAATAACAGGGTGCCTTTCTAAGTTTATGTTCCCTCTAATACATATCCTAATGCATCACAAGGTACCTTGAATAATTTAGGATGGTTAAGATGTTTGAGGACATGGGCATTAGTTATCCTTTCATAAATGAGTGTCCATAAATAGGCAATCATTCTTAATCATAAAGCTAGCTAAATCATGATGATTCCTACCTTAGATGCCTTTCATCCTTACAGTGTTCAAAACATATTAATGTAGTTTCCATCTTGTATAGGATGAGTACTAAACTAAATGCGTCAGCACACTTGTTATCCTAGATTTCAAATTTGCTTGGTGATGCGATGGCAACCAAGGAACCAATTTCCAATTTCATGAGCTGCACGGATTAGCGCACGCATTTACAAGCTCTTGGTTCACAGAAAAGGGGGCATGAAGGTCGACTCGAGCTAAGGTAGAATGTGACCCAATGTTGTGCTAGTCTCGCACAACATACCCATCACCCAAGCAACGATAGTGGGAAGTTGACTTTGATTACAAAAGGATGCAGAGATAGTGATGGCAAGGCACGGAGAAGAGAGTAATACGAATAGGTGGGACATTGTTCCAACAAACTGAATGGAAATTATGGCTTTGACACCACTTGACGCAACATCAAGACTAACTCAAATTCCACCAAAGAGGAAAAATAATATTGACAAAAGATGAATTCATACAAGAGATCCTAGCCCCTTTTATAAAACCAGTATTAGGATTGGTTCTTTGTAAAAGTACGAATGGGTTATCTCAAAAAAAACTCTTACAAGCTCCTAAACAAACTCAAACAAACACCCAAATAACTCTAAATGACCTTAAAGTTTAAATAACAGAATTTTAAAACAAAAAAAAATGTGTCACCTTATATACAGTAACTATCCACTTAGGAAAGCTAACTATCATTGTGTTAAAGTCATATCCTAATTTATACATGTTTCCATCACTAGGGTAAAAATTAATCCTCCACAAGATATTGTAATGTAAAATAATGATGAAAGCACTAAACTTCAACAAAGTATAAACAAATGTCACATCAAACAAAAATATACTACGTACATATAAAAGCTTGCACGCTAGTGTTCTACATAAGAAAAGTGCGAACAAAACTATCCAACATCCATCATGCCTTGTATTAATGTTGCTAAGATCTGTGATACTAGACTCTGCTCCTAGTGCTCAAATTAAAATGGCAATCTAAACTGAATGAGGATTCAAAATAAGGCTGATCATCCAAGATTCACCAAAGACTCAACTTGATCTAGTCAGTTAATTGAGTTACTTTGTTAAGAATGTTATAAGTCCACAAATGTAACATGGAAAATCAACCAATTTATTAGATAATTGATTATCGAGACAAATAGTAACAATATCAAAGTTGAAATTATGTGGACTAACTAACTGATCCCTGAAAATTTTCAATAGAGACAAGTTCAGTTTCTAAGGAAAGTACATCATCAAGATGTATTTTTCCTAACTAATATATGGTGTGGTTATTCATTTAGGTCCGTGCAAATCTATCTCACAAGCAATAATGAAAATTCATTACAAATCATCTTTTATTCCATTAGCTAAGATTTTCTTTTGTTTCCCTCTATTTTCCATTCTAATTAGTTCAACTCTTCTACCTAAAGTGATCTCCTTTGAGCATGTCCACATTATCTCAACCAATTTACTCTAGTTTAAAACAAATATATAAGACTAACTGATATCTGACAAAACGGAATTAGACAAGCTTAACTGCCGAATACAAATCACCAACTTATGTTCTGGCTTGGCCACATTAGAGCGTAAACAACCTGGACTTGGAAACTTACACGAAACCAGTTCAAAAGGTCAGAAGAAAACTCCCTTCAGACGACCAGGGGATAAAACAACTACTTCTAGGGAGTGAACATAAGTCGTCATTCTGTAAATGCAAGAATCCAACGGTCTCTAATTCCTCAAGCTAGATCACACGTAGAGCCAGACGCTCTGCCAGACTATATTTGTTTCAGGCACACATACTCTTCTAACCTCACACAAACCGGAGACAAATCGTTCAACTCCCGCTCATGATCTACCATCATAAGTTACACACCAATGCGCAACTACATGCTTCATTCCATCCAGAATTAACCAGGATCTACAATCCAAAACACAGATCTGGCCAAAATAACACCAGAATATCGGAAAGAAAGATCCACCTCCAATAGGACGGAAAGAACGACAAGATTGCGGACGATCCGGCGGGAAGTCTGCGCCCGCCGCTTCAATCGCGAGTGCACTGCAGCCTCCTCCTTGGACAGGTACTGCAGCCGCTTCTCGTAGTCTTCCTTCCCCCGCCCGAAGATTCCGCGCCAAAGCCTAGAGAGAAAGCCCCTCCGCTGCTTCTTGGGGGGAGGAGACGGCTCTGCCGGAGCCGATGTGTGCTGCACTAATGCGACAGGGACGGCATCCTCCACGGCCATATAGGGAAGCAAAAGAAAAGTATATTGAGGAAGGGGATGCGAAAATAAGGGAAGCTTTGGGTCGGATTGGAGAGGAGAGGGAATTGCTTTTGTCGAACCGAACGGAACTTGACGAAGGGAAGGAAGAGGGATAAAGAAGGTTCTGGATTCTTACCTTTCGGCTTGGGTATTGCGCGTCGTACCGCACACGAAGTGTCTGATTGAATGGCTGTTCGATGAAATTTTATTTTAACCCTTATAGTATCGATATATTACGGAAATACCTCTTGCGGTCGACCTCCGTAGTTTAAGTTATGACTTTTTTTTTGCTCCGCATAGTTCTGACCTTGCACGACTTTGCTCGGTTTGGAAGTTGTGTTATCTTGATGATACATCACACCGTAAAACAAAACCACGCTGAGATCAGGGCTCATCAGTTTAGGTTTACTTGGGAGAGGGAGTGAGAAAAAAAGTAAAATTAAAAAAAAAAAAAAATCATAGTAGAAGAATTTTTATGATTTACTTCATTAAAATATTTAGATAAATGGATAATTTTAAACTAAAATTAATCATCTCAAAATCAGATAGAAAGCACGGATGAAAAAAAATAATGCATGTATCTCTTTTCATTCATAAAATTATACTATATATCAAAAAAATGATATATGTACTCTCTTTTAACTCACAAAATTATACTATGTACTTATAAAATGAGGCATGTAGCATTTTTAATTTACAAAATTATGTCGCATATATCGACTTTCCTCTATCAAGATAAACAAGCATGCAAAGGAATGGATAGATACTTTTCCTTGTTTATATGTGTAAAAACAAAGGACAGATGGATTTCGAAACCATCAACTGATTGTTTTTATTTCTATTTTTCATCCTCTCAAAAATGGGCGGAAGCAAGCGGACGGAAGCGAGAGAGTGAGTCATCTCAAAATCCCCTTTGCCTTCTACGGGACTCTTCACTAGAGCACTCTACTTGTAGCACCAAGCAAGCTTCCCTATTTCAAAGTCGATTCGGTCATTGCCACCTCCTCTCACTCCTTCAAGACAAACACCCTTTCCATCAGCTCCAAGTTAAGTGTGATACCTCCTTTCGGTACTAGGAGAATCATGAAAGTAACTCATCTTTTTTTGTCAGGTCCATTGCTATGGTTTGCATCTTCCTCCTCGCTTGAAGAGTCGGTGGCATCGAGTCCGTGAAAAATTGACCTCTTTTCTTATCCTCGCCAAACTTCTCAACATTCTAAGCGAATTGAGATCAATTGACACGAAACCTTCGATTCACAACAGGATTCAAAATAGAGATGTCGAATTTCTCCAATTTCATCATCTTCCTCTTACTTCTCATCCTGCCAACAACCAAAATACAATCGGTTGATCGCAATAATGGAATCAGTGAACCGCTCACCAATGTCGGTCTCCTTGAAGACGCCACCTAACAGACCTCCCAAGGATGCTGCCCGCGGGCGAAATCAATGTCGGAGAGGGAAGATCCAAGGAGCTTGTCGAGCGGAGCTGCAATCGAAGAGAGTGGTCCCTGCAATGTCCCGATCGGAGCTACAGTCGAAGAGAGCGGTTCCCCTCTCTCTCTCTCTCTGCATGCTCCTGTAGCCACAGTGAGGCCAAGCTTGAGGTTGAGCAAAGGTGTCCCTAGGGCGTAGCACAGCTTGGGGCGCATGATTTCGTGGTTGAGAGGTCCAAGGTTCGATCCTCGGGTGTCATTGTCTGGGGTTAGCGTCCCGATTATATGCTTTCAGTTGTGTACCTGTATTTACCTTCCTTCATATCCGTGGGACCGACTCTAGGAGGTCGTTGATGTGACGATTCTATATTTTTTTGAGGTTGAGCAAAGGTGAAATGCACGAAAAAGATGAGGAAATGAAAGGGAGTATTTTGTGGCCTTGGTGAAGAGCGATGTGGAGGCTGGTGAAGAGCGATAGGGCATTGGCGTGCTCGCCAGCATGTTCAGTGAAAAGGAGCATATTTGAGGCGACGTTGTCGGCGTCCATAAGTTGAGCTCGGAGTGAAAGGTCACAGGCCATAAATTCCTTTCCCTCCCTTTTTGTCGTTTCTTTTCTTTTATCTACTTTCCTTCACCTTTTTCTTCCCTTCTCTCGATGGTAATTTTCCATAGGTCATTCCTTTCCGCTTCGGAGTAAACATTGTATTAGAATAAAGAGATAAGTAGCAGCAATGACATTTGAGTTCCAACTCAAAAAAAATATATGATATTAAAAATATAAATAATTTTAACTCAAATCGATTCAAAATAAAATTAAGTTCCGATCGAATTATTCCAACTTTATTCGAACAGAATTTAAATTATAATTTAAAATGACTCTAATTTAAGTTCAGATTATTTCAATCTTAATTTAGCATATCTTACTATTTAATTAAGAATATAGACTCTTTAATAATTAATTTTGATAAAGTCTAAAATGAAATTTATTAATGTCATTTTTTACACTAAAAATAATTTTAAGTTTTATTAGTAATTTATCTGATTATTTTTAATATAAAAAATATGGACTTTTATAATTTTATTTTATCTCACATCTTAGCATTAGTAACACCACGAGCGGAGAAACTTCTATAAATATCTTGGGTTGGCTAAATTAGAAAGTATACCTTTCTTGGTCTTTTAAATAAGATCAAGTATAGTATATGTTCTTATCAGTTTAATATCTAATATAAAAAATTAAATTAATTTTTTATAAGAAAGAGTCTGTATAGTAACTTATTGTTGGGGTTCTCGAGCGTCAATGACTAATTTAAATTAAAAATATATAAAAATAATTACAATTTGATTCAAGTTTGGCTCACAAGTCAATGACTTGTGAATGATTAAATAAAATATTATATATTTGAATTCAATTCGAAAAAGTATCGAACATGTTCGAGTTCGACTCGGATTCAATAATTTTATAAATATATACGAATAAAAAAAATTCCAGTTAATTCAAAAAACTCGTGAACAAGTTCGATCCGTTTGTACCTTTAGGGTTCTAATCTTTAACTTGTATTTAGGGGTGTAAACAAGTCAAGCCCTCATGAGCTATTTGGATCTTAGTTTGAAAAAAAAAAAATTCGTTCGAGTTTGTTTGATTAAGTTAACGAGCTGAGCATGAGCCTGAATTCGAGATTGAATAGATTATCAAGCCAAGCTTGAGCCTGATTTCAAGCTCGAATATATTATCGAGTCAAGCTTGGGCTTAATAATATTTAGTTCGTAAGCTAGCGAATATGTTTATTTAGAGACTTGTGAACATGTTCGTTAAGAGACTCATGAACATGTTCATTAATAAACTCATTTAAATATCACATTTCAAACTCCAAAAGAGAAGTTATAAAGACAAAATTAAACCAATGGCTCCTCCTACTCAAGGGTGGAGCTAGGAATTGAGTTCTACCCGGGCTAAAAAAATTTTAACCAAAAATAACAAAAAAAAATACATGGTTGAGGGATTTGACATTAAGACACCTAGCATAATGAATCCTATAACAAAAATAATTTACAATGTGATGGGTAAATAAATTTCACAACAAAAATCATTTACAATTCATGATGAATAATTTCAAAAAAAAAAGATTAAATAATAACAAATTTAAGTAAATGACATAAGAAAATCTTAGAACAAATTGACAAAAAAAAAAAATATGATGAGAAATCCAATAAGCTCAAAATAAAAGAAGAATGAATTGATAAACTTGTAATAGCCGTGGTGATATTTAAAATACTAAAGAAGTAATTTTTAAGTTATTTGAGAAGAGAAATCCTACAGTTAAATTCTCAAAAGCAATTTTAAAATATTACAATAGAAGTTGCATTTCATTTTCCTCTCCATAAACGGCAATTGACTCAACCTTTTGATGAACTCTCCATCTCAAATAAAGGGTGTCTCTCGCATAATCTCTTATGACAAAAAATTACAATATGCCAAAGAAATTGTTAGAAAATACTTAAAATCAAGAGTATGGAATACAATTTTACATCAGCAACACATAAAAATTACACAATTTTTTTGAATGCATAGAAAGATAGTTTGAGAAGTTTTACTCATACAAGAACATCTTAGATTACTAGTTAATAATGACTGAGTGGATTATCCTGAAACTAGAAATCTACACTAGCATCGTCAAATATTTATGATGATCTTATTGCAAAATTCATACTAAACATTAGGGGGAAAATTTTCTAAATTCAATCATAGTTTAAAAATTGTGCTAATAGTGATAACATGGTGGAATTTTAGTAGCAACTAAGAGTTACAAAAAGACGAAGATACAAAGATAATCATAGAAGTTGTACATACCTTCAACACCAAACTCCAACGATATAAGATTATATATATAAATATATATATATATATATATATTATTGAAATTGTGATCTACGATTCTTCAAAGTATAATATTCATTAATTATAGAATCTGAATCAACACTTAAAGCAAACTCTCTCTCAATATAGATAATCATAGAATTTGCCAGAAAATTCTCTCATTCTATTACGAGAAATTATTTTAACATGCTTCATAGTCAAAAATATAGACTCTGTAGTTACGGTAGACACAAGCAAAGTTAAAACTAGACAGGTCAACTTGTTAATTAAATTATAGTATTATAATTTTTTTGTTTCAAATAAGCCTTGGCACAATTCTAAGATAGTGGACATTTTCTAAAATTTTTCATGGCAAAATACATCGAGCTCATAATGTTGTAGTTGACACATCAAATTATGGATTTCTTGTTCAATGAAGTCCTTGGGATAATACTTCTCAACGAGAGTACAAATCATATCAATGCTGAACTATTTAAAATTATCTTTTGAATCCAAAGCAGAGTTAAGCATAAAAAGTTCTATGTCTCATAACTGAATCTATAGTTCAACTCTTTTAACTGAAAATCTATTGCGACATTAAATATATCATAATAAAAGTGATGTTCAACTGTGATGGTATCCTTTTGCTAGCATGAATAACTAGAATGCTTATAACGAGTACTTATCTCCAATATATAAACATCCAGACTTATGCAAAATGATTTGACATATGAAAGAAGAATATTAAAACCATCATTTCTCAATGTTAGAAGAAGTGCTTTAGTTGTAGAGACCAAACTTATTGCATTGATGATATCAAGAGATTTTTATTGCAAGGCATGACAAAGTAAATATATGATTGTCATAATTTTTTGCATCAAATGCAAAATAAAAATGAAATTAAAAGACTTCATCACTATTAATGAACCACCCAACTTTCCCATGCATCGAAGTAGAGGAATCACCAATAATAATTGATATAGATTGTAAGGAGTGGATCCCACGTAATAATGTGAAAGGGGATGTGAGGAGAAGAGAGAAGAAGTGAGGAGGCCTGGGTCAGATGAAGGCGCCCAGTAGGCAAATCCCGGTCAAGAATATAGACCGGCTGGGATAAAACTATCGGAGTGCACGATGTGAGTAGGCATATTCGGCAGACAAAGCTCGACCAAACATATAGTGTCGGACGAACCCAAATGGGTGAAGTGTTAGTAAAGCACACCTACGCCCAGCAGGGGAACCTCAATCAAGCATGAAACACCGACCGAAAATATACGTCCGGACAAGTATAAAAGCCCGGCTGAACTAAAACAGACAAAGGATTAACGCGTTCAGATACGCTTGGTAGAAGAAGCTCGGCCGAGCATACACATAACTCGCTCGGTAGTGTAAGCTCGGGCAATCGAGCAAGCTTACGAACCAAGGCTGTCAGAAGGGACCCGGCTTAACACGCTCGATAGAAGAAGCCCGGTCGAGCATACACATAACTCGCTCGGTATTGTAATCTCGGGCGATCGAGCAAGCATACAAACCAAGGCTGTCAGAAGGGACCTGACTTAACACGCTCGGTAGAAGAAGCTCGATCGAGCATACACATAACTCGCTCGGTAGTGTAATTTCAGGCGATCGAGCAGACATACAAACCAAGGTTGCCAGAAGGGACCCAGCTTAACATGCTCGGTAGAATAAGCCCGGTCGAGCATACACATAAATCGTTCGGTAATGTAATCTCGGGCAACTAAGCGAACATACAAATCAAGGTTGTCAGAAGGGACTCGGCTCGAAAATATTCGGTCGGACATAAGCACAATACACTCGATAATATAATCCCGGGCAGGTATATCAACACGCACCTTTATGAGGTTATTAGTATGATATCGACCTGGTAAAATCTGGCCCGGCATGAGGGCACTCATGTTCATTAAACCTCGTAAATATAGCCAGTGAGGAGTGTTACAATTAAATATGAGAGGGATATAAGAATAATATATGATCATATGACAGTTTGGTTAATTTAGCGGGAAACAGTTTCTAGAAGCTTCTGTAAGTGCGCTAGACGACAAAGAAGATACATCTGGGGTACAAAAAAGATTCCTTAAACTATTATTGCATGTACTTATGTCATCTCATAATAAACTCTAACAAATCGGGGGCCACTTCATGACTACGGAGGTTATATGAAGTGGTATAAAAAGGGAAATCCTCTCCGTTGGCCAAGTACGCGCAACATCATCACTGTAACTCTAATTCCACTACAGTTTACTGAACCTTTTCTTCTTCCTCCCACTTGGAGTAGAGGGGACTAACTTGAGCGTCAAAGGGTCTAGTCAGGGATTCCCACCCTGGTCTTAGGTCACTAACGCTTTGTTGGTTGGTTCCGTAGTGCGCAGGAGGTGACAACGTCCGTCGAAACATTGAGCTGTGGTTTTCTTTGGCACGATGTTCTGATTCGTTGGAGTCTTCCCTAGATCTACTTTGGGTTTCTCAGATCTAATTTCCACTTGCTATTCTCGTCGCTAGAAGGTATTTTTGACTGGGTTTCTTTGGTATTTGCTTGGGTTTTCCCAGACTCATGGCTATTCATCTTCCCTGGAGCCGTCACCTACCTTCTCTCCGAAGTTTCCACTCACCGTCCCCAGCTCTTCATCGCATCAAGCTTTCAGACAGGATCAAATTTGGTGCCATATGTGGGAATCTTCACTTGAATTTGAGACTACGTGATGGAGGATGCTGGAAAACTGACGATTATTACTTTAACTCAGGAAGAATTGAAGAGGCTCATTAGTGCAAGAGTGCAAAAGGCGTTACAATAACAACGACAAGCGAATACGGGAGGTACCTTGCCTGTAGCTGTAAATCCTACAATTTCGACCACGGTCATCGAAAAAACAGAGGTATGGAAGAAGAGGATCTTGCTTATATAACCCCTGCTCCTGGTTCTACTCGACACCCCCGAGCTTTTTTCCGTACACCCATGGAGCAAGGAGGACGAAGACCAGTGCTCCAAGAGTCTTTCGGTGAAGCACCGGTAAAAGAGAAACACAAGGGGAAGGTGGTGATCAGTGATAGTTCCTCTGAGAGAATTGTTACACCATTTGCTCAAAGGATTCTTGACGATCCACTGCCAAAACATTATCAAAATCTAAATATCGGAGAGTACTCTGGAACTACTAATCTGGAAGATAATCTTTCTAAATTTGAGAGTGCGGCTCTGCTACAACAGTTTTCTGATGGGGTTAAGTGTCGGATGCTCCTTACTACTCTTGGAGGAGCGGCTCAAAGATGGTTCAAAAGATTACCAGAAAATTCTATTCGGCGCTTCAAGGATTTTCATAAAGTGATTCTTCATCATTTTTCCAGTAATAGAAGGTATCATAAAACTCTTTGGAGTCTTTTCTCTATCAAACAAGGGCCTAAGGAAAGCATCAGAACCTATATTAAATGGTTTAATCAAGTAGCCATTGATGTTCCTAATGCCACCACTGAAATTTTGGTGAGTGCTTTCTTTTAAGGGCTTAATGACAATGATTTCTTCAAGGACCTAGTATGAAATCCTCCAACTAATTTTGATTTATTAATTGAGCGAGCTACTGAATTTATTAATGTTGAAGAGGCTCAAGCTGCCTGCAAGAAGGAAAATGTTGTACCTGTTCCGGTTCCAACTAACGACCAATCCACAACCCCTGTTCATCCACCTAGGGGACCTCGTGTAGCTCCTCCTCCACACCACCAACCTGAACTCAGGCCTCAAGCGGTGCAGTATGTGGGGATGCCACAAGAAATCCCAAGAAGGTGGTGTACTTATCATATGTCAGGGACTCATTACATAGAGAATTGTTTTGCTCTGAAAAACCAGAGGACGAATAATGCTCGGAATCGTTGATGATCTCCCAACCGGCAATCATAGACAAGGCAAAGTAGTCCGCTCAAGTTGGAATTGTTGGATCGTGATGTTTCGATAGAGGGGTGAATATCGATTAAAACTTTCATTCGAAAAGAGTTAAGCGCACAACGAAATAGAGAAAAGATAAAGTAAGAAATCAAGGCAAGGCTAACACAGTTTGGTTTTACTTGGTTCGGATCCTGTGTCGACTCCTACTCCAAGGCCCACACTCGTTGAGTCCTTTCGTTGGGCAATCCACTAGCAGTTCGAATATTTGATTACAGAAAGTTTAAGTACAGAAGTGCTAATGAAAAATAAAACAAAGCTTATACCGACAAAGGAGAAATTAAAAGAACAGGAGCGAGTTGTCGGAGCTTCGTTAGCGTCGCAGGAGCGCAGAGCAGCAGGGCAAGCAGTAGAAAATCTCTTTCTCAATTGTTGTTCTGAAGCTCCCCTCTGACCCTCCTTTTATATGAGGCTCGGGGCACCCCGGATCCCTTCCGGGCGCCCTGGTGAGACGTGGCAGGTCCAACCAACGAGCTCTACGTGGCGACGCGCGATCTAGATAAAAATCACCTCCCAGGCGCCCAGATCCCTTCCGGGCGCCCGGACCACCTTTCTCCAGAAACCAGCTTTCTTGCAAGACAAGGTTAGTCCGAGGTGAATAGATAGTGTATATCCTGCAAAACAGATTGTTAGCACAGTTCATAAGTTTGACATAAAAAGTATGACTTAGATTCCGTCTTTCCGAGACCGGAATCTAGTCACGATCTCAACTTAGAGATCCGAAATGGATCTAAGCCGGATCGATGCCTAATTTTCCCTTCCCGGGAACGCGTCCTCACAGTCACTCCCTTCCAGTGACTTACCTTCACTTACCTGCCAGACGTCCGGTCAACCCTTCGACCCGTCTGGACTTCTTGCCAAGCGTCTGGTCAGCTCGTCGACCCGCTTGGACTTCTCGCCAGCTATCCAGTCAGCCCGTCGACCTAGTTGGACTTCTTGCCAGACATCCGGTCAGCCCGTCGACCTGTTTGGACTTCGTCTACACACTCGGTCAGAGTGTTAGATCACAACAAACCTAACTTAATCCAATTTGTCATTCATCAAAACCAGAGTTAGACCGTTAGTGCTAACCGCACCAACAATCTCCCCCTTTTTGATGGAATGACAACCTGGTTAAGTTAGTAAAAGTATGCGAGTAAAAAGGTTAAACATTTTGTTCTAGCATGAAGTTTTAAGTTAGTTTTTAATTTTATTTTATTTTTCTAACTTAACTACCTATCCCTCCCCCTTTGGCATTCATCAAACAAGGATATAATTTAAACCTTTAAATATACAGAATACATAAAAAAAATGTAGGAAATGATGTCAGGTTAACTTGGAGGAGTTTTAAATTTCACCACATAGTAATTTTTGTAACATAACTAAGTTTTGAAAAATAACTTAGTATACTTTGAGTAATTTTTTTTTAAAAGCTAATTTTCAAGTATAAGTCTAATTTTCAAACATAAGTATCCAAGTTTCAAGAAATTGAATTTTCAAAATAAGTGTGAACTTGGAATTCTTTACAAACATGAGTTTTCAAAATCAAAATTTCAAAATTAAGTTTGAAAATCTACTTAAAAAATTTATTTATCAAGTCTAAGTTTACAAAATCCAGATTTTCAAAATGAAGTGAAATTTAATTTTCAAATCAAACTTTAAAGCTAGATCCAATTATTGAAAATTTCAGAATAAGCTTGTAGAGTTAGAATACCTTTTTAAACATAAGTTTATAAAGATAATTTTACAAAAGTAAGATTTTCAAGACCAAGTTTATTAGATTTTATAAAGATAAGTCAGATTTGTTAAATAGATTTAAAATATTTTTAAGAAAGTATTTTTCGAAAACCAATTTTAGTAAAGGAAAAATAAATATGAGACTAATTAGTCCTCCCCCTAAACCTGACATCTAAAATAGCTGTCTAACCAATTAGTTACTTACTGACTATCAGAAGATGGCAGCTTTCACTTGGTTAGTCAAGTTAAGTTCATTGTGATCAGTTAGTGGTTGACTAAGCTGAATAACTTAACTTGATTAATGTAGGTTTTGTATTTAACGCCCAGACTTATATCGATGTACTGACATAAGCATCTTAAGTCCAGGCAATTGGCCTATACATCTCACCCCTTTCTAAGTTTGTCAATCACAAGCAAGGTAATCTTAGGGTGTTGGTGAGATGCTCAAATACTAGTCCTGGGGGAACATGATTTCTAAGGGGATTTTTCTAGTCTAAGGCTAAAGTTGTTTTGAAATTCTAATAGTTGGAAGGTTTAAAAACAAATGACAACAAATTTAACCTAGAATTTAAAATAGATTAGAATTTTGAAAATCCTAGTCTATTAAATTAGAGTATGACCAATCAGATCTGAAAATGAAGATTAATAGAATATGTACTATAAAAAGTTGTAATAGTGTCATAACAACGCTGCGTAATAATCACGACTACTAAGACGATGACGGGGGTGGTCCTGAACCCATCGACCGAAGCAGTGCCAATATCTCAGTGTGACGAGCCCGGTCATCCTCTCGTAGGTTTCGTCGTAGGTCAGAGATCTCCTGCCGCACATCTCGCCGTAAATCAGAGACCTCCTGTCGCACCTCTCGTCGGAGATCGGAGACCTCTCGTCGTATATCTCGGTGGAACTCAGAGGACTCGTGCTGGAGACTCGACATGGCTCTCTCTAGCCCGGATACTCGATCGGCTAGAGTGCGAGGAGTGGGACGTGGGGCTCGAGCTGGTGCTGGGGCAGGAGCGGCCTTGTCAGGGAAGAGTGCGAGAAAGAACTCATCGGCCTCCTCCTGCTGTGTGTCTGGGTCCGGCTGGTGCTATGCCTCCCTCTGCCAGGTCATGATACCCTCATCATCTATATGAATACTAGCTAGGAAAAGTTCCTAGCTCCTATAATGTCAAACTTGGTCATATAGCGGATGTCACCTCTGGTGACATCAATGCCCAAAGAGGACATATCTGCTGTCAGAATGTGACAGTAGGGCATATGAACTTGCCCACTCGTCACATATCCGACCGAGTAAATGATGGTGGAAAAGATATGCAGGCTAATGTCAATATCTAGCCTATGACAAGAGCATAGAGGAGAAAGGAATGGAATGGGCACATTATCGCGATGTCGCGAGTGCTCAGTGGTAGAATGCAAAAGACTAAGACCCTATAAAGGACGTAGTTCTGGACTCAAAGGGTAACTGACCTAAACTGGGTCACTGTGGGTACTCGCTCGCCCCCGAAAAAATACGAATAAATCGTATCAAGAGTGATATACGAGTAGGGATCTCCAAAGGGTAGCTCCCTAGGAGGATATCACTGAAAGGGACAGGTAGACTCTCGTAACTCCAAAAACTCTCGGATGGCAGTGGGGGACAACGTGATATCAGTCCCAGCTGCCCTAGTAGTATAGGTAAAGTCGTCTACTTTTACTAGGTTGTTATAAAATTCTGCACACAAACTTATGTTTACTGAGCTAGTACATTCAACAAGGTTCTGAAGGTTGTAGTGGTTGATGGCCTCTATAGCTGGAATGCAAGAGCATAAAAAGAACGCTTTATCTATACATTTGGTCCTAATGGCTATGTAGATGGTTGACTCAAACTTAATCCTAAGCTCATCTGTGGGAAACCTAGGATCAACACTGGGAGTAGAGGGCCAACACCAGATTTAGAACGTTTACTAAATTATATAATAAAATAATACTAATTAAAGAAAATAAACAGGCAATAATAAACTTTAAATAGAAGACAAGAGTTTTACCGAGGAGCCATTGCTAAAATAATTTTAGAACTGACGACCTCGGTTGATTCGCGACCGTGTATTAACCGTAGAATGAGAAAAAATTTTAATTTTGAATGCTTTCACAATAAAGCTTGGAGAAAGCTTGAACGAAAGCTTGGAGGTGCAAAGGAAGGGGGCGCCCTGTCCCCCTATATATAGGGGAGTCCGGGCGCCCGCCCGGACCTGTTCCGGGCCCTCGGGGTCAAGTGGGGCGGGAATCCTACAATGAGAGTTTTAATTTAGTTTTAATTTAATTTAATTTAAACTTACTTAGTCATTTCACCCGATCTATATTTTCAATGAGGGAATCCTATAATTTTGTGAGATAAATTTTGATTCAGTTTTGGAGTTTGTTTTTAACTTGTGTTAGATTCAGGTTTAGCTTTGGGTTCAACAAATAGGCGTTCTCTGGATAAACTTCTGGGCTATGGTGAGTCACTCAGACATCATTAAAGTAACCATGCCTTCGAGGTTTTCCAAATAGTCCTATCCACTGGACTTAGTACAAAACCTTGGTCTAACTGGTTAGGATTCATTAAGGGTAGCTTCGGTCAGTTCCACTTAGCCAGATGCACCAGGTCGAAGCCATATCTTCCTAGACATGCATAGACTAAGTTTTCCTAACGTACTATCATCCAAAACTTCACCAGTACTATTTTTCAAGTTAAACTTGAACCATTTTTAACTAGTCCTAATTACCCTGTCGGGTAGGTTGGTTGGGGTTACCCTGCCGGGTAAGTTAGTTTTGGAGGTGCCAGCTATTCTGGAGCCTCCCCCTGAATTAATGGCCATTAATTGTTTGTTCTTTGGTTTATGTTTATTTCTTTTATAATTATAATTAACTAGGTGATAGTCTAATTTTTGGTGAGTTTTAGATTTTGAATTGTTTGATTTAGGTTTGTATTTTGGTTTATTTGAATTTATGTAATATATTTTTTCTTTAGGTATGTAAAATTGGTTAAGTCCTACTTGCGTGGTCAGACACGCTTTCGGAACCCAAGCTTTACATGTTGGTTTGTGTTGGGTTATTAATGATTTAAAAGTTTTAGTTAAACTTGATTTGTAACCAAGTCCAGTTTTGTTGTAACTTGCTTTTTTGATTGTTTAAAATTAAATCTAAGTTCTTGATTTGTAACCGAGTAGGTTAGTTTTGGAGGTGCCAGCTATTCTGGAGCCTTCCCCTGAATTAATTACCATTTAATTTAACTTTGTTCTCGGTTTATGTTTATTTCTTTTATAATTAAATTTCACTTGATGATAGTTTACATTTTGTTGAGTTTTAATATGTTTAGATTTTAACCCTTTTGGTTCAGGTTTGTATTCTGATTTATTTGATTTATTTGACTTTATATAATATATTTTATCTTTAGGGATGTAGTATTGATTAAGTTCTACTTGCGTAACACGCTTTCGGAACCCAAGCTTGTTTTGTTGGTTTGTGTTGGGTTATTAATGATTTAAAAGTTTTAGTTGAACTTGATTTGTAACCAAGTCCAGTTTTATTGTAACTTGCTTTTTGATTGTTTAAAATTAAATCTAAGTTCTTTGACCTCGTTGTGAATTTTTCTAATATTTCTTTTAAATTATTAATTTCTAATTTTAGTGATAGATTCTCCTCCTCAAGTGTTAGATCTTGAGTTGGACTTGAGTTTTTTATTTGTTCCTTGAGGTCTTGATTTTCCTCGAGGAGTGACTTATTTTCATTTTCTATTTTTACTAATTTATTATTTAAGCAGGAAATAATTTTAAAAAACTTTCTGTTTAGATTTCGGTATACCTCTTCGGAACCTTCGGAAACGAGTACGGACTCGTGGCTTGATTCGGGTTCAGACCCGTCTTCCGATTCATCCTCCGATTCTTCTTCACGGGCCATCAGCGCGAGGTAACTCTGGTTCTTTTGTTCTTCGGCTTCCGATTCGTCTGATGAAGTGTTGTCCCACGTCGCTTTGAGCGCTTTCTTTTTGATCAACTTTGGTTTGTCGTTCTTCAGTTTCGGGCACTCATTCTTGTAGTGGCCCTTTTTGTTGCATCCGAAGCACGTTACGCTCCTTGGTTCAGGGGAGTTGATTTTCTGAAGGTCTTTCTTGCTGAAGCCTCTCTTTCTCCTGGTGAACATTTTCCTTACCAAGTTCACCAGGTGCTCTTCATCTTCAGAGTCCTGGTCAGAATCTGCTTCAGGCTCAGGCTTGTTCTTCTTTTCTTTGGAGGGACCTGCAAACAAAGCAATTCCTTTCTCGGCATCGACGTTAGTTTGTTCGTGTAGTTCTAATTCACAAAACAACTCGTCTAATTTAAGTTTCGATAAATTCTTAGAAATTTTATAGGCATCTACGATAGATGCCCACAAAATATTACGTGGGAATACGTTTAATGCATACCTTATCAAATCCCGGTTCTCCATTTGGTGGCCGATGGCGTGGAGCCCATTGAGGATGCCCTTGATCCTCGCGTGAAGTTGACTTGTAGTTTCTCCTTCCTGCATTTTAATATTAAATATTTTATTTAATAATAAGTCTCGTTTTGTTACCTTAGCGTCGCTCGTTCCTTCGTGCAACTCGATCAGTTTATCCCACAGTTCTTTGGCATTCTTATGTAGTCCGACCCGGTTTAGTTCTTCTCTGGTCAATCCACACTGTAGGGTGTTGATTGCTTTGTTTTCTGTTGACGCCTTCTTCTTTAGGTCTGACGTCCAATCTTTTGGATCTAGTAGATTTCCGGAACTGTCTACTGGTATTTTATAGGGTCTGGTGATGCTCATCCACTGGTCGAAGTCCGTTTTGAGATAGACTTCCATTCTCTTCTTCCAATACGGGAAGTCATCCCCATTGAAGAGGGGAGGACGCACTGTGCTGAATCCTTCAAGCTGTGACATTTTAGTCCTGTACACAAGTAAACAAAATAGACAAAAAGTCCCAAGACTCGGTCTTGGATTAGTAGTGCGGGAAGAATTAAAACTAGTAGAAAGATCTAGTTTGGTGTTGCACCAATTTAGATTTAATTGCCAAAAAAAACGTTCCACAAGGGCAATGATATTAATCGTAAAAATGAAAGCCGAAAAAAAAACTAAAAAAATATTTTACCCCCTTTTCTGATTGGTGGTTGCACCAAATCAGAGTGGTATCTGCTCTGATACCACTTGTTGGATCGTGATGTTTCGATAGAGGGGGGATGAATATCGATTAAAACTTTCATTCGAAAAGAGTTAAGCGCACAGCAGAAATAGACAAAAGATAAAGTAAGAAATCAAGGCAAGGCTAACACAGTTCGATTTTACTTGGTTCGGAGCCTGTGTCGACTCCTACTCCAAGGCCCGCACTCGTTGAGTGTTTTTGTTGGGCAATCCACTAGCAGTTCGAATATTTGATTACAAAAAGTTTAAGTACAGAAGTGCTAATGAAAAATAAAACAAAGCTTATACCGACAAAGGAGGAATTAAAAGAACAGGAGCGAGTTGTCGGAGCTTCATTAGCGTCGCAGGAGTGTAGAGCAGCAGGGCAAGCAGTAGAAGATCTCTTTCTCAATTATTGTTCTGAAGCTCCCCTCTGACCCTCCTTTTATATGAGGCTCGGGGCGCCCCGGATCCCTTCTGGGCGCCCTGGTGAGACGTGGCAGGTCCAATCAACGAGCTTCACATGGCGATGCGCGATCTGGATAAAAATCACCTCCCGGGCCCTCGGATCCCTTCCGGGCGCCCGGACCTCCGGGCGCTCGGACCACCTTTCTCCAGAAACTAGCTTTCCTGCAAGACAAGGTTAGTCCGAAGTGAATAGATAGTGTATATCCTGCAAAACAGAGTGTTAGCACAGTTCATAAGTTTGACATAAAAAGTATGACTTATATTCCGTCTTTCCGAGACCGGAATCTAGTCACGATCTTGACTTAGAGATCCGAAATGGATCTAAGCCGGATCGATGCCTAATGTTCCCTTCCCGGGAATGCATCCTCACAGTCACTCCCTTCCAGTGACTTACCTTCACATACCTGCCAGACGTCCGGTCAGCCCTTCGACCCATCTGGACTTCTTGCCAAGCGTCTGGTCAGCCCGTCGACCCGCTTGGACTTCTCGCCAACTATCTGGTCAGCCCGTCGACCTAGCTGGACTTCTTGCCAGACATCCGGTCAGCCCGTCGACCTGTCTGGACTTCGTCTGCACACTCGGTCAGAGTGTTAGATCACAACAAACCTAACTTAATCTGATTTGTCATTCATCAAAACCCGAGTTAGACCGTTAGTGCTAACTGCACCAATAGGAATATCGGGCGACTGAACCACAGTTAGGAGTATTACAATTACCAGGCGAGCCACCTTGACCGCTCGAACAAACACAACCCGAGATAACAACTGCCCGGCAACAGGAGAATCACAACAATGCCGCCCGAGGTAATATCAATATGATAACGGGCAGACCTTCTGATGGTGATTCAAATCGGGCGAGAAAATCGCATGGCCGATGATTACAGATCCATGCAGTAGGATGTAGCAAAGAGAGAGTAGTAGGACCGGAGATTAGTTTCGGTCCCAAAGATCTGGAAGGGGTAGTGATGTGCATAAATGTTATGATTGTTTATGTATGTTTTAACGCACATTCACTTACTTTATACGTATATATTTTTTGCATGATCGCCTCTTTTATCATGTACTCATTATATATACTCTTTTGTTTGGATATCTGCTCCTTGTTTGGTTTTGTGATGATAGGGACAACTTTCGAAGAAAAAATAGCGATTGTCGACGCACCGAAACGAGCCAGAGAACACGATCGTGTAACCTCGCACGACCGTGTGGCCAAACAGGAGAGGAGAAGTACACGACCGTGCAACTCTTACACGACCGTGCGACCAACCCAGAGGCAGATCAGAGCATGGTCGTGCATACTTGCACGGTCGTGCCCCCTACGACCAAAGCCAAACAAGGAATGACCGTGTAACCCTGCATGGCCGTGCCCCAGGAACCGAGCCCGAAGCTCACATGGTCATGCCAATTGGCACGACCGTACAGTGCGGCCAGAGATAATAAAGGGCACGACTGTGCCATTCTTACACAGTCGTGCCGCCGCAACCACGCCCTAGCCTATAAAAGGATTTTAACCCTTTTCTTCAAGGGGGGAGAGCCGGGAAGTGAGCCGTCAGAGAGAGAATCGACTTGGTGCTATTCTATGCCATCCAAGACCTCCGTCCAGCGATCCTTCATCACCACATCAACTCCAAAAGCAAAGGATTGGATCCGAAGATCACTCGTCGTCATTGGATAAGCATCTTTTCTCTTCCTCTGTTCTTGTTTGAGAATTGTATGCTTAACATTATGTCTTCGGATTTTTCTCCGCTGTCTATGGAGTAGATTCCTTGTTCTAGGATAAAGGAGTAGTTGTGGATTGGTTTGATGTAAGACTCATACTTTTGCCTCTATTTCATTGGATGATTTCGCTTGCTTTGTTTCGACTACTCCATCTCTATATCGTGTTACTTGATTGTATAGGAATTGTCTATCTCATAGAGAGAATATCCTAGATCGTACACCCGAGGGGCCCTAGTGACAGGGGTAACCCGTTCACGGACATCTAGGGTACTTCCTTGAAAGGAGAGATAACTCCTCCATAAAGAAGTAAGAGACCAAACTAAGCTCCTTATCTGTATCCTTAGTGACACCAATTAGAGTAGTGCTCTTGTGATCTACCGTGGTGCCCTAGTAAGAGGGGTTAACCATAACAGGATTTCATAGAGATCTTCTTTATTTGGTACCTAAGAATAGATACTTCAGCTTTCGACGAATGCATGTTGATAGACAATGAGTAAAGGATAGAATGTGATACATCAATACCACTACAATGAAACCGAACTCCTAGGACTCTTCATAAACCAAGTCTATTACTTCTTCTTTGCTAGTTCTCGTTTCCATTTCCAAACCCCTTTTCTTTAGATAACTTACAACCATCAGTAGTTTAGCTAATCCTAAGTGAGCCATCGCTAGTGCTTATAACCAGTCCTCGTGGGATCGATAATCTTTATTACTGACGACGAATCTGTGCACTTTCGGAATCGTAACAAGTTTTTGGCGTCGTTGCCGGGGACTGCGTCTATAACATTAGTGATAATCATATTAGATTATACTAGACTTTGTTTTTTTCCTTTATCTTTTCTTTTTCTAATATTTTGCACTTAGAGATAAATAGTTTTATTTTTGTTTCTCTTTATTTTCTGTGTTCTTATTAAAAAGCCTAAAAAAAATATAATATTATTTCACTCTCTTCTTTACTATATTTCATATTTTGTTTTTACATGCGAAGAGTTAATATTTCAAGGCAACTTCTACTATTCAATCCAGAGATCGATAGGACTTTCTTGAGAAGAAGAAACCTTCAAAAAGCATTTCAAGTAGTACAAGAATTTTTAGAGATGGCTGATAAACTGTTGAAGGATTACGCAACACCTTATCCACGAGGGGTTCGGTCTAGCATCACTCGATCGCCAATTGAAGCCAACAATTTTGAAATCAAGCCTGCAGTAATTCTCATGGTTCAGCATAATCAATTTTGAGGAGGACCGCACGATGATCCAAACCACCACCACTTAGAGCTTTTCTACGAGATTTGTGGTACCATGAAAGTGAATGGGGTCCCTCCAGAATTAGTAAGATTGCTTTTTTTTCCTTTTCAGATTTCCCTGAAAGACAGAGCCAAGCAGTGGCTAAATTCCCTTCCAACAAACAACATATCATCTTGGGAGCAGTGTGAGCAGAAATTTCTGGACAAGTTCTACCCACCGAGCAAAACTGCCCATATGAGGAACTTGATTGCAAGCTTCAAACAGATAGACTCAGAATTATTATTTGAAGCTTGGGACAAATTCAAAAGTATGCTGAGACAGTGCCCCCATCATGGCCTTAAGAAATGGTTGGTTCTACACACCTTCTACATGGAATCAACTATTACACGAAGTTATCCCTCGACTCTACAGTAGGAGGAGCACTAATGAACAAGCAGAGCCTTGATGAAGCTGAAGAGATCATAAAGAATGTGGCACAGAACCACCATCAGTGGGCAACTGAAATATCTAGTGGTTCTTTCTTAGGGAATCCAATAAAGGTATCAGGAAAATTCAACGTAGATGCAGTCACACTCATGTCTGCGAAGCTGGATGCTTTGACCAAGAAGTTTGAGTCCACGGGAAACAACACGACCAATGTAATAGTTTATGTTTGCGAAACTTGCGGAAGTACGGATCATACTCAAGATACTTGCCCCCTAGGGCCAATACAAGCACAGATAAACCAACTTGAGTAATGCGATGCAATAGTCAGTTACAACCGGGAGCAAAATAATCCGTACTCCAACACATACAATCCAGGATGGAGAAATCACCCAAATTTCTCATACCAGAATAACCAGGACCAAGGGCCAGCAAAATAAAGCTATCAACCTGGGCAACTGAGCTACCCATCTAGATAACAGACTTATCAACAACAACCTTCACAGCTGTCCAAAATCGAAAAGATGCTTGAAGAAGCTCTCTCAGAGCAAAAAGAAATGAAGAATGAGATCAAGCAGTTGACTCAAAGAATGAAAAATTCAGAAAAACATCAGAAGATGCAAGACAACTAGATAGCCCAGTCTTTTTCAAGAACACAGGGAACATTTCCAGAAAAGCCTGATATAAACCCCGTAGAACACTGCAACCACATCGAGCTGAGGAGCGGACGAACTTTGGGAGACCCCCAAATCACTATTCAGAAAGGACCTGACTCAGAGGAACATCCCTCTCCCCCACTACCCGATCAGATCCAGAACAGGGATGGAGAGGAGATCACCAAGAAAGTTGAAGGAACTCTTCAAATTCCCCCATAAACTCAAACAATTCCTTTCAATTAGAAATTGATAATATCCCAAAAGGATGAAGAGTTCAACTGATTCCTGAAGAAGATTAAGGAAATTTACATAGAAGTACTATTGATAGATACACTGCACCAAATGCCGAAGTTCGTAAAATTTTTAAAGGGAATTTTATCTAAAAGGAGGCAAAAAGGCAACTTTGAGATCGTAGCATTAACAAAGAATTGCAGCGCTCTACTTATGGCAAATATTCCACCAAAACTTTAGGATCCAGGAAGTTTTTCCATACCTTGCAAAATTGGTTCTGAATTCATATAGAGAGCTTTTTGCGACTTGGGAGTCAGCGTTAGCCTACTTCCGTACTCCTTATGTAAGAAGCTGGGACTCCAGAACATTAAATTGACTACTATGACGGTGTAATTAGCTGACCATTCATGTAGATACCCAATGAGAATAGTGGAAGGCGTGCCAATAGAAGTGGGTGGATGTATCATTCCCACAGATTTCATTATCCTGGATATGGAGGAGGATCCCAAGATACCAATCATCCTTGGAAAATCATTCCTTGCCACAGCTGGAGCCCTCATTGATGTGAAAAGTCACAAGTTATCCTTGGAGATTGGTAAAGAAAGGATTAAATTTGAGTTATCTGATTCCTATATTTGTGACCCCTCTTCTCAGGAAAATTCTAGCAAGATCAACATACACAAAGTCGAGGAGTGCAGTTTCCATGAGAGTTCCCCTCCAGCGAGCAATAAGAAATACATTTGTCCTGCACGAGCGAAACTAAAGGCGCAGACTAGAGCATTAACCCTAGGAGGAGAGTCATGCTTCCACGGGTTTAGTCCACATTAACTGAAACGGGATCGAGCTAAAGACCTAAAACAAGCGCTTCTTGGGAGGCAACCCAAGGGTTTTTCATTTTTTGTTCATCATTCCATTCATCGTTTTATTTCTCTAGTAAGTTCAAGTCAAGTACTTTTATTATTATTTTTTATTTTTGGGTATTCGTTTTCAGGATGTGCAGAGCCTCCATGAGCTGGCCGTGAGCATTTCATGGGCTTGGAGGCGTCAGAGGAACCAAAATGGCGAAAGGCGAGTCACCGTGTTATGCAAAGAAGAGGAGAACACGGGCCGTGCCAATTGGCAAGGTCGTACAAGATCGCCAAAGAGGAAGAAGACTCAGGCCGTGCCAATTGGCACGACCGTGCAACCTATGCAGAGAAGAAGGAGGAATGGGCCGTGACAACCGGCACGACCGTGCGACTTTGGCCGAAGGAAGAAAAGAGGAGGCCGTGTCAATTGGCATGGCCGTGCAGAACCCCACCTAACCCGGTCGTGTCTATAAGACACGACCGTGCCCCTACCTATGTGCGCCGCCTACTCCTCCAAAAGCCCTAATTTCCATCTCCTTCTCTCCCAAAAAGCCTTCTCCTCCCCACTACACCTCATCAAACCCTAATTCCCACCTCTAGAGTTCATTTTTGCTTAGATCTATATCTAGATCTAACACTTCTTCAAGCCACAAATTTGGAAAGAGAGAAGCAACTTCCCTATTTTCCTTCCTTCTCCTTCTCTCCCATCCTCAAGACCCATCTCCACAAGAAATTCCTCAAAACCTTGCACATCATGTCACAGATCTTGAAGAGACTTCGTCGAGGAATGTTACGATTCTGCAAGTGCACGAATTCGTCGTCAGTAATATAAAAAATTGTCGAACCCACAAGGACTGATTATAAGCACTAGTAATGGTACACTTAGGATTAGATACACTATCGTTGGTTATAAGTAATCTAAGAAAAGAGATTGGAAAGAGGGGAATGAGAACTAGCAATGAGAGGAAAACAACCTGGTTAATGAAGAGTTCTAGGAGTTCAGTTTCATTATGGTGGTATTGATGTTTCTCATACTATCCTATACTCATTGTTCATCGGTATGCATTCGCTGGAAGCTAAAGCAACTATCTTTGAGCACCAGACAAAGACAATCCCTACGAAATCCTGTTACGATTAACCCCTGTCACTAGGGTTCCTCTATAGATCGCAAGGACACGACTCTTACTGATGTTATCAAGGACAAAATTAAGAAGTTAGGTTTGGTCTCTTACTTCCTAGCGAAGGAGTCGCCTCTCCTTTCGAGGAAGTACCTTAGATGTCTGTGAACGGGTTACCCCTATCACTAGGACCCCTCGGGTGTATGATCTAAGGCATTCCCTCTACGAGGTTGGCAATTCCTACACAATCAATCAACATGGCAAAGAGATCGAGGAATCGAAACAAAGAAAGCGAAATCATCCAATGAATATAAACATAATATGAGTTTTACATCAAAACCAATCCACAATTACTCCCTCGTCCTAGAACCAAGACTCTACTCCATAGACGCTAGAGAAGAATCTGAAAACATGGTGAATCTAAACATACAATCCTCAAAAACGAAGAGAGAAAGAAGAAGTATGTTTATCCAATGACAATGAGTGATCTTCGGATCCAATCCTTTGCTTCTGGAGTTGAGGTGGTGATGGAAGGTCGTTGGATCGATGTCCTGGACGGCGTGGAACGACACCAGAATGAATCTACTCTTCACGGCTCACCTCCCAGCTCTCCCCCTTCGAAAAATGAGTTAAAACCCCTTTTATAGGCTAGGGCACGACGCTGCGGCACGACCGTGCAAGGGTGGCACGACCGTGCCTTAACTGGGCTCTGGATGTGCTGCACGGTCGTGCCAATTGGCATGGCCGTGTGATGCTGGGGCTCAGTTCCTGGGGACACGGCCGTGCAGGGTTGCACGATTGTGTGCTGCTTGTCCTCGGTCATGGGGTGCACGGTCGTGCAGGGTTGCACGACCATGTTCTGATCCACCTCCGGTTTGGCCGCACGACCATGCAAGGGTTGCATGACCGTGCACATTTTCCCTTCTGTTTGGCCACACGGTCATGCAAGGTTTGCACGACCATGTTCTTTGGTTTGCTCCAGTGCGTCGACAAACGTTGTTTTCGCTCCAAAAGTTATCCCTGTCAACACAAAATCAAACAAAGAGCAGATATCCATACAAAAGAGTATATATGATGAATACATGATAAAAGAGGCGATCATACAAAGGATACGTACGTATAAAGTAAGCGAATGTGCGTAAAAGCATGCATAAACTATCATAATATTTACGCACATCACGCCCCCAGACTTGAACCTTTGCTTGTCCTCAAGCAAAACACTACAAACTATATTCATGAGCGCCTGGCAGTGTTTCATAATCCCTAGTGCATTCACCTAACACTATCAACTAGTTTCATTGATAAGCATGATTATGAAGTAACCTAAGTATGACCTAAGCATAAGTTCTTTATGCTCGGTGCAATAAGTAGCTCAAACTCTTCAAGTTTCAACTCTTCATCCTAGTTAAGTCGTCATACTATTGAGTTGCTAATGTTCCTGGTGATAGGCACTTACCTGCCACACACTTGGTTTGTTTTTCTTAAGTTACACAATGTCTTAAAGGATACTTCTCGGAATCAAGAGAAACATAACATTCATTCCCCCAGTAACCTAACTCGGTCTCAAAGGGGTGAATTGTTAGTTTCCAGTCACAACAACTATTTTTTTATCCCTTATTATATATATATATATATATATATTATGCTGTGTAGCACTAATCACACATGCGGGATGCATATGTTGGGATTAAGATTTTTCCAAATGAGCTTTCATGATCCGAGGATGTCTAGTAACCAAAATATAAATAAGAAATTCCAATGGAAATACAAGTACTAACCAATTTGGATGAATCATAACTATTCCAAAAATATTTCTACTATTCAAGCTTAATTACTTATGTGTAGTGTAAATAAGATCCTTAAGGTTAAGACAAAACTTATACCAAACTCCATACAATACTTAGCTTATTTCATGCTACTAGAGATAGAGAAAGGAGATACACCAAACATACTAACACTATCTTGACAACTTATAAACTAAGAAAATGCTAGTCATTTTACTATCGGATAAGTAGCAGAAAAAGTAGAAGATTTGATGTTCTCAAATATGCCTCAAAACCAGAAATGCGAATAAACAACACAAAGTGCAAATGAGAATGCAAATAAAAACATGGAACTAAAAAAATGCAGATAAACAAAACAGACTAAAAATACAAATATGCAAAGCAGAAAGAAAATGCAAAAAGAAAAGAAAACATGAAAACTCGACTAAGGTTGTGCAGATAGACACAACACACAACACCCCCCAGACTTAGACATTTCATTTGTTAGAGTGTATACTGAAAGCCTAGCTTTTGTAAACATTTATTTTGAAATAAAAAATCACATTGGTCAAAAATGTCTACATTTATATGTTAAGTGTAGTTGTTCAATTAATTTATATTGTAGATAACATGGTATGTGGTGTCACACACAGAAGATCATGTTATCGGTTCTTTATAAATTATAAACAGTAGCTCACGACTAAGATGGATAGGAACAAACAATTGGAATAGTCGTAGTGTAATTTGGTGTTAGTTTATCTTAACTATAAAATTATACTAGTACACTCTGAGTGTATTGTGCAGGACCATTTAAGGTAAGATCTTTTTATACTGACTTAATAAAAGAATAAGACCTTAGTTATTATGGAAGTGTGTGCTCTTAATCCTAATATAATAACAAGTACATATATTTAGTATTTATTTCTTTGACTTATCAGAGGGTGAGATTTAGCTCGATAAATCAAAAGGTCTGATAAGTTGGGAAATGATATTACTTATAGTGTTTGTTGTTGATTATAGAAGGAAACTATGTCTTAGTAATCTAGGTTAATAATGTCCCCAAGAGGAGCTCATAAGGATTGTCATGTTAAACCCTGCAGGTGGACTTAGTCCGACACGACAATAAGGTTGAGTGGTACTACTCTTGGACTAAGATATTAATTAAAGTGAGTTGTCAGTAACTCAATTAATTAGTGGACATCCGACATCTTAAACACAGGGAGATTAACACACTCATAATGAGAAGGATCCCAAAATGTAATTTGCGATTGGTGCGGTAGTTCAATAATAATTCTTTAGTGGTATCAATTATTATTGATGAAATTAAGTTGGGTGTTCGGGGCGAACACGGGAAGTTTAATTTCATCGGGAGACCAAAATCAATTCCTCCTCTCGGTCCCTATCGTAGCCTCTTATTTATAAAGTATTATACCCACCTATACCCACATTCTTACCCAACCTTTGGTGGCCGGCCAAGCCATAGGTTGAGCCAAGTATAGGTGGCCGGCCCTAGCTTGGAGCCCAAGCTTGGTGTGGCCGACCATGTAAAGAATAAAAGAGATTTTATTTAAAATCTTTCCATATGTGGATACCATGGTTTTAAAAGAGAGTTTTAAATTTAAATATTTCCTTTTATAGCTTTCTACAAAAGATTAAGTGAAAGGTTTGATATCTTTCCTTATTTGTAGTTAAAAGGAAGATTTTAATTTTTTTATAAAACTTTCCTTTTTTGTAACCATCTTGATGATGTAAAAGTGAGTTTTAAAATTAAATTTTTCCTATTATAGTTTCTACAAAATATTAAGAAAAGATTTGATATCTTTCCTTATTTGTAGATTGAGAGGAAGATTTTAATTTTAAAGATAACTTTCCTTTTTAGAAATCATTCACATGTTTTAATAGAGAGATTTTAATTTATAAATTTCCTTTTATAACCAACCATGAAGGGAAAAATTATTAGAGAAATTTTTATTTTAAAAAATTCTGGAAACAAATAAAGAAGTTTTAATTTTGTATTTAAAACTTGCCTTATTTGGAGCATGTGATGTGGCCGACCATGTAAAGGGTTAAAAGGAATTTTTAATTAAAATTTCCTTATTAACCAATGGCAAGGAGAATAAGGGAATTTTAATTATAATTAAATTTTTTTATATGCCAAGACCAAGGAACATAAAAGAGGGGGTAGAGGTGCCTCACCTCACAACATATCTTCCATAGTTTCTCCTCTCTTCCTTGGTGTGTGGTCGTCCCTATTCTTCTCCTCTTCTCTTCTTCTTTAGTGGCCGGTGCATCCCCTTCTTGGAGTTCTTGTGGTGGCCGGTTCTTGCTAGGAGAAGGAGAGAAAGGGGGCTTTGCTCTTGCATCCCTTGGACCTTGGTTGGTGGCCGAGACTTGTATCTCTTGGAGAAAGAAGCTTGGCCGAAACTTGGAAGAAGGAAGAAGGAGGTTTGGTGGATTCTCATCTCGGTAAATTGTTGTCCACGCAACGTCCGAGATAAGAAGAGGAATCGATAGAAGATCAAGAGGTTGTTGCTTACAAATAAAGGAATAACTAGTAATTATTTTCCGCATCATACTAGTTTTCTTTGTATGAATTCCAAACACAAGAGGCTAGAGATTCTAGTTTTCGAATTTGTGATTCAAGTTTATGTTTTTTTTTGTTTTTTAAATATGTGATTCGATTGTGTTGAACCCCGTGGTAGTTTTGATGTCATCAGCCAAGTTTGGGTTAGGTCCTGCTTTGTGTTTGATCCCTGTGTCTAAGTGTGCAGGAGCTTAGGAGCGCAGGAAGTCGAGCGGAAGACGCAGTTAGCGAGAAGGACGGCACGGGAAGAGAGCTGACGGGTTCGGTGCGTCCGAAGGACGAGAGAGCTACAGAAGAGTACACCTGGTGGGCGTAAAGAACATGCGCGGTGTTCGAGGGACGTAAAGCCGGGACGGAAGATTGCTCGAGGAGAAGGTCGGGAACTGGGTTCGGGCGAGCCCTATTCCGGATGGCCGCAATCACCCAAGGAGCCAAACCGGAGCAAGTCAACTGGAAATTGACTTATCAACGGTTCGGTCGACCGAACCTATTGATCGGTCGACCGAACCCTTCCTTAACCGAAGCTAACCGCAGCAGACACGTCGAATGCTACGTCAGAAGCTGACCATTGGTGAAGTTGATCAGTCTACCGAACCTCCTAATCGGTCGACCGAACCTCCTGATCGGTCGACCGAACCGAAGTTAAACCAGAGACTTAGTCGAGCAAGATGATCAGGCCAACTCAGTTGGAAGACCGTTGGCCGATTGGTCGACCGAACATAAGGATCGGTCGACCGAACAAAAACTCATCCTCAGAGACTGCACCTGGACGGAAAACTGGGCAGGTATAGCAGGTTCGGTCGACCGAACCTGGGGATCGGTCGACCGATCCCTCTCGAGTCAAACCTGATCCTGAAGGTTCAGGTTAACTGATAAGCTCTAGAACCCCTATATAAAGGGGGTCTCAGGTAGCTATTCATAACAACGAATTCATACGAAAAAGCAACTCTATAATTTTTGTTTAAGCAACCTCTGTGCTCTTAAAGTGTAAAAAGCTTCTCCGCCTTCAGAGAAGGAGTTTTCTTACTGCGCCTTTCATCGCCCTGGATTAACAACCCTCTTGGTTGTAACCAGGTTAAAACTCTGAGTTTTATTTCTTTTCTGTCATTTTGTTTTGTTATTAAGTGTTGCTTTATTTTAAGAGTTGAAAAGCTTTGAGGAGGGTTATTTTTACTTGCAGGCAATTCACCCCCCTCTTGCCGGTCCCCGTTGCACTAACAAGTGGTATCAGAGCCCAATAGCCTCAGAGGGACTAACCGCCATCTGAAGCACAAAGATCAGAACAATGGCCGGCGCGAACATTCATCCCCCGAAGTTCGACGGAGATTTCGCTACATGGAAGCGAAAAATGGAGGTATTCTTTAAAACAGACTTTGATATTTTAATTACTATGAAATATGGTTTTGCAGCTCCTAAACACAAAGAAGAAAACACGTGGAGCAAGAAAGAGCAAGCCGATTTCGTCGCCAATGGAAAAGTTGAATTCCACCTCCTCAGCGTTCTGCCACCTCAGGAGGTAAGTCGGATCGGAAGCTACGACTCAGCGAAAGATCTCTGGGAGAAATTCTCCACTTCACGAAGGCACCTCTGAAGCGAAGCTGGCACGGCGCGACATCCTCCGGACACAACTAACAAACCTCCGAATAAACAACGGCGAGAAGGTAGCGCAACTCCAAACGAGAATCAAGGAGCTGATAATGCAACTAATGAACCTTGGAGAAGAAGTAACGAACCGGGACTCTATCCAGTACGCTCTCAACGCCTTCCCGAGAACTCCAGAGTGGGCCTCCTTAGTAGATGCGTACTACATCTCTAAGGACTTCGAGGTAAGTACTCTAGAACAACTGTTTTCCAGTTTTGAACTTCACGAATCTCGAGTTTCAGAGCCCAATGGAGCAGAGAAGACCAGTCAGAACATTGCCTTAAAGGCAAAAATGAATAGTTCTGACTCCGAAGCCTCGGTTGACGAATCAGAAGCGACACTACTGGTAAGACGCTTCAATAATTTTTTTTAAATCTAACAAATTTAGATCGCAGAGGCATGAGAGAAAAAGAAGAACGATTCGTTGCTACAATTGTAACGAAGAAGGGCACATCAAGGATGACTGCCCGAAATTGAAGAGCAAGCAAAAGGAGAAGGCAAAGACCAAGTACAAGAAACCAGAATCCTCCAAGCACAAGAACCTGAAGGCCACTTGGTCAGACTCATCATCCGAATCAGAAGTCGAAGAATTCTCGGGAATAGCACTGATGGCCAACCATCAGCTAGAAGAAACTTCTAGCTCAGAGATGAGCATCGATGAAGGGGGAGGAACATCAGAAGAAGAAAGCAGCAGTGAAGGGGGAGCATCACCAGATCAGGTAAGTAAGGTACGCAATCTAACCCCGACTCAGTATTTTAAATTTATCAAGTCTCTGTCCAAAGAATTCGATCAATTAGAAAAATAAAATGCTGAATTAAATAATATCTTAGATAAATTTAAATCAGAAAATGAAAGTTTAAAATCAGAAATTGAAAAATTGAAATCTGCTGCATGATTAAATCATTTTCCAAAGTAAAAAATAAAGTCATATGGAAAATTAAATTGGTACATAAGGAAGCATCAGGGTCAACTTAGAAAAATACCGAGAAACTATGTACCCCCTAAGTTTTTAATTAATCCTATAGGAAGGAATCTGTATTGGATCCCAAAATCCTTACTAAATTAAAACTATATAAATTAAAAGCTTACAGTGAGAAAATTAAACATTGAGGTTCTTTATGGAAGCTTTGTCTAAGGAAGTGGTTGTTGCTCCAATAACCAAGAAGGCCTAGTGCCTCGCCACGACCTGGAAGCCGAAATATCGAAGTAAAAATATTTAATTAACTTTATGATAAAAATCATTAAATTCAGAATTAAACAAATGCTTTGAAAAGTTGTTAAACTTTTCCTTAGAAAATTCATTAAATTTTTTTTTTAGAAAAACTGTTTCTTAAAATTTTTACCTAGAAATTCTCTTTGGAAAATTCTGAAAAATTCATTTTAACCTAGAATTTTTTTTTTTACCAAACTCAATTTGTTTACACCCCGTTTTTGCTGTGATCAAAGGGGGAGAATAAAGATAAGTTCAGTTAGTTAGGGGGAGTTAGTTAATTTTTTTTTAAATTGTCATAATGTAATTTATTTTAAAGTTTTAAATTTATGCCAGAATTGTTAGTTTAGTAATTTCGTTAAATTACTATCTCTTTGTTTTACCCTAACCTGAACTTGGGTTGATGCACATCAAAAAGGGGGAGATTGTTGAACCCCGTGGTAGTTTTGATGTGATCAACCAAGTTTGGGTTAGGTCTTGCTTTGTGTTTGATCCCTGCGTCTAAGTGTGCTGGAGCTTAGGAGCGCAGGAAGTCGAGCGGAAGACGCAGCTAGCGAGAAGGACGGCACGGGAAGGGAGCCGACGGGCTCGGTGCGTCCGAAGGACGAGAGAACTGCGGAAGAGTACACCCGGTGGGCGTGAAGAACATGCGTAGTGTTCGAGGGACGTAAAGCCGGGACGGAAGACTGCTCGAGGAGAAGGCCGGGAACTGGGTTCGGGTGTGCCCTATTCCGGATAGCCGTAATCACCCAAGGAGCCGAACCGGAGCAAGTCAACTGGAAGTTGACTTGTCAATGGTTCGGTCGACCGAACCTATTGATCGGTCTACCGAACCCTTCCTTAACCGAAGCCAACCGCAGCAGACACGTCGAATGCTACGTCAGAAGCTGACCGTTGGTGAAGCTGATCGGTCATTCGAACCTCCTGATTGGTCGACCGAACCGAAGTTAATCTAGAGACTTAGTCGAGCAAGATGATCGGGCCAACTCAGCTGGAAGACCGTTGGCCGATCTGTCGATCGAACATAAGGATTGGTCAACCGAACATAATGATCGGTCGACTGAACAAAAGCTCATCCTCAGAGACTGCACCTGGACGAAAGACTGGACAGGTACAGCAGGTTCGGTCGACTGAACATTGGGATCGGTCGACCGA
Source organism: Zingiber officinale (assembly GCF_018446385.1). Taxonomy (NCBI): domain Eukaryota; kingdom Viridiplantae; phylum Streptophyta; class Magnoliopsida; order Zingiberales; family Zingiberaceae; genus Zingiber; species Zingiber officinale. Next base: position 40,092,894 of record NC_055997.1, on the reverse strand, counting down.
TCCCTCTCGAGTTAAACCTGATCCCGAAGGTTCAGGTTAACTGATAAGCTCTAGAACACCTATATAAAGGGGGTCTCGGGTAGCTATTCTTAACAATGAATTCATACGAAAAAGTAACTCTGTAATTTCTGTTTAAGCAACCTCTGTGCTTTCAAAGTGTAAAAGGCTTCTCCGCCTTCAGAGAAGGAGTTTTCTTACTACGCCTTTCATCGCCCTGGATTAACAACCCTCTTGGTTGTAACCAGGTTAAAACTTTGAGTTTTATTTCTTTTCTGTCATTTTGTTTTGTTATTAAGTGTTGCTTTATTTTAAGAGTTGAAAAGCTTTGAGGAGGGTTATTTTTACTTGCAGGCAATTCATCCCTCTCTTGCCGGTCCCCACTGTACCAACAAGTGGTATCAGAGCCCAACAGCCTCAGAGGGGCTAACCGCCATCTGAAGCACAAAGATCAGAACAATGGCCGGCGTGAATATTCATCCCCCGAAGTTCGACGGAGATTTCGCTACATGGAAGCGAAAAATGGAGGTATTCTTTAAAACAGACTTTGATATTTTAATTACTATGAAATATGGTTTTGCAGCTCCTAAAGACAAAGAAGAAAACACATGGAGAAAGAAGGAGCAAGCCGATTTCGTCGCCAACGGAAAAGCTGAATTCCACCTCCTCAACGTTCTGCCACCTCAGGAGGTAAGTCGTATCGGAAGCTACGACTCAGCGAAAGATCTCTGGGAGAAATTCCTGGAGCTTCACAAAGGTACCTCTGAAGCGAAGCTGGCACGGCGCAACATTCTCCGGACACAACTAACAAACCTCCGAATGAACAACGGCGAGAAGGTAACGCAACTCCAAGCGAGAATCAAGGAGCTGATAACGCAACTAACGAACCTTGGAGAAGAAGTAACGAACCGGGACTCGATTCGGTACGCGCTCAATGCCTTCCCGAGAACTCCAGAGTGGGCCTCCTTAGTAGATGCGTACTACATCTCTAAGGACTTCGAGGTAAGTACTCTAGAGCAACTGTTTTCCAGTTTTGAACTTCATGAATCTCGAGTTTCAGAGCCCAATGGAGCAGAGAAGACCAGTCAGAACATTGCCTTAAAGGCAAAAATGAATAGTTCTGACTCTGAAGCCTCGGTTGACGAATCAGAAGCGGCACTACTGGTAAGACGCTTCAATAAATTTTTTAAATCTAACAAATTTAGATCGCAGAGGCATGAGAGAAAAAGAAGAATGCTACGTTAGTGAAGCTGATCGGTCATTCGAACCTCCTGATCGGTCGACCGAACAGAAGTTAATCCAGAGACTTAGTCGAGTAAGATGATCGGGCCAACTCCGTTGGCCGATCGGTCGATTGAACATAAGGATCGGTCGACTGAACATAATGATCGGTCGACTGAACAAAAGCTCATCCTTAGAGACTGCAGTTGGACGGAAGACTGGGCAGGTATAGCAGGTTCGGTCGACCGAACCTGGGGATCGGTCGACCGATACCTCTCGAGTCAAACATGATCCCGAAGGTTCAGGTTAACTGATAAGCTCTAGAACCCCTATATAAAGGGGGTCTCGGGTAGCTATTCATAACAACGAATTCATACGAAAAAGCAACTCTGTAATTTTTGTTTAAGCAACCTCTGTGCTCTCAAAGTGTAAAAGGCTTCTCCGCCTTCAGAGAAGGAGTTTTCTTACTGCGCCTTTCATCGCCCTGGATTAACAATCCTCTTGGTTGTAACCAGGTTAAAACTCTGAGTTTTATTTCTTTTCTGTCATTTTGTTTTGTTATTAAGTGTTGCTTTATTTTAAGAGTCGAAAAGCTTTGAGGAGGGTTATTTTTACTTGCAGGCAATTCACCCCCCTCTTGCCGGTCCCCGCTGCACCAATAAGTGGTATCAGAGCCCAACAGCCTCAGAGGGACTAACCGCCATCTGAAGCACAAAGATCAGAACAATGGCCGGCGTGAACATTCATCCCCCGAAGTTCGACGGAGATTTCGCTACATGGAAGCGAAAAATGGAGGTATTCTTTAAAAAAGACTTTAATATTTTAATTACTATGAAATATGATTTTGCAGCTCCTAAACACAAAGAAGAAAACACGTGGAGCAAGAAGGAGCAAGCCGATTTCGTCACCAATGGAAAAGTTGAATTCCACCTCCTCAGCGTTCTGCCACCTCAGGAGGTAAGTCGGATCGGAAGCTACGACTCAGCGAAAGATCTCTGGGAGAAATTCCTGGAGCTTCACGAAGGTACCTCTGAAGCGAAGCTGGCATGGTGCGACATCCTCCAGACACAACTAACAAACCTCTGAATGAACAACGGCGAGAAGGTAGCGCAACTCCAAGCGAGAATCAAGGAGCTGATAACGCAACTAACGAACCTTGGAGAAGAAGTAACGAACCGGGACTCGATCCGATATGTGCTCAACGCCTTCCCGAGAACTCCAGAGTGGGCCTCCTTAGTAGATGCGTACTACATCTCTAAGGACTTCGAGGTAAGTACTCTAGAACAACTGTTTTCCAGTTTTGAACTTCACGAATCTCGAGTTTCAGAGCCCAATGGAGCAGAGAAGACCAGTTAGAACATTGCCTTAAAGGCAAAAATGAATACTTCTGACTCCGAAGCCTCGGTTGAAGAATCAGAAGCGACACTACTGGTAAGACGCTTCAATAATTTTTTTTAAATCTAAGAAATTTAGATCGCAGAGGCATGAGAGAAAAAGAAGAACGATTCGTTGCTACAACTGCAACGGAGAAGGGCACATCAAGGATGACTGCCCGAAATTGAAGAGCAAGCAAAAGGAGAAGGCAAAGACCAAGTACAAGAAACCAGAATCCTCCAAGCACAAGAACCTGAAGGCCACTTGGTCAGACTCATCATCCGAATCAGAAGTCGAAGAATTCTCGGGAATAGCACTGATGGCCAACCATCAGCTAGAAGAAACTTCTAGCTCAGAGATGAGCATCGATGAAGGGGGAGGAACATCAGAAGAAGAAAGCAGCAGTGAAGGGGGAGCATCACCAGATCAGGTAAGTAAGGTACGCAATCTAACCCCGACTCAGTATTTTAAATTTATCAAGTCTCTGTCCAAAGAATTAGATCAATTAGAAAAATAAAATGCTGAATTAAATAATATCTTAGATAAATTTAAATCAGAAAATGAAAGTTTAAAATCAGAAATTGAAAAATTGAAATCTGCTGCATGATTAAATCATTTTCAAAAGTAAAAAATAAAGTTATATGGAAAATTAAATTGGTACATAAGGAAGCATCAGGGTCAACTTAGAAAAATACCGAGAAACTATGTACCCCCTAAGTTTTTAATTAATCCTATAGGAAGGAATTTGTATTGGATCCCAAAATCCTTACTAAATTAAAACTATATAAATTAAAAGCTTACAGTGAGAAAATTAAACATTGAGGTTCTTTATGGAAGCTTTGTCTAAGGAAGTGGTTGTTGCTCCAATAACCAAGAAGGCCTAGTGCCTTGCCACGACCTGGAAGCCGAAATATCGAAATAAAAATATTTAATTAACTTTCTGATAAAAATCATTAAATTCAGAATTAAACAAATGCTTTGAAAAGTTGTTAAACTTTTCCTTAGAAAATTCATTAAATTTTTTTTTTAGAAAAACTGTTTCTTAAAATTTTTACCTAGAAATTCTCTTTGGAAAATTCTGAAAAATTCATTTTAACCTAGAATTTTTTTTTTACCAAACTCAATTTGTTTACACCTCGTTTTTGCTATGATCAAAGGGGGAGAATAAAGATAAGTTCAGTTAGTTAGGGGGAGTTAGTTAATTTTTTTTAAATTGTCATATTGCAATTTATTTTAAAGTTGCAAATTTATGCCAGAATTGTTAGTTTAGTAATTTCAATAAATTACTATCTCTTTGTTTTACCCTAACCTGAACTTGGGTTGATGCACATCAAAAAGGGAGAGATTGTTGAACCCCGTGGTAGTTTTGATGTGATCAACCAAGTTTGGGTTAGATCCTGCTTTGTATTTGATCCCTGTGTCTAAGTGTGCAGGAGCTTAGGAGCGTAGGAAGTCGAGCGGAAGATGCAGCTAGCGAGAAGGACGGCACGGGAAGGGAGCTGACGGGCTCGTTGCGTCCAAAGGACGAGAGTGCTGCGGAAGAGTACACCCGGTGGGCGTGAAGAACATGCGCGGTGTTCGATGGACGTAAAGCCGGGACGGAAGACTGCTCGAGGAGAAGGCCGGGAACTGGGTTCGGGTGAGCCCTATTCCGGATGGCCACAATCACCCAAGGAGCCGAACCGGAGCAAGTCAACTTCCTGTTGACTTGTCAACGGTTCGGTCGACCGAACCTATTGATCGGTCGACCGAACCCTTCCTTAACCGAAGCCAACCGCAGCAGACACGTCGAATGCTACGTCAGAAGCTGACCGTTGGTGAAGTTGATCGGTCATTCGAACCTCCTGATTGGTCGACCGAACCGAAGTTAATCTAGAGACTTAGTCGAGCAAGATGATCGGGCCAACTCAGCTGGAAGACCGTTGGCCGATCGGTCGATCGAACATAAGGATTGGTCAACCGAACATAATGATCGGTCGATCGAACAAAAGCTCATCCTCAGAGACTGCACCTGGATGAAAGACTGGACAGGTACAGCAGGTTCGGTCGACTGAACATTGGGATCAGTCGACCGATCCCTCTCGAGTCAAACCTGATCCCGAAGGTTCAGGTTAACTGATAAGCTCTAGAACCCCTATATAAAGGGGGTCTCGAGTAGCTATTCTTAACAATGAATTCATACGAAAAAGTAACTCTGTAATTTCTGTTTAAGCAACCTCTGTGCTTTCAAAGTGTAAAAGGCTTCTCCGCCTTCAGAGAAGGAGTTTTCTTACTACGCCTTTCATCGCCCTGGATTAACAACCCTCTTGGTTGTAACCAGGTTAAAACTCTGAGTTTTATTTCTTTTCTATCATTTTGTTTTGTTATTAAGTGTTTCTTTATTTTAAGAGTTGAAAAGCTTTAAGGAGGGTTATTTTTACTTGCAGGCAATTCACCCCCCTCTTGCCGGTCCCCGCTGCACCAATAGATTGTTCCTTTTGGTTAAACCTAGGGTTACTATAAGGAAATTAAATATTAAATTTCGTTGAAAGGCTTTGTCTAGGAAGTGGTGGTTGCTCCCATATCCAAGAAGACCTAGTGCCTCGCCATGTTTAACCTGGAAGTCGATTTTCGAAATTAATATTTAATTAAATTTGTAACATGGGTGGATTTGGATCAATAATGTTAAGTTCCGTTTGCGATCCAAGTCTAAACCTAAAAGAATAGATAAGTACATTTGGAATCAATAATGTTAAGTTCCGTTTGCGATTCTGAATTTAATTTCTAAATAACACAATAGGTTGTTAGTAAAGATTCAGGACTTATACAAAATTTTTGTACAGGGGAACCGATATGATATTTCACATAGAAACCAACAATTGGTATCAGAGCTAGGGTTTGCCTCTGTGTGTTTGGTTTTCAGTTTAATTATGTACATGTCGTACATAATTTAGGCAGGATAATAGTAGGATGTGCTAACTCTATGGTTGTAGACTCCAACTATTATGACTTATAGATATTGTGTGTGATTGGACCCTTGGACATGTCAAGGGCATTTTATTATGTGTGTATGATTGTATTTAACTAATACAGCAGGAGTTATATTAGCCCTAGGATTTTACATTTATGTTCGATCTAGACTTCATGTACATTCCCTCGTGGAATATAGGATCGATATATGTAAAATTCTATTTTTGTCGTGGATCGTATCCATGTGAAGCATGGGACTATTTGAGGACCAGAGGCGCAGCGGAATAAGAAGCAAGATAGATGCGGCGACTAGACCCGATAGCAGTGGCTAAAGATGACAACAACTAGGGTTGGAAACACACGGAGGACAGTAATGGAAGAAGCCATAATAGTTGGAAAATTAATTTCCATATTTATTGCTTTTATTTACTGTGATGTGTGTGTGCATGTGATGTATGCTTGTATAGGTTAAAATTCCTCACCTTAAATGACTAAGTGGGAGAGGGATTAGTAAATAAATTTCATGGTCTCCATTACTGGTTTGTAAGTGATGCGACAAACTTGCGTGTTAGCTCAGAGTGCCTCCCTCCCTATCGGATGAGTTTGTTTGCAGATCACTAGATCAAACTTCCTTATGGATGATTATAGAAAATTAATTAGGAGCATGTGATCTTCCCCATCGGAAGCGGCATAATCTTATTTAATGGACTAAGTATCAAGTAATGATATACACTTAGGCGCATTTAATAGTATCCTCCCCATTGGAGTCACTGCTATTATTTGTGTGACCGAAGAAAAATCAACTATTAATTTTGTCATAAAGATAGGTTGACAAGATAATAAAATTAAAACCCCCTCTTACAAATGTTGAGATTTTGTATACGTCCACATTATCATGGCATACAAAATTCACAGTATTTGAGGTAATTTTATTTGTCAAGTTGACAAGATAATAAAATTAATGGGTAAACCCCCTCTTATAAATGTTTGGATTTGTATACGTCCACACTATCGTGGCATACAAAATTTACGGTGTTTGAGGTAATTTTATTTGTCAAGTTGACAAGATAATAAAATTAATGGTTAAAACCCCTCTTACAAATGTTTGGATTTGTATACATCCACACTATCGTGGCATACAAAATTCACGGTGTTTGAGGTAATTTTATTTGTCATAAAGATAGGTTGACAAGATTATTAATGGGTAAAACCTTCCTCTTACAAATGCTTGAATTTGTATACGTCCACACTATCGTGACATACAAAATTCACGATATTTGAGGTGTTGGTGAATTTAAATAATATTGTTTGAGGAATCAATATTATTTTAAATTCTAAAGTCTTGACCAAATATTTTGTGATTCTTAGGTTTTCAATCCCCTAGCTATTATACTATAGAATAGACTTAGTTGTCCCAATTATATTGATTGGAAACAAAACTTGGACATTAAGGTGGACTGTCCTCTTAGAACTAAGAATAATATAGGTGTATTTTATTCATTAGTTATAGAAACATGTTTAGTGGTGTTATCTACCGGTACCTGGTGTGTAGATACAGGAGCCACTGATCATGTCTGCAATTCATTGCAGGGTTCCAGGAAACCCGACAACTATATGAAAGGGAAAACACCATCTACATGGGCACTGCTGCAATAGTAGCAGCTGTTGCAGTGGGAGAAGTTTATCCTCTGATAGGAATATAACATGGATTTTGAGAAATTATCTTTACGTACCAAGTTTAAGAACTAGATTTCAGTTTCTAAACTATTCAAAGAACTTGATATTCTGTCTCTTTTGATAATAAAGTTGTTATCAAGAAAAAGAGGGAAGCTATCTGTTCTGGTACGTTGGTTGACAATTTATATAAATCTAATAACTTCCACGATGCAACAAATAGAAATTAATAACACATCTTCTAACTCTAATAAGAGAAAGCAACCTTCGGAAATGAACCAATCATATCTTTGGTATCTAAGGCTAGGTTATATTAACTTGAGTAGGATTCAAAGGATAATAGCCGATGAACTTTTGGGTTCATTGGTGGTGGAAAACTTTCCAACCTGCGAGTCTTACTTGGAAGGAAAAATGACCAAAAGGCTTTTTAAGTCTAAGGGGTATAGAGCTAAAGATGTATTAGAATTGGTTCATTCTGATTTGTGTGGACCTATGACTATCCAGGCAAGAGATGGTTTCGAATATTTCGTCTCTTTTATAAATGACTATTCGAGATACAGGTACATTTACTTGATGTGTCTCAAGTCTAAGTGCTTTGAGTTCAAAGAGTACAAGGCTGATGTGGAGAAATGTCAAGGTAAAAGTATCAAGACACTACAGTGAGATCGTAGTGGCAGTACCTCTTAGGAGAGTTTAGGAGTCACTTATCAGAAGTCGGGATTCAATCCCAACTGACTGCACCTAGTACATCCCAACAGAATGATGTAGTAGAACGAAGGAATAGGACTCTTATGGAAATAGTTAGATCAATGATGAGTTATTCAGAATTACCAAATTCGTTTTGAGGATATACTCTGGAAACGGAAGTGAACATAGTACCTTCTAAAGTCAAAACCCTTTACACTCATAGAATTGTAGAATGAGCGTAAGCCTAGTCTGAAGCATATTCGGATTTGAGGTAGTCCAGCACATGTGCTGAAGGGAGACACTAATAAGTTGGACGGGAGTTCACTTGTTTGTGGGTTATCCTAGAGAAATGAAAGGAGGTTTATAGTCCTTAAAAATCAGAAGGTCATTGTAAGCACCAATGCCCGATTTTTAGAAGAGGACTATGTAATGAACCACAAGCCCATAAGTAAATTTGTTCTTAAGGAAATAATAGAGGACACGTCTAATCTAGTACCAACTGTAAAAGATGAAATATCACAAGAAACTGCAACACGTATCACAAATGATACACAATTGCTCAAAGTGCCTCATCGTAGTGGGAGGGTTGTTAGGCAACCTGAAAGATGTTGGTGCAGGAAGCATCCGACAATCGAACCGTTGTTTTGATAATGGCAAAGGAATTCAAAGTTAAGGTTGTGTTGTTATCTAACAAGGCTCATGGAGCTTGCAGGAAAGTTCTAAGTAGTACTTAGGCAAAAGTCCTAGCTGCGGTTAGGCAGGTGGAAAACCCTAGGGGGTGGTAACCCTAGGTCATAGGGGCCGGTAACCCTATGCGGAAAGTCTTGGCGGGTCGAGGGCTTCAGGCAAAAGTCCTAGGGGGTGGTAACTTTAGGTGGAAAGTCCTGGTGTCGTGAACCAGGTGGAAGACTGGGCGAGCCGGGAAGCGGGAGTCCAGTAGAAAGTCGATCGTACTGGCAACAAGTATAACTCCTGAGTGGAGTAGGTGAGGATGCGTTCCCCGCAGAGAGAACAGTAGGCATCGGGTCGACCTAGGACTTTCGGTCGAAAATCCGAAGTCAGACCCGGACAGTCCGAAGACTGTCAGAATATTCTATTATCATGATTAATATCTGTGCTAACTTGGTTTTGCAGGATGTGTTTGTATTGGTAGACTAACATGTTTTGCAGGGCCAAAAACTAGAGTTTAGCCTCGGATGAACAGTATCCGAGGTGCATCCATGGAGCTTGGAGGCGCCTCAGGTGCAAGCCAAAGCCAGCTGTCCAGAGGAGCTGGAGGCGCCTCAGATAAAGCTGGAGGCGCCTTGGACCAAGGCTTGAAGGCGCCTTGAAGAGGCTTGGAAGCGCCTTAAACCAGATAAGGTGCGACCAGGCCTGTGCTAATCCACCCGTGCGACTCGGCGGCCTGGAGGCGCCTGGGACAGGCTTGGAGGCGCCTCCAGCACAGTATAAAAGAGGGGTTCGAGGCAGCACTCTATATATCTTCATCCAAGCGATCCTTCTGCGAAAAGCTGCTAACGACACGATCCCGAAGTGCTGCGACAACCTCCCGACGACCCGGAGCTTCGTTTCTTCATCTCTTGTTGTTGGTATAAGATCATTATTTTAATTTGAGCTGTAATTATTATACTTGTAAACTTTATCGATTCTATAGTTGTTTCCCTCCGAAAGCGGTTAACGACCGCGGGCCTTGGAGTAGGAGTCGTCACAGGCTCCGAACCAAGTAAACGACCTGTGTTCGCATTGTGTGCCTTTTATTTCCGCTACTTTATTACTCTTATTACTCGTCAAGTTTTACGAAGTCGATTCCAAAACGCGAAATAGCCACGAGTGCTATTCACCCCCCTCTAGTGCTTTCGATCCAATAATTGGTATCAGAGCGGGGCCGCGTTGATATGGTGCAACCACTAATCACGTAATTTTTTTTCGTGGTGTTTTCGATTTTACGGAGTCAATTAGAATCTAGCGTAATAGCTACATTCTAATTATTTTTACGAATCAGTTTTTGCTCGAAGTTGGTGCAACACCACTCGAGCTCGTGATCTTAACTTTATTTCCCCCACTGCTAATCCAAGACCTAGTCTTGGGACATCTCTTCTATTTTTTGTTTTGCATACTATCAATGACCCAACAAGAGGGTTTTAGCACCGTTCGTTCCCCACTCTTCACCGGAGAAGATTTCGGGTACTGGAAGGGACGAATGGAAACTTTCCTCAAAATCCAGTTCGAGACGTGGATGATCGTCAAGACTGGATTGCAACTACCAATCGACGAAGATGACAAGCCAACACCCTGCGAAAATTGGGAACCAACCCTAATCAAGAAGGTGGAAGCCGATGCTAGAGCGACCTACACCCTCCAATGTGGCCTGACCAAAGAGGAGCTCAACAGAGTTGGTCCGTTTTCAACCGCAAAGGAGCTGTGGGATAAACTGATAGAACTGTACGAGGGCACCTCAGACACCAAAGTAAGTAAATGTGATTTATTACTTAATAAACTATATAATCTAAAGATGCAGGAAGGTGAGACGGCGAGTTCACTCCATGCACGTATTCAAGACATCCTCAACTCCCTCCACGGAATCGGGCAAAAGGTCGAAAATAGGGATATCATAAGGTATGCTCTCAATGCTTTTCCAAGGAGTACATTGTGGGCATCAATGGTAGATGCTTACAAAGTCTCCAAGGATTGTTATTGTTAGTGTTGCAAGGTTGCAAACATAGTCCCACATTGAAAACACATGGGAAAGATCATGGGTTTATAAGAGAAAGATATCTCCATTGGCATGAGGCCTTTTGGGTAAAGCCCAAGAGCAAAACCATGAGGGCTTAGGCCCAAAGTGGACAATATCATACCATTGTGGAGATATCTAAATTCTTTTCGATCATACAATTGGTATCAGAGCCCAGAGTGCCAGAAGGTTTAACCGCCGACTGTGCATAAGAGCTATGGTCTGATTGAGCCATGTGAGTATAATATTGACCTCAAACAAAGAAAATGGAGGCTCCTATGTTCGGATCAAGAAGACCAGATACCAGGCAGGAAGTCCTAGTTGCGGCTATGCAAGAAAGTCCTAGTAGGTAGGGTGGACCGAGGGGCAGAAAGTCCTAGTAGGTAGGGTGGACCGAGGGGCAGGAAGTCCTGGTGGGTCAAGGATCGAACGTGGGAAGCCTGTGGTCCTTTGTTTGAGGGGGGATTGTTGGCGTTGCAAGGTTGCAAACATAGTCCCACATTGAAAACACATGGAAAAGATCATGGATTTATAAGAGAAAGATATCTCCATTGGCATGAGGCCTTTTGGGTAGAGCCCAAGAGTAAAACCATGAGGGCTTAGGCCCAAAGTGGACAATATCATGCTATTGTGGAGATATCTAAATTCTTTTCGTTCCTAAATTTATCATGTATAAAATTAGATGAATTATTTTCTGAGTTTGAACTACATGAGCAGACTAATGCACAGCCAATCGAGAAAGGTGTTGCTTTACTTGCAGGTACCAGTAGAACTCGCGAACCAAGATCACAACGAAGAACTGAACCAGAGTCGGAAGAAGAACCCGACTCAGACGATGTAGACGATGAACTGACAACCGGGCTCGTGAACCTCATGAAAAAGCTCTACAAGAAGAAGAAGAGCTTCAACAAGAGAGACCTAAAGAAGGCAGTACAATCCAAGGAGTTTCAACCCAGTTCAAAAGTCAAGTTCGAGGTGATCTGCTACGGGTGCAACCAGAAGGGGCACATCAAGGCCAACTGCCCTAATCAGAAGGATGCAAAGAAGTGAAGGAAGAAGGCCCTCAAGGCGACATGGGACGAATCGTCCTCAGAAGATACCGACGATGAACTCGATCAGACGAGTCTCCTCGCACTGATGGCCTGGGACCAGATCAATGTGTCCGAGAGAAAAAGCGAGTCGGAAGCATAATCGGAAAGAAGCCACGGATCTGTATCCGTTTCCGAAGGGCCATACCCCGCTGTAAGTATTCCTTGACTAAATAATTTAGTTAATTATTTATTATGCAAATTAGCAAAGTCGAATATTAGGGTCAAGTCACTTCTAAAGGAAGCAGCAGTCCTAAAAGAAGTGACTAACTCCAAAACCTTGCCTGACCCAGTTCAGACTGGAAGTTCAACTCAAGTCCAAAAACTTGAGGAAGAAAATTCTAGTCTGAAAACTCAGGTTAAGGATTTGGAGAAAACGTTAGAACGGTTTTCTTTGGGCTCCAAGAACCTTGACCTAATTCTTGGGACACAAAGAGCCGTTTATAATAGAACTGGGCTAGGATATAAAACCAAAAAGAAATATAGATCTTATCTATCCTTAGTAAACAGACCAAATAGTAAATCAGTCCAAGCATGGATACCCAAGTCCAACCTAATCAATCAAACTGGACTTGATCAATATTGGATCCCCAAGGATCAAATACATTACCTCGATAGACCATATCGAGACTATGATCCAAGGGGAGCTAGTAGAAAAACTATCTTAATAAAAAGAATTTAATTAAATCAAAAATCAAATTAAATTTAAAATTCAAATTAAATTCAAAATAAAAATTCAGATTAATTCTAAATTTAAATCAAATTTATAAATTAAATTCTTACAAAATATTAAAAATCCAAGGGAAGGCTCCAGAATAGCTGGCACCTCCAAAACTTAATCTACCCGACAAGGGTAACCAAGAGTAGACTACCCGGTAGGGTAATTAAGGTTAGAATAAAAAGGGCTAGGTTTAACTTGACTCACGGTACTAGTGAAGTATTGGATGATAGTACGTTGGGGAAGGTTAGTCATCGCATGTCTAGGAAGATATGGCTTCGACCTGGTGCATTTGGCTAAGTGGAACTGACCGAAGCTACCCTTTATGGATCATAACCAGTTAGACCAAGGTTTTATACTAAGTTCAATAGGTAGGACTACTTGGAAAACCTCGAAGGCATGGTTACTTTAATGATGTCCAGGTGACTCACCATAGCCTAGAAGTTTATCCAACGAATGCATATTTGTTGAACCCAAAGCTAAACCTGAATCTAACACAAAGTTAAACCAAACCCTAAAATTGAACCTAATTCATCTCATAATATTATAGGATTCCCTGATTGAAAATTTAGATCGGGTGAGATGACTAATGATAAAATAAATTAAAATTAAAATTAAAATTAAATTAAATCAAAATTAAATTTAAACTAAAATTAAATTAAATCAAAATTAAAATTAAAATCAAATTATAAATTAAATCAAAATTAAAACTAAAATTAAATCAAATCAAATTATAAATTAAAATTAAAATTAAATTAAATTAAAATTAAATTAAAACTAAAATTAAATTAAATCAAAATTAAAACTAAAATCAAATTATAAATTAAAACTAAAATTAAATTTAATTAAATTAAAATTAAAATTAAATTAAATCAAAATTAAAACTAAAATTAAATTATAAATTAAAATTAAAATGAATCAAAATTAAAATTAAAATCAAATTATAAATTAAAATTAAAATAAAGTTAAAATTAAATTAAAGTTAAAATTAAAATAAATTAAAACTAAAATTAAATTAAATCAAAATTAAAATCAAAATCAAATTATAAATTAAAATTAAATTAAAGTTAAAATTAAATTAAAATTAAAATAAAGTTAAAATTAAATCAAAAATAAAATTAAAATCAAATTATAAATTAAAATTAAAATTAAAATTAAAATCAAATTAAATTAAATCAAAATTGAAACTAAAATTAAATTAAATCAAAATTAAAATTAAAATCCAATTATAAATTAAAATTAAAATAAAGTTAAAATTAAATTAAAGTTATAATTAAATTTAATTAAACTAAATTAAAATTAAATTAATACTAAATTGAATTAATATTTTGTTAAATTTGAATTAACTTGTTGATCTGCAAATTTAATTAACTTAATCACTTTTCAAAACTTTAATTAATTTAATATTCTTTCAAAATTTAACTAACTTAAACACTTTTCAAAACTTAAATTAACTTAATATTTTTAAAATTCAATTAATTTAATATTCTTTCAAAATTTAATTAACTTAAACAATTAACTTAAAGGAAATTTAATTAACTTAATTACTTTCGAAATTTAATTAACTTAACATTTTCAAACCTTAAGTAATTCAAACTTAACCATTTTCCAAAAAACAAATTCAACCATCTCACAATCACCCATAGAAATAACTGATTGCTAAACTAGAATGGGTGAGATGGAAAATTAGGGAGTTTATTTCAATCATACTATCTTTTGATCCATTAAAAGGAATCCAATTCAAATACCTTATGTCACGCCCCAGGTAGTCCCTGTCCGAAGAAATTTCGGCAGCATCTCCCCTGTGCGGCGGACAATATGAAGCTCAGTATACATATATCTCCATACCTCGGCCACACACGGCCGGAATAATACAATACAAATAAGAACAAGCCACGCAGTTTATATCAACATTCCACATAAGTCAACATATAATCAATTCACGCAGTTTAATAAGAAAAGACGATATAAAATCTCGGAAATATATGTAAACATCCTACTCCACTACATCGAAGAAAACCAAATCCACGAAGTAATGAAAATATCTGCAGCGGAAAACAATAGTAGTAAACCCGAATGTTCAATGTCCACAATACAACCCACAATACAAGTATTTAAGATGCAAGAGCAGAATAAATCCGACAAAGAAAATCCTCGTGACAAAGGGGCTAGCGATCGAATCTCTCTGGCCTCAACCTCAAATAAAATAAGAATAACGGGTGAGTTCAAATAACTCGTGAGTAAACCCATAGACATGTATAGCAATATATATCCACCAGTAAAACCTACAGTCTCCTAAACCATATGATCAATAGTACAGTTCTCTAACCATACAACCTACGTACACAGTTTCCTAACAAGATAATGATATGGATCATGGTCAATAACCAAAAATAGGCATAAAGTACAGTCTATAGCAAGAAAAAAATAAGAAAATGCATAATCGAAATAAATCAGACTCACTGCGAGGCTTGTCATTGGTGATCGAACATACATGATAAAAATAGTCGAGCAAAAGCCTATAACTCAGATGCATGTCAATCATACGAATCACCAAATGCATCACTCAAAATAATGCAATGCATACGATGCAATGATACGTATCCCGGTCACCCCTACTCGGTAGTCTCGCCTCACACACAATGGTGAGACCGAGTGGGTGCGACAACCGCACTCTGGTCACTACCCACGATGAGTAACGAGCAAGGTGGGACGGGATGCCGAGTACACCTATCCTCCCGCCTCAAACATAGGAGGGAGCGAACGCCTCATCTCCCTGTGATGACGGGAGGGACCCGGTGTGCTACCACGCCCTGCCACGCTACCCACGAGGCCCCAATGAGCGATCTACCCTACACACCGAAAGGCCGTGCCACTACCCACGCAGTGAACACGCTGCGGGTCCACGAATGGCCGACGAGCTCAACAACACTGGAGTCGTCAATCGCCCAGCATGCAATCATGCGATATGGTGCGTGCGGCTACAGTATGTCATACCTGAACATAGCCTCCTCCATAGATGTGTGTGCCCAAAAGGTAAACGCATATATATAAACATGATATAAACAGCATAAATCCAAAGACATCACATATACAATGATGTAAGTATCATGAATCCAAGAGCATGTATCACACATGTAAAGCAACTAATCCAGTAGAGTAGAGCACTATAGATATGCACCTCTATGAACATATATACACATGGCAAGAGATAAAATATCCAATCCTGAAGTAAAGCAACTAGCAGATGAAGCATGTGATAGGTATCAACTAAACCTAAATCCAGGGGAAGTGTTGAACTACCAATCACTAGCAACTATATAAAAACTATACATATCATAAGACAGTATCAAAAGATAAGTCAAAGGGTACCCGCCTCAAATAGAAGGTACAATCACGCTAAATCCAACGTCGAGACGCCTGTCTCAAATCAGAGTCCTGTATCAAACAATATATATATATTTTATTTAGATAAATCCAAAAGAATAACTAAATAAAATTCCTAATAAAAAATTAGGGCAAAACCCTAATCATCATAACCACAACTTACCTAACTAAACCTAATGGTCGACTAGGGTTAGTTACCTAATCCCTAATCACCAATTTGATTAGAAATCCAAACTTAGATTAGATCCAATAGTTAACTAGGGTTAATTGCTTAACCCTAATTATTCCATTAGATTAAATCTACGTAAATAAATCTAATCATAATCAACAACTAGTAACCCAATTACTCCTAATTCAAATCTACACATCATGTATCAACTAACGATACACTAACCATCATGTAATCCATAACATCTCCAATTCAACACATAGCTAATTCATCAACAATATAAATCAATTACTCTACACCTTACCTCAAATTCAAACCCCTGTTCTTGATCCAAAGCCACTGATGATGCTGGTGTGCATGTTGCCGGCAAGATCAACCCAAGATCTACATCCCTAAGACAGTGCCTCTTAGCTCATAGCCATGCTTGTAAATCCTCAGCACTCAACCTTGTTGAGATCCCGAGCACACCTCACTGATCAAACCAGAACCTCACTGTTGGATTCACCTCTCGATCAGAACAAGAAGAACAAACCTCCCTCCTTCTCTTCAATCCCGTAGCCCTAATCAACAGCAAGGCAGGGGAGATCCAAGATCAACCAAGAAGGATTAACCAGAACAAAGCCCCAATCCGTGAATCAACAAGAATCTAACAAATGAATCAAGAGGAAAGAAGTGATAAGGTCCGGATTGCTTACCCATCGAAACCCTAGGGCATCTTCAAGCCGGCGATTGGATGGCAAAGGATCGACCTAGGGCATCGAATCGGGGAAGAAAGGTTTGGTAGAACCGGGAGGAAAGCTCGAGGAAAACTTGAGAATAGTATATCAGGATGATCCGAGCCTCCTGGTTCGGTCTCCGGCAAGCTCCGGCAACGATCTCCTCCGGCGATATCGACAATCGCCACAGATCCGGCCGCGAGAGAGACAAAGAGAATCGGTCGTTGGGGCAGAGAGAATCGACCGCTAGTAGCTATGGAACCTGACATTCGTGAGGCTCCGGAGAAGAAGACCCCTGCCGGCGCTGACCTTGTGGCGATCGGCGACGACAGCGAGAGGAACCGAGGGAGGTTGGGGTCGCATCGGGGCAGAGAGGGGAGAAGAAGGTTCGGGTGAGGAGAGGCTCGGGGTCGCCGTTTGGGGAAAGAAAAAGGAAAAGGTTTTATAAATAAAACATTTTCTCAATTAAACGGGTATCCCAAACAGGCCTTATCCGCGTCCGAAATTAATCCCCTCAAAACCCATCGTACGAGCTCCGAAAAATTCTCAGAAAATTTCTAAAAATTCCGGAAAAATCCTATAAGGCTATTTTCCAAATAACCCTATTAATTAAATTTTTCCGAGATCTCACATCATATGCAGTCACCCAAGTGCATCATCTAATATGCAACAATCACAATAAATCCAATTCAAATAACTTATATGTAGGAATTGGATCAATGGATGTTGGATAGTGGATGTTCCAGACATATGACTGGAAATAGGTTGAAGTTCACTAAGCTCAAATTCAAGAACCTAGGATCAGTTGCATTTGGCAACGACGATAAACTTATGGTAATCGGAAAAGGTAATATCAAACTTAGTTCTGATTTCATTATTCGAAACGTTTTATTAGTTGAAAACTTTAACTTTAACTTACTAAGTATTAGTCAGTTGTGTGATAGTGGCTACTTGGTTGTTTTAATAATTCTGGGTGTTTAGTTAAAAATATTGATAACCCCTAAGTTATACTTAAGGGATTTAGGAAAAATAACATCTACACAATTGACCTGCCCATAACCCCAATAAAGTGCTTTTTGACACAACAAAAGGAAACCAACCTGTGGCACAGAAGACTGGGTCACACTCATTTCAAACTCATTTCAAAAATGAGTCAAAATGGCTTAGTTAGAGGGCTACCCAAATTAAGGAACTTAGAAAATACAGTTTGCCAAGTTTGCCAGCAAGGTAAGCAAACCAAATCAACACACAAGTCAACCAACCTAGATAGAACTAACTCCTTACTTGAGCTCCTACATTTAGACCTATTTGATTCACATGGAGCCAAGTCACTAAGCAAGAACCAGTACTGCTTAGTTATAATTGATGATTACTCTAGGTTCACTTGGGTGAAATTTCTAAAAACAAAAGATGAAACCTTTGAAGTTTTTGATAATTTCTGCAAGTTAATAGAAAATGAAAAAGACACTAAAATTAAAAGAATAAGAAGTGATCATGGGGGTGAGTTTGAAAATCATAGATTTACCTAATTTTGTAAGATTAATGGATACAAACATGAATTTTCATGCCCCAGAACCCCTCAACAGAATGGGCTAATGGAACAAAAAAATAGAACCCTACAGGAGGCCGCTAGAACCATGTTAAATGAGTATAACTTAAATCATCAATTCTGGGCTGAAGCCATAAATACAACAAACTACATTCAAAATAGAATTTTAATTAACAAATTACACAATAAAACCCCCTATGAGATATACTATAATAAAATTCCAAATTTAAACTATCTAAAAGTCTTTGGATGTAAAGTTCACATTTTAAACACTAAAGATTACTTAGGAAAATTTACACCCAAATCAGTCCAAGGAATATTTTTAGGGTACTTTACAACCAGTAGAGCTTATAGAGTCTATAATCAAAATACCTTAAAAGTTAAAGAAACAACTAATGTAATCTTTGATGAAGAAAATAATCTACCTAAGATAAATGAAAATGTTGACATTAACCCAAGAATTATAGAAGATGATGAAATTCAACCTAAGACAAATAAACTAGAAGAACAAACTACTAACTCAAATATAAGACCAACAAGAGTAAGTACTTCTCACCCACCTAACCAAATTCTGGGTGACCTATTTCTAGGAGTTAGAACTAGGTCATCCTACAGAAACAGTGGCCAAATAGCCTTGATATATGAAATTGAACCTAAAACTTTAGACGCTTTACCCAATCTAGACTGGACACTAGCAATGCAGGAAGAATTAGCCCAATTTGAAAGAAACCAAGTCTGGGATTTAGTACCAAAACTCACTGACAAAACTATAATTGATACTAAATGAGTTTTCAGAAACAAACTAAATGATCAAGGTGAAATAGTTAGAAACAAAGCAAGAGTAGTAGCTAAAGGGTTTAATCAAGTAGAAGGGTTAGACTATGATGAGACCTACGCTCCTATAGCTAGACTTGAATCTATTAGGATGCTGCTGGCCTATGCAGCACACAAAGGATTCAAGCTCTACCTAATGGATATAAAATCTGCCTTCTTAAACGGGTTCATTAAAGAAGAAGTGCATGTTAGCCAACCCCTTGGATTTGAAGACTTAAAACACCCAAACCATGTTCTTAGATTAAAAAATACCCTATATGGACTAAAACAAGCACCTAGGGCCTGATATAAATGGCTATCTAATTATCTTTTAGAAAAAGGATTCCACCAAGGACAAGTAGATCCAACCCTTTTTGTGAAAACCTTAGAAAAAGACATCTTCATAGCCCAAATTTATGTAGATGATATAATATTTGGATCAACAAACTCAAAATTTTTAAAAGAATTTACAAACTTAATGGAAAGTGAGCTTGAAATGAGTTTAGTCGGGGAACTTAACTTCTTCTTAGGTCTACAAATTAAATAGACAAAGGATGGAATTTACATATACCAAACCAAATATGCCAAGGAATTAATTAAAAAATTTGGCATGGAAAATTCAAAAATTATAAATACACCAATGGCAACTAATATCAACATTGATGCTGACCTAGAAGGAAAACCAGTAGATCTAAAACACTATAGAAGCGTAATAGGCAGCTTACTCTACCTAACTGCAAGTCGACCCGACATACTATTTGCAGTAGGTGTGTGCGCAAGGTACCAATCCTGTGTAAAAGAGTCACATCTAACATGTGCTAAAAGAATACTTAGGTACATTAAGGGCACCCTAAATGTGGGACTCTGGTACCCTAGAACCTACGCCTTTGACCTTTTTGGCTATTCTGATTCAGACTATGCCGGGTGCAAACTAGATAGAAAAAGCACAAGTGGTAGCTGCCAAATTCTAGGTCAGTGCTTAGTAAGTTGGTCAAGCAAAAAGTAACACTGTGTTGCTATCCACTACTGAAGCTGAATACATAGCCCTAGGAGAATGTGCTTCTCAACTTTTGTGGATGATGCATACGCTAAAAGACTATCACCTAGAATATCAAAATACAAAAATTTTTATTGATAACATAAGTTCAATCAATCTAACCAAAAATCCGATTCACCACTCTAGAACTAAACACATAGAGGTGAAACACCATTTCGTAAGGTATTATGTGGCTAGAGGTGAAATTGGACTTAACTATGTTGAGTCCAAATCAAACCTAGCTAACATTTTCATAAAATCCTTACCTGAACTCGAGTTCAGTACATTTAGAAGACAAATAGGAATGTGTTGGGTAGAATAGATCTTTACTTTCAAATTTCTTACATCTATTCTAAAAAATACCTTTTTCAGAAATTAATTTAAAAACTAGGAAAAATAATATTTTTAAAATCCTAGTTTTCTTAGTTGTTTAAATCTGGACTTAGCCTAGGATCCTCCTCCTAGAAATCATGTTCCCCTAGTTTCAGCCAGAGCATCTCACAAGCACACTAGGCATAACTTGTTTGTGTTTGCAAAACTCAGAACGGTGTGAGATGCATAGGGTTCAACATGGACTCCAGAATGCTTATTTCTATGCATCATAGTGAGTCTGGGCATTAAAAACCAACTTTATATTAATCAAGTTAAATCATCCAACCCTAGTCAAATCTAACTGGATCTATTGACTTAACTTGACTAACCAAGTGAAGGCTATTGTCCTCTAGGCAATCATCTAGTAGCTAGATGGTTAGACATGTGGCCAAGAACTTAAGTGCTTGATTTTAAAGTTTTTTCACTCATGCTTAGACATTAGGGCTCTGATACCCTACTAAAAGAAATTAATTTGCAATCTCTTTAACTCAGCGCATGCTTGGACATTAAGGTTTTAAGCTTATTAATCCTCCTTTGCCTTTAAGTATCTTGGAATTCTTTATTCGGTTAAATATTTTGTTAAATGGACTTAGCCCTTCTTAATTTTCTCTCTTTCCAAATTATTGTTCAAAAAGCTTCTTCAAAATTAAGAATATATTTACCAACAATACCTTTCAAATTTATTTTGAAAATGTAGCTAAGTATTTTTCTAATAGATTTTCAAAATTTAACTAAATATTTTTATAACAGATTTTCAAAATTTAACTAAGACTTTCAAAGTATTTCAACCTACCTGAAGTATGCTTCAATATGTTTTTCAAATTTTACAACATAGAGTTCAACTAAGTTTCAAAAATTGGCTAACATTATCTTTCAAAGTCAACATTTTTAAACTCAGTTGAAAGAAAAATATCTCTTTAGACCCTTATTTCACTTAGCTAAGAATTTTACAATTAAATTCAAAAAGCTAAGTGTTATCAAAGTATCTTTATCCCTCTTTAAAGGCTAATGTTTATTTAATTCTCTATTTTTCTAACTATAAAATCTGTTTGAAAAGTTAGAATTATTCAAACTTGCTTATTTTTGATAAATGGCAAAGGAGGAGAGTAGGGAAATTCAAAGTAGGAAAATTCAAAAATAAAATTTATAAAGAGAGCATTTATTAAGGGGGAGCCTTACAAAGTTTAAGTTAACTATGGTTGCATTTAAATTTTTTTAACTTGCTTAAACTTTGAAAAATATTTATGCATCTATTTTACTTAACTTTGAATTTCAGTTGCCATAATAAAAAAGGGGGAGATTGTTGGCGCAGGAAGCATCCAACAATCGAACCGTTGTTTTGATAATGGCAAAGGAATTCAAAGTTAAGGTTATGTTGTTATCTAACAAGGCTCATGGAGCTTGCAGGAAAGTCCTAAGTGGTACTTAGGAAAAGTCCTAGCTGCGGTTAGGCAGGTGGAAAACTCTAGGAGGTGGTAACCCTAGGTCATAGGGGGCGGTAACCCTATGTGGAAAGTCTTGGCGGGTCGAGGGCTTCAGGCAAAAGTCCTAGGGGGTGGTAACCCTAAGTGGAAAGTCCTGGTGTCGTGAACCAGGTGGAAGACTGGATGAGCCGGGAAGCGGGAGTCCAACAGAAAGTCCAGAAGCACCGAGCGCCGAGCAAAAGTCCAGTCGATCTGGAGGATCGTACTGGCAACAGGTATAGCTCCTGAGTGGAGTAGGTGAGGACGTATTCCCCGCAGAGGGAACAGGAGGCGTCGGGTCGACCTAGACTTCTAGTCGAAAATCCGAAGTCAGACCCGGATAGTTCGAAGACTGTCAGAATATTCTATTATCATGATTAATATCTGTGCTAACTTGGTTTTGCAGGATGTGTTTGTATTGGTAGACTAACATGTTTTGCAGGGTCAAAAACTAGAGTTTAGCCTCGGATGAACAATGTCCGAGGTGCCTCCATGGAGCTTGGAGGCGCCTCGGGTGCAAGCCGAAGCCAGCTGTCCAGAGGAGATGGAGGCACCTCGGATGAAGCTGGAGGCGCCTTGGACCAAGGCTTGAAGGCGCCTTGAAGAGGCTTAGAGGCACCTTAAACCAGATAAGGTGTGACCAGGCCTGTGCTGATCCACCCGTGTAACTCGGAGGCCTGGAGGCACCTGGGACAGGCTTGGAGGCACCTCCAGCACAGTATAAAAGAGGGATTCGAGGCAGCACTCTATATATCTTCATCCAAGCTATCCTTCTGTGAAAAGCTGCTAACGACACGATCCCAAAGTGTTGCGACAACCTCCCGACGACCCGGAGCTTCGTTTCTTCATCTCTTGTTGTCGGTATAAGATCATTATTTTAATTTGAGCTGTAATTGTTATACTTGTAAACTTTATCGATTCTATAGTTGTTGCTCACCGAAAGTGGTCAACGACTGTGGGTCTTGGAGTAGGAGTCATCACAGGCTCCGAACCAAGTAAATGACCTGTGTTCACATTGTGTGCCTTTTATTTCTGCTGCTTTATTACTCTTATTACTCGTCGAGTTTTACGAAGTCAATTCCGAAACGCGAAATAACCATGAGCGTTATTCACCCCCCTTTAGCGCTTTCAATCCAACAAAAGATTCATGTTTTGGAAGAGTCTTTGGACTTGATCCCTGGTGAACATGAACCTGATCCCCGGACATATGATGAAGCACTCCAAGATAAAGATGCAGCATCTTGGCAAAGAGCAATGAATACTGAAATAGAATCTATGTATTCTAATAAGGTCTAGGAGCTTGTATAACACCAAATGGTGTAAAAGCCGTTGGATGCAAGTGAGTCTACAATAGAAAAAGAGGGACAGACGGGAAGGTGGAAACTTTTAAAGCAAGGCTTGTTGAAAAAGAGAAACCTTTTACCGATAGTCATGCTTAAGTCTATCCGGATTCTTGTATCTATTGTTGCTCATATTGATTATGAGATTTGGCAAGTGGATGTCAAGATAGCTTTCCTTAATGGAAGTCTTGAAAAAAACATCCATATAAAGCAACCAGAGGGGTTCATTGCAAAGGGCAAAGAGCATCTAGTATGTAAGCTCAATTGGTCTATTTATGGACTGAAGCAAATCTTCAAGGTCTTGGAACATTCGATTTAATGAAGTAATCCAGACCTATGGATTTATTCAGTGTCCGGATAAGTCTTATGTATACAAGAAGTGTGATGGAAACGTGGTGGTATTCTCTTGTACTATACGTAGATGGCATTTTTGGTAGTTGGAAACAATATCAAAGTGTAGTCGGAAGTAAGGGTATGATTATCTAAGCAATTCGATATAAAGGACTTGGGAGAATGCACATATATTCTCGGGATCAAAGGGATCACAAGAAAAGAATGTTGTGCTTATCTCTAGCTTCATATATCGACACTATCCTAGCTCGTTTTAGCATGCAAGACTCTAAGAAAGGCTTTCTACCTTTCAGGCATGGAGTAGCTTTATCAAAAGAGATGTCTCCAAAGACATCAAAGGAGATGAAGGACATGAAGGCAGTTCCTTATGCTTCGACTGTCGGAAGCCTAATGTATGCTATGCTATGTACGAGACCGGATATCTGTTTTACCGTAGGCATGGATAGCAGATATCAAGGTAATTCTGGACAGGGATATTGGACTGCTGTAAAGCATATATTGAAGTATCTTAGAGGGACTAGAGATTATATGCTAGTTTACCAAGCAGATGATTTGATTCCTGTGGGTTATACGAATTCTGACTTCCAATCAGATAGGGACAATAGTAAGTCGACCTCGGGGTTTTGTGTTTACTTTAGGAAGTAAAGTTATAACTATGGAGGAGTGTTAAGCATTGGTGTTTTTTCATATTCCACTATGGAAGCTAAGAATATGACAGCCTCTGAGGCAGCCATAGAAGCTGAATGACTCAGAAACTTCATGATGGACTTAGACATGATTTTTGGGTTTCCAAAAAATTATTACAATTTATTGTAATAATAGTGGTACAGTAGCAAACTCGAAGAAACCATAAGTCCATAAGGCAAATAAACACAATAGAGCGCAAGTATCACCCAATACGAGACATCGTATAATGAGCAAAAGTTGTTGTCGCCTAGATTACATCAGATGATAACCTGAGAGATCCTTTCACTAAGGCCCTTAAGGAAAGATCTTTTGATGGACATGTTAAAGGGTTGGGAATCAGATGTATGACAAGGCATATGGCAACATAGTCTTTTAGTATAAGTGGGAGATTGTTAAAGTGTATACTGAAAGCTTAACTTTTGTAAACATTTATTTTGAAATAAAGAATCACATTGGTAAAAAATGTCTACATTTATATGCTAAGTGCAGTTGTTCAATTAATTTATATTGTAGATAACATGATGTGTGGTGTCACACACAGAAGATCATGTTATCGGTTCTTTATAAATTATAAACAATAGCTCACGACTAAGATGGATAGGAACAAACAATTGGAATAGTCGTAGTGTAATTTGGTATTAGTTTATCTAAACTATAAAATTACACTAGTACACTCTGAGTGTATTGAGCAGGACCATTTAAGGTAAGTTTTTTTTTATATTTACTTAATAAAAGAACAATACCTTAGTTATTATGGAAGTGTGTGCTCTTAATCTTAATATAATAACAAGCACATATATTTAGTATTTATTTCTTTGACTTATCAGAAGGTGAGATTTAGCTCGATAAATCAAAAGGTCCGATAAGTTGGGAAATGATATATAGTGTGTGTTGTTGATTATAGAAGGAAACTGTGTCTTAGTAATCTAAGTTGATAATGTCCTCAAGAGGAGCTCATAAGGATTGTCATGTTAAACCCTGTAGGTGGGCTTAGTCCGACACGACAATAAGGTTGAGTGGTACTACTCTTGGACTAAGATATTAATTAAAGTGAGTTGTCAGTAACTCAATTAATTAGTGGGCATCCGACATCTTAAACACAGGGAGATTAACACACTCATAATAAGAAGGAGCCCAAAATGTAATTTGCGATTGGTGCGGTAGTTTAATAATAATTCTTTAATGATATGAATTATTATTGATGAAATTAAGTTGGGTGTTCGGGGCGAACACGGGAAGCCTAATTTCATCGGGAGACCAAAACCAATTCCTCCTCTCGGTCTCTATCATAGCCTCTTAACTATGTAAAGAATAAAAGAGATTTTATTTAAAATATTTCCATATGTGGATACTATGGTTTTAAAAGAGAGTTTAAAATTTAAATATTTCCTTTTATAGCTTTCTACAAAAGATTAAGTGAAAGGTTTGATATCTTTCCTTATTTATAGTTAAAAGGAATATTTCAATTTTTGATAAAACTTTCCTTTGTTTAACCATCTTGATGATATAAAAGAGAGTTTTAAAATTAAAAATTTCCTATTATAGTTTCTACAAAAGATTAAGAAAAGATTTGATATCTTTCCTTATTTATAGATTGAGAGGAAGATTTTAATTTTAAAGATAACTTTCCTTTTTGGAAATCATCCACATGTTTTAATAGAGAGATTTTAATTTATATTAGAGAAATTTTTATTTTAAAAATTTCCGGAAATAAATAAGGAAGTTTTAATTTTGTGTTTAAAACTTGCCTTATTTGGAGCATGTGATGTGGCCGGCCATGTAAAGGGTTAAAAGGATTTTTTAATTAAATTTTCCTTATTAACCAATGACAAGGAGAATAAGGGAATTTTAATTATAATTAAATTTCCTTATATGCCAAGACCAAGGAATATAAAAGAGGGGGTAGAGGAGCCTCTCCTCACAACATATCTTCTATAGTTTCTCCTCTCTTCCTTGGTGTGTGGCCGACCCTATTCTTCTCCTCTTCTCTTCTTCTTTAGTGGCCGGTGCATCCCCTTCTTGGAGTTCTTGTGGTGGCCGGTTCTTGTTAGGAGAAGAAGGAGAGAAAGGAGGCTTTGCTCTTGCATCCCTTGGAGCTTGGTTGGTGGCCGAGACTTGCTATCTCTTGGAGAAAGGTGCTTGGACAAAACTTGGAAGAAGGAAGAAGGAGGCTTGGTGGATTCTCATCTCGGTAGATCGTTGCCCACACAACGTCTGAGATATGAAGAGGAATACGATAGAAGATCAAGAGGTTGTTGCTTACAAAGAAAGGTATAACTAGTAATTGTTTTCCGCATCATACTAGTTTTCTTTGTATGAATTCCAAACACAAGAGGCTAGAGATTCTAGTTTTTGAATTTGTGATTTAAGTTTATGTTTTTTTTTGTTTTTTGAATTTATGATTCGATTGTTCCTTTTGGTTAAACCTAGGGTTAGTATAAGGAAATTAAATATTAAATTTCATTGAAAGACTATCTAGGAAGTGGTGGTTGCTTCCATATCCAAGAAGGCCTAGTGCCTCGTCATGTTTAACCTGGAAGCCGATCTCCAAAATTAATATTTAATTGAATTTGTAACATGAGTGGATTTGGATCAATAATGTTAAGTTCCGTTTGAGATCTATGTCTAAACCTAAAAGAACAGATAAGTTAAATTTGGAATCAATAATGTTAAGTTCCATTTGCAATTCCGAATTTAATTTCTAAAGAACACAATAGGTTGTTAGTAAAGGTTCAGGATTTGTACAAAATTTTTATGTAGGGGAACTGGTATGATATTCCCTATAGCAACCAACATCATCGTCCCGATGAAATCAATACGGTGGCGGGGGCGGGGGATAAGGGGGTCCCCGATGTGTGTCAGGGGGAAATCTAGGCATACCAGGAAGATGGCCAAGGTGTTGATGATATTGATATAGGACATCTACTTGTTGTCTAGTGATATCCATATCATCCATAAAATTTCTCATTCTTTCCTGGTCAACATCATAGTCCTAAACGAACCTTGTCACTTGACTATAGATATCCCTAGTGAACCAAAAATGATCCTGTACCTCCCTAAACTAGTCGTCAGATAACTTGAAGCGACCCTCCAACAATCATTGTTGGGTATTTTGCTTCTCATGAAGGGAGTCTAAAGAGGTATGGAAGTCAGAAAAATCAAACCTAGAGGATCCCGTGCCATATGCAAAAGAGTGTCTAGGAGGGTCCGGATGTCCGGAAGGCTGCGGGAGTCCTGATGACCAGGGCTCTTGGTGGTACTCGGGTTCTTATATAATGGAGGGTACAATCTCGGGGTGTAAATTAGTAATCACCCAATTCGTGGGGTCGCGAATTGAAGTGCGCTCAGGGCAAGGAAGCGGTAGTGGAAAACCATTGGTTCTAGGGAAAGCAAATCCATTCTCATCCCGACAAATCATCTTCATAGCAAGACAAGAATCGATGTCGATCTTGTCATTACCATGAATCACCTCTAATCCATCAAGATCACAACCCAAATTGAATGCTACTTGGGTGATCAATCCACCAAACACTATCATCCCCGAAGATGCCTTAGCTGCCCTCCAAAAAGTTTGCAAAAAATAAAATCCTGAATCAAAATCAACTTTATTTAACATCGCCAAAGAGAATACAATTCTATCTTTCTAACTACCCCATCGCTCTCTCCTCGACCAAAGATCATTTTGCTCATCACTTGGTGAAGGTATCTAAAGGTCGGGTTTTGCATGCAGGATGCTTTGGCTCTAGATGGCTCATAAGGGTCTTTTGATCCGGTTATCGACGTCAAAAATTCATTCCACCTAATTTCATCATCAAATCCTCGGGCACCACCAATGGATAAACCAAAATAGTTATTGAAATCACTAAAATTCCACCGAACTTCTTTATTCATCATCTTAAAAGTTATGCCCCCTACTGTTGGTTGCTACTCGGAAAACCTATAGGTTCCACTGTACAAAATTTTGTACAAAGGTCTGAACCTTTTCCTAGCTACCATGTGTTTTTTAAATTAAATTTTTGATCTCCTGCGGAACTTAACACGTTTGATCCAAAACTTAATCTATTCGTTCTTTTAGGTTTTGACTTGGGTCTCCTGCGGAACTTAACACGTTCGACCCAAATCGCCTTAAGTTATTAATTCCATTAAATATTAATTTCCATAATTGGTTCCCAGTACTGACGTGGCGAGGCACATGGCCTTCTTGGATATGGGAGCAACCACCACCGACTAGACAAAACCTCTTATGGAAAGCTAATATTTAATTTCCTAAAATAACTTTAGGTTAACCGAAAAGAACAATCAAATCACAAGGAAAAGAAAAACAAAAGAACACAACATCGAAAAAATATATTCGAAATTCTAGAACGTAAGCCTCTTGTATTTGGTATTATTTCCATAAATAACTAGCATGATGCGGAAATAAAAATTACTAGTTATACCTTGTAGAAAAACCTCTTGATCTTCTACCGTATTCCTCTTCTAATCTCGGACGTTGTGTGGGCAACGATCTTCCAAGATGAGAAACCACCAACCACCTTCTTCTCCTCCTAGCTAGGTTCGGCCACAAAAATAAAGCTTCACCAAGGAAGAAGAAAAACACCAACCAAGCTCCAAGAGATGCAAGCTTTCTCTCCTTCTTCTTCTTCTCCAAGTAGTATCCGGCCTCCACAAGAGCTCCAAGCAATAGAGAATTTCGGCCACCACAAAGAGGAAGAAAGGGAGAAGATGTTGGCCGGCCACACCAAAGAATAGGAGAGGGAGAATAATAGAGGTTGTTGTGTCTTGTGAAGGCACCTTCACCCTTTCTTTTATATTCCTTGGCCTAGGCAAATTAGGAAATTTAATTACAATAAAATTTCCTTAATTCCCTTGACATGATTTAATTGAGAAAAATAAAATAATATTTCCCCAATTAATCTCTAATGGCCGGCCGCATCAAGAGGAAATAAATTAGACAAGTTTTAATCAACAAATTAAAACTTCCTAATTTGTTTCCGGAAATTTTAAAAATAAAATTTCTCTTTAAAAATCTCTTCATGGTTGATAAAAGGAAATTTCTATAATTTTAATTTTATCAACATGTGGATAATTTTAAAGAGAAAATAAAATATCTCACCAATTTACAAATAAGGAAAGAGATTTAATTTCTTTCTTTAATCTTTTGTAGATCTTTTATAAGAGAGATATTTTAATTTAAATTCTCTTTAATAAATTATTTCTTCCACATAATAAAAATTAAAATTAAAATTCCTTTTTAATTTAATTTGGCCGGCCCCCACTAGCTTGGGTTCAAGCTAGGGCAGGCCACCCAATTTTATACCTAGGCCGGCCCTAGCTTGGTTCCCAAGCTAGCTTGGCCGGCCCCTATTGGTGGGTATAGAAGGTGGGTATAGGTGGGTATAGTACTCTATAAATAAGAAACTACGATAGGGACCGAGAGGAGGAATTGATTTTGGTCTCCCGATAAAATTAAGCATCCCGTGTTCGCCCCGAACACACAACTTAATTTTATCAATAATAATTCATTCCACTAGAGAACTATTATTGAACTACCGCACCAATCCCAAATTACATTTTTGGGCTCCTGCTTATTATGAGTGTGTTAGTCTCCCTGTGTTTAAGATATCGAATGTCCACTAATTAAGTGAGTTACTGACAACTCATTTAATTAATATCTTAGTCCAAGAGTAGTACCACTCAACCTTATCGTCATGTCGGACTAAGTCCACCTGCAGGGTTTAACATGACAATCTTTATGAGCTCCTCTTGGGGACATTATCAACCTAGTATCTCTAGGACACAGTTTCCTTCTATAATCAACAACACACACTATAAGTGATACCATTTCCCAACTTATCGGGCTTATTGATTCATCGAACTAAATCTCACCCATTGATAAATTAAAGAAATAAATATCAAATATATGTGCTTGTTATTATATTAGGATTAAGAACACACACTTCCATAATAACAGAGGTCTTTGTTTCTTTATAAAGTCAGTATAAAAGAAACGACCTCATATGGTCCTACTCAATACACTCTGAGTGTACTAGTGTAATTATACAGTCAAGATAAACTGATACCTAATTACACTACGACCTTTCAATGGTTTGTTCCTTTCCATTATGGTCGTGAGCTACTGTTTATAATTTATAAGGTACTGATAACATGATCCTCTGTGTGTGACGCCACACACCATGTTATCTACAATATAAATTAAATGAACAACTACATTTATCATAAATGTAGACATTTGACCAATGTGATTCTTATTTCTAGATAAATGTTTATACCAAAAGCTAGGCTTTTAGTATACACTCTGACAATCTCCCACTTATACTAAAAGACTAAGCTGCCATATCTGCTGCCATACATCTGATTCCCAACCCTTCAACATGCCCATCAAAAGCTCTTGCCTTAAGGACCTTAGTGAAAAGATCTATAGGTCATCACCTGATGCATTCTAGGCAGCAACAACTTCTCCTCGTTTATACGATTTCTCGTATTGGGTGGTACTTGCGCTCTATTGTGTTTACTTGCCTTATAGACTTATGGTTTCTTCGAGTTTGCTACTGCACCAACATTATTACAATAAATTGTAACAATCTTTGGACAAACCAGAAATCATATCTAAGTCTATCTTGAGGTTATTGAGTCATTCAGCTTTTATGGCTACCTCAGAGGCTTGCCATATACTAAGCTTCTATGGTGGAGTCCAGAAAAACACCTATGCTTATCACTCTTCCATAGTTATGACTTTACCTCCTAAAGTAAACACAAAACCCCGAGGTTGACTTATTATTATCCCTATCCGATTGGAAGCCAAAATCCGTGTAACCCACAGGGACCAAATTAACTGCCTTGTAAGCTAGCATATAATCTCTAGCACCTCTAAGGTACTTTAATATATGCTTTACTGCAGTCCAATGTCCTTGTCTAGGGTTACTTTGATATCTGCTAACTATGCCCTTGGTAAAACAGATTTCTGATCTCGTGCATAGCATACATTAGGCTTCCGACAGCCGAAGCATAAAGAACTGCCTTTATTTCCTTTATCTCCTTTGATGTCTACAGAGACATATCTTTAGATAAAGTTACTCCATCCTTAAAAGGTAAGAAACCTTTCTTGGAGTTTTGCATGCTTAAAACGAGCAAGGATTTTTTCGATGTATGAAGCTTGGGATAAGTAAAATATTCTTTTCTTGTGATCCCTTATTACTTTGATCTCAAGAATATATATATTCTCCCAAGTCCTTTATATCGAATTATTTGGACAATCATACCCCTACTTCTGACAACATTTTGATATTGTTTCCAACTACCAAAAATTCTATCTACGTATAGTACAAGAAATACCACCACGTTTCCATCACACCTTTTGTATACACAAGACTTATCCGTTTACTCAATAAATCCAAAGGTCTAGATTACTTTGATAAACCGGATATTCCAAGACCTTGAAGCTTTACCTCAGTCCATAGACTGACTAAGCTTGCACACAAGATGCTCTTAGCCCTTTGCAATGAACCCTTCTGGTTGCTTTATATGGATGTTTTCATCAAGACTTCCATTAAGAAATGCTGTCTTGACATCCATTTGCCAAATAGATAAAAGAATCCGGATAGACTTAAGCATGACTACCAGTGAAAAAGTTTCCTTTTTCATCAAGCCTTGCTTTGAAAGTTACTACCTTCCTTTCTATCCCTCTTTTCCTATTATAGACCTTTTAACACCCAAAGGCTTTTACACCATTTGGTGGTTCTACAAGCTTCCAGATTTTATTAGAATACATATATTCTAATTCTGTTATTCATTACTCTTTGCCAAGATGTTGCATCTTTATCTTGGAGTGTTTCGTCATATGTCCGGAGATCAGGTTCATGTCCTCCAGGGATCGAGTCCAAAAACTCTCCCAAAACATGAATCTTTTTAGGTTGCCTAACAACCCTCCCACTACGACAAGACACTTTCTGCAATTGTGTATCATTTGTGATATGTGTTGTAGTTTCCTTGTGGTATCTCATCTTGTACAGTTGGTACTAGATTAGACATGCCTTTTATTATTTCCTTAAGAACAAATTTTCTTATAGGCACATGGTTTATTACATAGTCCTTTTCTAAAAATCGGTCATTGATGCTAACAATGACCTTCTGATTTTTAAGACTATAAACCTACTTTCATTTCACTAGGATAACCTACAAACAAGTGAATTCCTGTCCAACTTATCATTGTCTCTCTTCTGCATATGTGCTGGACTACCCGAATCCGAATATGCTTCGAAATAGGCTTATGCCTATTCAGCAATTCTATATGAGTAGAGAGTTCTGACTTTAGAAGGTACTATTTTCACTCCTGTTTCCAGAGTATATCCTTAAAATGATTTTGATAATATTCTTAATAACTCATCAATCTACTTATTTCCATAAGAGTCCTATACCTTCCTTTTCCTACACCATTCTGTTGGGGTGTACCAGGTGCAGTTAGTTGGGATTGAATCCCTACTTCTGATAAATGACTCCTAAATTCTCCCAAGAGGTACTTGCCACTACGATCTTACCGTAGTGTCTTGATACTTTTACTTTGCCGTTTCTCCACATCAGCCTCGTATTCTTTGAACTAATCAAAGCACTTAGACTTGCGGCACATCAAGTAAATATATCCGTATCTCAAATAGTTGTCTATAAAATAGATGAAATATTTGAAACAACCTCTTGCATGGATGCTCATAGGATCACACAAATCAGAATGAACCAATTCCAATATATCTTTGATTCCTTACCCCTTAGACTTAAAAGCTTCTTGGTTATTTTTCCTTCCAAGTAAGACTCGTAGGTTGGAAAGATTTCCACTACTAATGAACCCAAAAGTTCATCAGCTACCAATGAATCCTACTCGAGTTAATATAACCTAGCCTTAGAAGCCAAAGATATAATTGGTTCATTTTCGAAGGTTACTTTCTCTTAAAGTTAGAAGATGTGTTACTAATCTCCATTTGTTGCATCGTGAGAGTTATTGGATTTATAAATTGCCAACCAACGTACCAGAACAGATAACTTCCCTCTTTTCCTTAATAACAACTTTGTTATTTAAAAGAGGCAGAATATCAAGTTCTTTGAATAGTTTAGAAACTGAAAACTAGTTCTTTCTAAACTTGGTGCGTAAAGACAATTACTAAAAAATCCATATTTTATTCTTATCAAAAGATAAACATCTCCCACTGCAACAGCTACCATTTTTACAGTAGTGCCCATGTAGACGGTGTTTTAATTTTCATTTAGTTGCTGGGTTTCCTGGAACCCTGCAATGAATTGCGGACATGATTAATGGCATCTGTATCTACACTCCATGTTCTGGTAGATAACACCACTAAACATGTTTCAACTAATGAATTAAATACACCTATATTGTTCTTAGTTCTAAGAAGACAGTCTACCTTAATGTCCAAGTCCTATTTCCAATCATTATAATTGGGATTGCTAAGTCTTTCTTATAGTATGACTACTAGGGGGTTGACAAACATTTTAAATCCTAAGAATCACAAAAATATTTGGTCAAGATCAACTCCTTAAAAATCCCCATGAATTTTGTATGCCACGTTAGTGTGGACGTATACAAATTCAAAGAGGAAATTTTATCATTTAATTTTATTATCTCGTCAACCTTACTTTATGACGAATAAAATTAATAGTTGGTCTATCTTTAATCAAGTATTTGGTCAAGACTCTAAATTTAAAATAATATTGATTCCTCTAACAATACTATTTAAATTTACCAACACCTCAAAACACCGTGAATTTTGCATGCCACGTTAGTGTGGACATATACAAAATCAACATTTGTAAGAGGAGGGTTTTACCCATTAACTATCTTGTCAACGTAACTTTATGACAAATAAAATTATCTCAAACACCGTTAATTTTGTATGCCACGTTAGTGTGGACGTATACAAAATCAATCATTTGTAAGAGGGGTTTTAACCCTTTAATTTTATTATCTTGTCAATCTAGTTTTATGACAAATTAATAGTTGGTTTCATTTGGTCACACAAATAATAGCAGTGACTCCGATGGGGAGGATACTATTAGATGTGTCTAAGTGTATACCATTACTTGACACTAAGTCCATTAATAAGATTATGCCCCTTCCGTTGGGGAAGATCACACGCTCTTAATTAACTTCCTATAGTCATCCAAAAATGAAAGTCTATTCTAGTGATCCGCAAACAAGCTCATCCGTTATGGAGGAAGGCACTCAGAGCCAACGCGCAAGTTTGTTTGCATCACTTACAAACCAGTAATGGAGACCATGGGATTTACTTAAAAATCCCTCTCCCACTTAGTTATTTATAAATGAGGAATTTTAACTATGCTAGCCTACTAAACTTGTAAACTAACATGCACACACAGCACAATATAAAAGCAATAAATAGAAAAATCTAATTTTCAACTATTATGGCTTTTATTTCTGGTTGTCCTCCGTGTGTTGTCATCCCAAGCTGCTGCCATATTTGGCCACCGCCACCGGGTCTAGCTGTCGCATCCATCTTGCTCCTAGTTCCGCTGCGCCTCTGGTCCTAAGAAGGTTCCACGCTTTGCAAGATTTGATCCGCGACATAAATAGAATTTTATATTTTTGATCCTATATTCCATAAAAGGAATGTACATGTATCTAGATCAAAAATAAAATCCTAATAAAACTAAATACAGCTCCTGCTGTATTTTAATACAATCATGCACACACATATAAATGCCCTTGACATGTCCAAGGGTCCAATCACACACATAATAACTAAAAGCCATAATAGTTGGATCCTGCATCCACAAAGTTAGCACATCCTACTATTAACCTGCCTAAATTATGTATGACATGTACATAATTAAACTAATACCAAATACACAGAGGCAAAACCCTAGCTCTGATACCAATTGTTGGTTGCTACTCGGAAAACCTATAGGTTCCACTGTACAAAATTTTGTACAAAGGTCTGAACCTTTTCCTAGCTACCATGTGTTCTTTTAAATTAAATTTTGGATCGCCTGCGGAACTTAACACGTTTGATCCAAAACTTAATCTATTCGTTCTTTTAGGTTTTGACTTGGGTCTCCTGCGGAACTTAACACGTTCGACCCAAATCGCCTTAAGTTATTAATTCCATTAAATATTAATTTCCATAATTGGTTCCCAGTACTGACGTGGCGAGGCACATGACCTTCTTGGATATGGGAGCAACCACCACCGACTAGACAAAACCTCTTATGGAAAGCTAATATTTAATTTCCTAAAATAACTTTAGGTTAACCGAAAAGAACAATCAAATCACAAGGAAAAACAAACAAAAGACCACAACATCGAAAAAATATATTCGAAATTCTAGAATCGTAAGCCTCTTGTATTTGGTATTATTTCCATAAATAACTAGTATGATGCGGAAAGAAAAATTACTAGTTATACCTTGTAGAAAAACCTCTTGATCTTCTACCGTATTCCTCTTCTAATCTCGGACGTTGTGTGGGCAACGATCTTCCAAGATGAGAAACCACCAACCACCTTCTTCTCCTCCTAGCTAGGTTCGGCCACAAAAAATAAAGCTTCACCAAGGAAGAAGAAAAACACCAACCAAGCTCCAAGAGATGCAAGCTTTCTCTCCTTCTTCTTCTTCTTCTCCAAGTAGTATCCGGCCTCCACAAGAGCTCCAAGCAATAGAGAATTTCGGCCACCACAAAGAGGAAGAAAGGAGAAGATGTTGGCCGACCACACCAAAGAATAGGAGAGGGAGAATAATAGAGGTTGTTGTGTCTTGTGAAGGCACCTCACCCTTCTTTTATATTCCTTGGCCTAGGCAAATTAGGAAATTTAATTACAATAAAATTTCCTTAATTCCCTTGACATGATTTAATTGAGAAAAATAAAATAATATTTCCCCAATTAATCTCTAATGGCCGGCCACATCAAGAGGAAATAAATTAGACAAGTTTTAATCAACAAATTAAAACTTCCTAATTTGTTTCCGGAAATTTTAAAAATAAAATTTCTCTTTAAAATCTCTTCATGGTTGATAAAAGGAAATTTCTATAATTTTAATTTTATCAACATGTGGATAATTTTAAAGAGAAAATAAAATATCTCACCAATCTACAAATAAGGAAAGAGATTTAATCTCTTTCTTTAATCTTTTGTAGATCTTTTACAAGAGAGATATTTTAATTTTAATTCTCTTTAATAAATTATTTCTTCCACATAATAAAAATTAAAATTAAAATCCCTTTTTAATTTATTTTGGCCGGCCCCCACTAGCTTGGGTTCAAGCTAGGGCCGGCCACCCAATTTTATACCTAGGCCGGCCCTAGCTTGGTTCCCAAGCTAGCTTGGCCGGCCCCTTTATCATGGGTATGAAGGTGGGTATAGGTGGGTATAGTACTCTATAAATAAGAGGCTACGATAGGGACCGAGAGGAGGAATTGATTTTGGTCTCCCGATAAAATTAAGCATCCCGTGTTCACCCCGAACACACAACTTAATTTTATCAATAATAATTCATTCCACTAGAGAACTATTATTGAACTACCGCACCAATCCCAAATTACATTTTTGGGCTCCTTCTTATTATGAGTGTGTTAGTCTCCCTGTGTTTAAGATATCGAATGTCCACTAATTAAGTGAGTTACTGACAACTCATTTAATTAATATCTTAGTCCAAGAGTAGTACCACTCAACCTTATCGTCATGTCGGACTAAGTCCACCTGTAGGGTTTAACATGACAATCTTTATGAGCTCCTCTTGGGGACATTATCAACCTAGTATCTCTAGGACACAGTTTCCTTCTATAATCAACAACACACACTATAAGTGATACCATTTCCCAACTTATCGGGCTTATTGATTCATCGAACTAAATCTCACCCATTGATAAATTAAAGAAATAAATATCAAATATATGTGCTTGTTATTATATTAGGATTAAGAACACACACTTCCATAATAACAGAGGTCTTTGTTTCTTTATAAAGTCAGTATAAAAGAAACGACCTCATATGGTCCTACTCAATACACTCTGAGTGTACTAGTGTAATTATACAGTCAAGATAAACTGATACCTAATTACACTACGACCTTTCAATGGTTTGTTCCTTTCCATTATGGTCATGAGCTACTGTTTATAATTTATAAGGTACTGATAACATGATCCTCTGTGTGTGACGCCACACACCATGTTATCTACAATATAAATTAAATGAACAACTACATTTATCATAAATGTAGACATTTGACCAATGTGATTCTTATTTCTAGATAAATGTTTATACCAAAAGCTAGGCTTTTAGTATACACTCTAACACCTACATAGTCATCTTCAGAAGAAAATTTAACATCAAGTGAGCTCAAAAATTCAAGGACTAGGCGGGGGTAAGTCGGTGCATGCGCGTACATAATATCATTCTAGTCTAAAGAGCTTATGATCCAATGTACATCATTCCTAATTCCTAACATGTCTATAGTAATAGTATCCATATATTTAGTGCACGTAATTTTCCTAGCGACAAGGATATCATATCTAGCTTTTTGTTCATGATTTCTAAAAATGATATTGAACTCGTTTTCATTACCTTCATCGTGTGCCACCCTTTTTCCTTTGCCTTTTGAAGTAGAAGCCTTCCCTTTGCCTTTGTCGCCTCCCGGTGCATCTCCTTCGCTAGATCCACTACTTCCTCGATGAAGTCTCTTCAAGATCTGCGACATGGTGCAAGGCTTTGAGGAGTTTCTTGTGGAAATGAGTCTTGAGGGTGGAAAGGGAGGGGAAGGAAGGGAAAATAGGGAAGTTTCTTCTCTCTTTTTGGATTTGTGGCTTGAAGAAGTTTTAGATCTAGATGTAGATCTAAGTAAAAGTGAGCTCTAGAGGTGGGAAATCAAGGTTTGATGAGGTATAGTAGAGCGGAGAAGGCTTTTAGGAAAGAAAAAGAAGGAAATAGGGTTTTTTGGAGAGGTGGGCAGCGCACACGGGCAAGGGCACGATCGTGTCTTATAGACACGACCGAGTTAGGTATGGATCTGCACGGTCGTGCCGATTGGCACGACCTCCTCTTTTCTCCTCTCGGCCAAGGTCGCACGACCGTGCCAACTGGCACGACCTAGTCTTTTCTCTTCTCTGAATACGTCTCACGGTTGTGCCAATTGGCACGACTCGAGCCTTCTCCTTCTCGGGGAGTTTCATACGGGCGTGCCGAGTGGCACGGCCTGTGTCCTCTTTCTCTTTGCATAGGCCACACAACCGTGCAAGGTTGCACGAGCTGTGGCCTCTATCCTGCTGTTGGCTTTGCACGACCGTGTGGGATCACACGACCAACTCTTTTAGGCTCACGGTGACTCACCTTTCGATCTTTCGGTTCCTTCGATGCCTCCTCGCCCATGAAATGCTCACGGCCAGCTCGTGGAGGCTCTGCACATCCTGAAAATGAATACCCAAAAGTGAAGAAATAATAAAAAATTCTCAAAACAATAATCTAGAATGAAAAATCCTTGGGTTGCCTCCCAAGAAGCACTTGTTTTAGGTCTTTAGCTCGACCCCGTTTTAGTCAATGTGGGCTAAACTCGTAGAAGCATGGCTCTCCTCCTAGGGTTAATGCTCCAGTCTGTGCCTTCAGTTTCGCTCATGCAGGACAAATGTATTTCTTGTTGCTCGCTGGAGGGGAGCTCTCATAGAAACTGCACTCCTCGACTTTGTGTATGTTGATCTTGCTAGAATTGCCCTGAGGAGAGGGATTGCAGATAGAGGAATTAGATAAATCAAACTCGATCTTTTCTTTGTCGATCTCCAAGGATAATCTGTGAATTTTTACATCGATGATGGCTCCAGCTATGGCAAGGAATGGTCTTCCAAGGATGATCGGTATCTTGGGTCTTCCTCCATATCCAAGATAATGAAGTCTGTGGGAACTATACATCTACCCACTTCTACTGGCACATCTTCCACTATTTCCATTGGGTATCTGCATGAATGGTTAGTTAGTTGCAGTGCCATAGTGGTCAGTTTAATGTTCTGGAGGCCCAGCTTCTTACATAAAGAGTATGGAAGTAGGCTAATGCTGGCTCCCAAGTCGTAGAAAGCTCTCGGTATCAGTTCAGATCTAATTTTGCACGGTATAGAGAAACTTCCTGGATCCTGAAGCTTTGGTGGAGAATTTGCCATAAGGAGAGCGCTGCAATTCTCTGTTAATGCTATGGTCTCGAAGTTGCCCTTCTGCCTCCTGATAGATAAAATACCCTTTAAGAACTTCACAAACTTCAACATTTGGTGCAGTGCATCTATCAGTGGCACTTCTATGCAGATTTCCTTGATCTTCTTCAGGAAGTGGTTGAACTCTTCATCCTTCTGGGAGGTTATTAGTTTCTGAGGGAAAGGAATCGTCTGATTCTGTGGGAGAACTTGAAGAGTTTCTTCAACCTTTTTAGTAGCCTCCTCTCCATCCCTGTTTTGAGCCTGATTGGGCATTAGGAGAGAGAGCTCCTTCTCTGAGTCAAGTTCCTTCTGGGTAATGATTTGGGGATTCCCACAATACGTCCACTCCTCAGCTCAATGCGGTTGCAATGTTCCACTGGATTTATATCTAGCTTCCCTGGAAATGTTCCCTGTGCTCTTGAGATGGATTGGGCTATCTGGGCTATCTGTCTATCTTGCATCTTTTGATGTTTTTCAAAATTTTCCATTCTTTGAGTTAACAGCTTGATCTCATTCTTCATCTCCTTTTGCTCTAAGAGGGCTTCTTCAAGTATCTTTTCAATTCTGGACAATTGTGAAGGTTGTTGTTGAAAAGTTTGTTATCCAGCCGAGTAGTTTTGCTGCCCAGGTGAGTAGCTCTGTTGTCCAGGTTGATAGCTTTATTTTGTTGGCCCTTGATCCTGATTATTTCGGTATGAGAAGTTTGGGTGATTCCTCCAACCTGGATTGTATGTGTTAGAGTACGAATTATTTTGCCTTTGGTTGTAGCTGACTATTACATCACACTGCTCAAGTTGGTTTATCTGTGCTTGTATTAGCCCCAGGGGGCAAGTATCTTGAGCATGATCCGTACTTACGCAAGTTTCGCAAACATAAACTATCGTATTGACTGTGTTGTTGTTGTTTCCCATGGCCTCAAATTTCTTGGTCAGAGCGTCCAGCTTTGCAGACATGAGAGTGACTACATCTACATCGAATTTTCCTGAAGCTTTTTTTGGGTTCCCTGAGAAAGAACCACCAGATCTTTCTGATGCCCACTGATGGTGATTCTGTGCCACATTCTCTATGATCTCTTCAGCTTCATCAAGGCTCTTGTTCATCAGTGCTCCTCCTACTGCAGAATCGAGGGATACCTTCGTGTGATAATTGATTCCATTGTAGAAAGTGTGTAGAACTAACCATTTCTCAAGGCCATGATGGGGGCACTGTCTCAGCATGCTCTTGAATCTGTCCCAGGCTTCAAATAATGATTCTAAGTCTATCTATTTGAAGCTTGCGATCAAATTTCTCATGTGGGAAGTTTTGCTTGGTGGATAGAATTTATCTAGGAATTTCTGCTCACACTGCTCCCAAGATGTAATATTATTTGCTGGAAGGGAATTCAGCCATTTCTTGGCTCTATCTTTCAGGGAGAATCTGAAGAGCAATAACCTTCCTGATTCTAGAGGGGCTCCGTTCACTTTCATGGTGCCGCAGATCTCGTTGAAAAGTTCCAAGTGGTGGTTTGGGTCATCATGTGGTCCTCCTCTGAATTGATTCTGCTGAACCATGTGAATTACTGTAGGTTTGATCTCAAAGTTGTTAGCTTCGATTGGCGGTCGAGTGATGCTAGACTGAACCCCTCATGCATAAGGTGCTGCATAATCCTTTAATAATTTATCAGCCATCTCTGAAGACTCCTGTGCTGCTTGGAATGCCTTCTATAGGTTTCTTCTCCTCAGGAAAGTCCTATCAATCTCTGGATCAAACGGTAGGAGCTGTCCTGAAAGATTAGTTCTTCACATGCAAAAATAGAATATGAACTATAGTAAAGAAGAGAAATGAATTTTTTTGGGGTTTTAATAAAAATGCAGAAAGTAAATAAAAACAAGAGTAAAATTATTTATCTCTAAATGCAAATGAAAGTAAAGATAAAGGAAAAGAAAACAAAGTCTAGTCTAATCTAGTATGACTATCACCAATTTTATAGACGCAGTCCCCGGCAACGGTGCTGAAAACTTATTACGATTCCGCAAGTGTACGCATTCGTCGTCAGTAATATAAAAGATTGTCGAACCCATAAGGACTGGTTATAAGCACTAGTGATGGCATACTTACGATTAGCTACACTATCGATGGTTGTAAGTAATCTAAGAAAAGAGATCGGAAAGCGGGGAATGAGAACTAGCATAGAGAGGAAAACAACTTGGTTAATGAAGAGTTCTAGGAGTTCAGTTTTATTGTGGTGGTATTGATATTTCTTATACTATCCTATACTCATTGTCCATTGGTATGTATTCGCCAAAAGCTAAAGCAACTATCTTTGAGCACCAGACAAAGACAATCCCTACGAAATCCTGTTACGGTTAACCCCTGTCACTAGGGCGCCTCGGTAGATCGCAAGGACACGACTCTTACTAATGTTATCCAGGACAGAATTAAGAAGTTAGGTTTGGTCTCTTACTTCCTTGCGAAAGAGCCGCCTCTCCTTTCGAGGAAGTACCCTAGATGTCTATGAACGGGTTACCCCTGCCACTAGGGCCCCTCGGGTGTACGATCTAAGGTATTCCCTCTATGAGGTTGGCAATTCCTGCACAATCAATCAACACGACAAAGAGATCGAGGAATCAAAACAAAGCAAGCGAAATCATCCAATGAATATAAACATAATATGAGTTTTACATCAAAACCAATCCACAATTACTCCCTCATCCTAGAACCAAGACTCTACTCCATAGACGCTAGAGAAGAATCCGAAAACATGGTGAATCTAAACATACAATCCTCAAAAACGAAGAGATAAAGAAGAAGTATGTTTATCCAATGATGATGAGTGATCTTCGGATCTAATCCTTTGCTTCTGGAGTTGAAGTGGAGATGGAATGTCGCTGGATCGATGTCCTGGATGGCGTGGAATGACACCAGAATGAATCTCCTCTTCACAGCTCACCTCCCAGCTCTCCCCCTTCGGAAAAGGGGTTAAAACCCCTTTTATAGGCTAGGGCACGGTGCGACAGCACGACCGTGCAAGGGTGGCACGACCGTGCCCTAACTGGGCTCTGGATGCGCTGTATGGTCGTGCCAATTGGCACGGTCGTGTGATGCTGGGGCTCAGTTCCTGGGGACACGACCGTGCAGGGTTGTACGACCATGTGCTGCTTGGCCTCGGTCATGGGGTGCACGGCCGTGCAGGGTTGCACGACCGTGTTCTGATCTGCCTCTGGTTTGGCCGCACAACTGTGCAAGGGTTGCACGGCCATGCACATCTTCCCTTCTGTTTGGCCACACGATCGTGCAAGGTTTGCACGACCGTGTTCTCAGGTTCGCTCTGGTGCATCGACAAATGCTGTTTTCGCTCCGAAAGTTGTCCCTGTCAACACAAAATCAAACAAAGAGCAGATATCTGTACAAAAGAGTATATATGATGAATACATGATAAAAGAGGAGATCATACAAAGGATACGTACGTATAAAGTAAGTGAATGTGCATAAAAGCATGCATAAACTATCATAATATTTACACACATCAAGGAAGCAGTGGATCTGGCGAAGGAGATGCACCGGGAGGCGACAAAGGCAAAGGGAAGGCGTCTTCTTCAAAAGGCAAAGGAAAAAGGGTGGAACGCGACGAAGGTAACGAAAACGAGTTCAATATTATTTTTAGAAATTATGAACATAAAGCTAGGTATGATATCCTTGTCGCTAGAAAAATTACATGCACTAAATATGTGGATCCCGCTTCTTTAGATATGCTAGGAATTAGGGATGATGTAGATTGGATGATTACTTCTTTAGACTGGAACGATGTTATGTATGACTATTTACCGACTTACCCCACTTGGTCCTTGGATTTTTGAGCTCAATAGATGTTAAGTTTTCATCTGAAGATGACTATGTAGGGGTGATACCTTTCAGGTTGATGAATAAAGAAGTTCGGTGGATATTAGCGATTTTAATAATTATTTTGGTTTACCTACTGGTGGTGCTCATAGATTTGATGAGGAGATTAGTTGGAAAGAATTTTGGATGTCAATAACCAGATCAAAGGACCCTTATGAACCCTCTAGAGCCAAGGCATCCCGCATGCAAAACCCGACCTTTAGATACCTTCACCGAGTGATGATCAAAATGATCTTTGGTCGAGAAGAGAGTGATGGGGTGGTTAGAAAGGTAGAACTCTATTCTCTTTGGGCGATGTTGAATAAAGCAGATTTTGATTTCGGATTTCATTTCTTGCAAAATTTGTTGAGAGTAGCTAAGGCATTTTGGGGATGATAGTGTTTGGTGGATTGATCACCCAAATAGCATTCAATCTGGGTTGTGAGCTTGATGGATTAGAGGTGATTCATGGTAATGACAAGATCGATATCGATTCTTATCTTGCTATGAAGATGATTTATCAGGATGAGAATGTGTTTGCCTTCCCTAGGAACAATGGTTTTCCATTACCCCTTCCTTGTCCCGAGCGCACTTCAGTTCGCAACCCTGCGAACTGGGTGATTATTGATTTACACCCCGGAACTGTCCACTTCATTATAGAAGAAACTGAGTACCACCAAGAGCCCTCATCATCAGGATTCCCGCAGCCTTTCGGATTTCCGGAACCTCCTAGGCACTCTTTTGCTATGGGACGGGACCCTCTAGATTTGATTTTTCTGACTTCTGTGCCTCCTTAGACTCCCTTCATGAGAAGCAAAATACCCAACAACAATTGGTGGAGGGTTGCATCAAGTTATCTGACGACCAGTTTAGGGAGGTATGGATCATTTTCAGCTTACTAGGGACTTCCATAGTCAGGTGACAAGGTTCGTTCAGGACAATGAGGTTGACCAGGAAAGAATGAGGAATTTTATGGATGATATGGATATCACTAGACAACAAGTAGATGCCCTTTATTAATATCATCAACACCTTGGACATCTTCATGGTATGCCTAGATTTCCCCCTGGCACACAGCGGGGACCCCCTTATCCCCCACCCCCGCCACCGTATTGATTTCATCGAGACGATGAAAAATCTAAGTATGGGGGGGTGTTGTGTCTGCACAACCTGAGTCGAGTCGAGTTTTCTTTTCTATCTGCATATTTTATTTTTCTGTTTTGCATATTTTATTAGTCTATTTTGTTTATTCGTATTTTATTAGTTTCATATTTCTATTTGCATCTCATTTGCACTTTTCTTTGTTTATTCGTTTCATGTTTCAGCATATTTGAGAACATCAAAC
This sequence comes from Zingiber officinale, assembly GCF_018446385.1. Classification (NCBI taxonomy): domain Eukaryota; kingdom Viridiplantae; phylum Streptophyta; class Magnoliopsida; order Zingiberales; family Zingiberaceae; genus Zingiber; species Zingiber officinale. The sequence goes on along the minus strand of NC_055997.1, from coordinate 40,048,153 downwards.
CTTCTACTTTTTTTCGCTACCTGTCCGATAGCAAAATGCCTAGCATTTTCTTAGTTCATGTATTATTAAGATAGTGTTAGTATGCTTGGTGTATCTCCTTTCTCTATCTTTAGTAGCATGAAATAAGCTAAGTATTGTATGGAGTTTGGTATAAGTTTTGGCATAACCTTAAGGATCTTATTTTCACTATACTTAAGTACTTAAGCTTGAATAGTAGAAATATTTTTGAAATAGTTATTGTTGGATCGAGAAGCGCTAGAGGGGGGGGGGGGGGGAGAATAGCGCTCGTGGCTATTTCGTTCGATTATCGGAAAACTATCGGAGTTAAAACGTGCAGCGGAATAAGCGGAAATAAAATAAAGAGACAACACAAAGAGACAGGTCGATTTTACTTCGTTCGGAGCCTAAGTCGACTCCTACTCGAAGGCCCGCGATCCTTGATCGCTTCCGGTGGACAACAACTATAAGCTCGTTTACAATTAAGAGTACAAATAAAAGCTATCAAAAATTATACTGACAACAAGAAATGCTAATTCTGAAGCTTCGGGTCGTCGGGCACTTGTAGTAGCACTTCGGAGCGTCTTTTGGAGCAGCGTGTTGATGAAAGATCACTTAGAATTCGTTGTCCTTTGAAGCTGCACCTCAACCCTCCTTTTATATGCGGTTCCGGGCGCCTGGATCCCTTCCGAGCGCTTGGAGTGTGACGTGGCCAACCAACCAGGATACTCCACGTGGCGAAGTCGCGGCAGGGATAAAGTTTGGTCCCGGGCGCCCGGATCCATCCCGGGCGCCCGGACAGCCTTTTTCCAGCAGGCTCCTCACCTGCAAACAAAGGTTAGTCCGAGCAAAATACCCTGCAAGACAGTGTTAGAATCTGATAAAACACAGTAAGTAATAATTGACAGTCTTCGGATTGTCCGAGTCTGACTTTGGATTTCCAGCCGGAAGCCCTAGGTCGACCCGACGCCTACTGTTCCCTCTGCGGGGAACGCATCCTCACCTACTCCACTCAGGAGATTTACCTGTTGCCAGTCAATCCTCCAAATCGACTGGACTTTTGCTCAGCACTCGATGCTTCCGGACTTTCTGCTGGACATCCGCTTCCCCGGCTAGTCCAGTCTTTCACCTGGTTCGCAACACCAGGACTTTCCACCTAGGGTTACCACCCCCTAGGACTTTTGCCTGAAGCCATCGACCTGCCAAGACTTTTCGCATAGGGTTACCACCCCCTATGACCTAGGGTTACCACCCCCTAGGGTTTTCCCTTTGCCTAACCGCAGCTAGGACTTTTCTCCACCTAGGGTTACCACTGTAACGACCACCCTTCTTACTACTACTACTACTCTCTAAGGGCGACCGTTACTTGACTACTAACTCTACTTAACCGATATGATAAAAATCTTTAGGAAAACCCTACCGAAAAATTTCGGCAGAGTCTCCCCTGTACCGGTGACCATATCCGTAAATACATACAGAGTATACTCAGCCACAGGCGGCTGGAACATATAATTTCACAACCACGCAGTATAATAGCACAATAAAAATATGAAACTACTCTAGCAATGGCAAACAACCATATCACTCCAACAATAGGAGGTATCAAACTACAAATGCGGAAATAAACTCAATTTCAATATAACATTAAAAGAGAACTAAAGGAAAAGTCTTGACAATTTTGCCAGCTAATTCTGGATCTCTCCATAGTCCTGGCATCACACACACTGTCACAGCATCTCCTTGTCGCCTTCCTTCTTATACTTTTCCTTTTCCTTTATCTGCAGTAGGAGGAAAATAGTATCTATAAGCTAAAAGCTTAGTGAGCGCTATCCTACTCACAAAAACTCGATATGCATGTATATAAATAAAAACATGCTAAAACTGAATGCTAACATGTAAAGCTACTCATGCTCATAAATAGCAAAGAAACTAACTGAAAAGCTAACATGTAAAGATAATCATGCTCATAAATAGCAAAGAAATCTAACTAACTGAAATACTAAACATGTATAGCTAATCATGCTCATAAACCAATAAAGGAATCATACTAACTGAAATACTAAACATGTATAGCTAATCATGCTCATAAATAGCAAAGGAATCATGCTAACTGAAATACTAAACATGTATAGCTAATCATGCTCATAAATAGCAAAGGAATCATGCTAACTGAAATACAAAACATGTATAGCTAATCATAGAACTATCATGTGTATCAATAAGAAACTGAATTGATATCTAGCTAAACTAATTAATGCTAAAACTGAGTCTAACTTGTATTCACATACTAATTTGTGAAGTTTTGAAAACTATTTACATAATAGATTAAAATAATAATCATATTGCTGATGGGCCCGACAACTGTACTTGCTGTGCGCGTATCCCTAACTAAACCCGGGATTGCAAGTTCCGAGTCTAGTAGGGTTTACTAGGTTATCTAAACCTAGGGACGACTGTGGGAGCCCAACCCAATGGATATCTAATCCAGTACAGTGCCACTGCTGAAAATAAAATACTGATTTCATAGCTAATTTTCTTACCTTGCTTTAACTAGGTTATCTGAACCTAGAACTAGGTTATCTGAACCTAGAGGCGATTGTGGGAGCCCACCCATTGGACCGTAGTCCCATATAAGCTGAAGCAAGACTAAATAAGTTATTTTAAATGCTTCTACTGCATTTACTGAGCTATTAAAATGCCTACTGTAGCATTATATTGAGCTAAGCATTTTATCAAGCACTTGGGGTGCACTAGAACACACTCTACGTACTGAAAATCTGTATACAAAGCTTAACATAGATCTGCATGTAAAGCTTAATAAAAATTTGCATACTAAGTTTATCAAAATCTGTATACTAAGCTTATCTAAAATCTGCATGCAATACTTATGAAAATCTGCTTATTAAAAAATCTGCATACTTTACTTATAAAAATCTGCATGCTATAAAAATAGAACTGCTCATGTTATTCCAATAGCAAATAGGAAACTAGAACAACTTAAGCATGCTGTGAAAGTAAAACAACTTAACTACCAGGCATGCAATAGAAACTAGAAAATAAAGGAATTGTTGCTGCATGGAATTAACAGAATATCATGCTTCATCAGGAATACTAAACCGCAATGAAAACTAAAACTGCTCATGCTTAAAAACAGCAAAAGAAAAGAACCCGAAATCAATAGCAAATGGGTACTAAAAGATCTACTCATGTATATCTATATAAACTAAATTCACAATGCTGTTAACATCTAATCAACTTATTCATTTCCAAAAGATACCGAATTAATAGCTTGCTTTAGATACCCAAGGAATTAAGTACAGTCAATCCTGTACACTGCTCTAAATAAATCCACTAATCTACCATTAAGGAAACCAGCAGATTAAACTAACTCATAATACTCAATGTGCATACATATGTATATACATCAAAACTAAAACTTAAATGCTTAATAAACACATGCTGGTCCAGCAAGTTATAAAGGAAATCAAATTGGCATGTCTAATCCAGCTACAAACGAATAAGTCTACTAAGGAACCAAAGCATAATTGATCTTCTTGTTATGTGCCAAGGCAACAAACTAAACGGAAATCCCTGCTGTACGGCATGCTTCAATTTTAAGGGAAACAAGATCCGAAATTTACTATGCTAACCAAAATCTCAACAAGACTTAAGCTGATACCAACGTGCTGCTAATAAGGAAAGTTGCTACTGGAAACCTAAATTTTATAACTGTTCTTCATGCTTAAAATCCCTATCTTCTTTCTTTAGGGTTTATGGCAGTAAGCATCAAAAACAAAACCCCTTAAACATGCTTCGAAATCCAAAAGGAAGCAAGAATCCGAAACCTCAACATATGGCAGAAAACTAAAAGAAATCCCGGAACAACTCCCACTCCAGGTGAGTAGCAACTCACATGTGTTCCTTGGACTTACAGCCGAAGAGAAGAACTTCTAATTCTTCTAGGGCTTGCGGCAAGCTTGAAATCTCGGTCTTCTTCGCGCCTTCGAGTTCCCCTTTACGAGAGGAGCTTGGATCGGTGAAGAACTCACGGAAGAAGACGCTCGCCGGCCGCCGGAGACGAAGCCCTAGCCTCGGCTTCGTCTTCGCCCGAGAACAGGAAATCGCGGACGCCGTCGCCGAGTGCGAGAAGAGAAATCTTTTGAGGGAAAAGAAAACAATTAATCCCTCTCCTAACTTATCCTTTTATAACCTAGGGTTTAAACCGAACTATACCTTAAATCAATTTATTCTCACATCTAGTTAACAAATCGAGCACAGCTCGATTGGTCGGGCCGAGTTCTGCTTGGGCCGAGGAGCTGGGTTCGAACCCCAGCTTCTACAAACTTATTTTTCTTTTCTTTTCTTTTATTTTTAAAACTTCTTCCTCTGGGTAAAAATACCAAACGAACTCCAAAAATTACATAAAAATACTCTAAAAATTTCTAAAAATCTCTAGAATATTTTAAAAGCATTTCCAGATTTTTATAAGGACTTTTAATACTCGAAATAGGGAAAATTGGGTCGTTACAACCACCCCCTAGGACCTAGGGTTACCACCCTCTAGGGTTTTCACATGCCTAACCGCAGTTAGGACTTTCCTGAAACACTCATTCAACATATTAGATAACAGAGAATCTTAACTTTGAATCCCTTTGCCATTATCAAAACTTAGGTTCGATCGTCGGATGTTTCCTGCACCAACAATCTCCCCCTTTTTGATTATGACAACAAAAATTCAAAGTTAAGAAAATAATGCCATTAAAAGATAAGCATGAAAATACAAGCATAATGACAGTTAAGTGCAGAGCTAAATTAAGTGCAGAGCTCCCCCTTATTATAAAGACTCCCCCTTAATAAAAGCTCACTTTTTAAAATTTGAATTTCTTTCAATTTTCTTTAATTCTTTGAATTCTTTAATTCTTTGAATTCTTTGAATTCCTTAATTCTTTGAATTTTCTTCTACTCTCCCCCTTTGCCATATATCAAAAATCAGTTGAAAGCAAGTTTTAAGATTTTAAGAAAATAATCTTTTTGAGAGAAGGTAGAAGAAGGCTAATATATGGATGATTTCGAGTGATGCCTTTAGCCACTTTTGAGACTTGATTGTTTTTAGACAGACATACCTAACTAAAGTTAGAAAAACTTAGCTAGATTTTTTTTTTTTTTTTTTTTGATAAAGAGGGAGTGACTAAATGTTTAATTTAGGTTATTTATTTTAGTTGGTCTTTAATTCCAAGCATGAGGTTAAATAGATTTTAAGTTATCCAGATTGTTTTGTTTAGGTATCAGAGCCCTAAAATATGAGAATGCTCAAACTTCAAATCTCCATTTCCTTCAGGGCTAATTCCATATTCTTGTAAGTCTAGTAAATTTAGGGGAGCAAGATTTTCAAGTTAGTTTTTCAAGTATTTTTCAAAGGATTTTGAAATAAGTTTTTCAAGTATTTTTCAAAGGATTTTGAAATAAGTTTTTCAAGTATTTTTCAAAGGATTTTGAAACTAGTTTTTCAAGTAATTTTCAAAGGATTTTGAAATAAGTTTTTCAAGTATTTTTCAAAGGATTTTGAAATAAGTTTTTCAAGTATTTTTCAAAGGATTTTGAAACTAGTTTTTCAAGTATTTTTCAAAGGATTTTGAAATAAGTTTTTCAAGTTTTTTTCAAAGGATTTTGAAACTAGTTTTTCAAGTATTTTTCAAAGGATTTTGAAACTAGTTTTTCAAGTATTTTTCAAAGGATTTTGAAATAAGTTTTTCAAGTAATTTTGAAATAAGTTTTTCAAGTATTTTTCAAAGGATTTTGAAATAAGTTTTTCAAGTATTTTTCAAAGGATTTTGAAATAAGTTTTTCAAGTATTTTTAAAATGATTTTGAAAGATTTTTCAAATTTTTTCAAAGGATTTTGAAATAAGTTTTTCAAGCATTTTTCAAAGGATTTTGAAATAAGTTTTTCAAGTATTTTTTAAAGGATTTTGAAACTAGTTTTTCAAGTATTTTTCAAAGGATTTTGAAATAAGTTTTTCAAGTATTTTTCAAAGGATTTTGAAATAAGTTTTTCAAATATTTTTAAAATGATTTTGAAAGATTTTTAAAATGATTTTTAAAGACTTTTCAAAGATTTTTGAAATTAAGGTTAAAAAGATTTTTAAAATGATTTTGAAAGATTTTTCAAAGATTTTTGAAATTAAGGTTAAAAAGATTTTTAAAATGATTTTGAAAGATTTTTCAAATAATTTTGAAATTAAGGTTTTAAAAGATTTTTCAACTAATTTTGAAATGAAGGTTTAAAAAGATTTTTAAAATGATTTTGAAAGATTTTTCAAATAATTTTGAAATGAAGGTTTAAAAAGATTTTTCAACTAATTTTGAAATGAAGTTTAAAAAGATTTTAAAATGATTTTTAAAAGATTTTTCAAATGATTTTGAAATTAAGTTTAAAAAGATTTTTTAAAATGATTTTGAAAGATTTTTAAAATGATTTTTAAAGACTTTTCAAAGATTTTTGAAATTAAGGTTAAAAAGATTTTTAAAATGATTTTGAAAGATTTTTCAAAGATTTTTGAAATTAAGGTTTTAAAAGATTTTTCAAATAATTTTGAAATGAAGGTTTAAAAAGATTTTTCAAATAATTTTGAAATGAAGTTTTTAAAAGATTTTAAAATGATTTTTAAAAGATTTTTCAAATAATTTTGAAATTAAGTTTAAAAAGATTTTTTAAAATGATTTTGAAAGATTTTTAAAATGATTTTGAAAGATTTTTCAAAGATTTTTGAAATTAAGGTTTTAAAAGATTTTTCAAATAATTTTGAAATGAAGGTTTAAAAAGATTTTTCAAATAATTTTGAAATGAAGTTTAAAAAGATTTTTCAAATAATTTTTAAAAGATTTTTCTAAGGATTGAGTTTAAAATAATTTTGAAAAATAATTTTAAAGTTAATTAAATTTGAAAAATAATTTTAGACAATTTTGAATGATTTAGAAACTGAGTTTTAAAATAATTTAGATTTGAAAATAATTCAAGTTAAAATAATTTAATTGTTAATTAACTTGATTTAAGTTAAGTCAATTTTAATAATTTAATTTCCTAGTCATCTCACTCGATCTAAAATTGTCAATCAGGGAATCCTATAATTGTTGTGAGATGAATTGAGGTTCACTTTAAGGGTTTGGTTTAACTTTGTGTTAGATTCAGGTTTAGCTTTGGGTTCAACAAGTAAGCATTTTTTGGATAAACTTCTGGGCTATGGTGAGTCACAAGGTACTCATTAAAGTAACCATGCCTTCGAGGTTTCCCAAATAGTCCTACCCATTGAGCTTAATACTAAACCTTGGTCTAACTAGTTAGGATTCATTTAAGGGTAGCTTCGGTCAGTTCCACTTGGCCAAATGCACCAGGTCGAAGCCATATCTTTCTAGACATGCGATGCCCAAGCTTCCCTAACGTACTATCATCCAAAAACTTCACCAGTACTGTGGGTCAAGTTAAACCTAGCCCGTTTTGATTTAACCTTAATTACCCTGCCGGGTAATCTACTCTTGTTTTACCCATTTCGGGTAGATTAAGTTCAGTTAGCCTGTCGGGTAGTTCAGTTGGGGGTGCCGGCGAGTCTGGATCCTCCATCTATTTTTATTTAATATAAGTTGAAATTTACTTTTAATTTCAAATTTTTAATTGAATTTTGAATATTGAATTTAATTTTGAATTTCTAATTGAATTTTTAATATTGAATTTAATTTTGAATCTAATTGAATTTTTAATATTGAATTTAACTTCAAATTTAATTTGAATATTAATTTGAATTATGTTCTTAATATTGTTTTTCTATTAGCTCCCCCTGGATCATAGCCTCGATATGGTCTATCAAGGAAATAGATTTGATCCTTGGGGACCCAATAGTGACCAGTTCCAACTTGATTAACCAAGTTGGATTTTGGCACCCATGCTTGGACAATTTTTCTGTTATTTCTATTAACTAGCGATAAATATGATTTGTATTTTATTTTAGTTTTAAATCCAAGTCCAGTTTTGTTGTAAACGGCTCGCTGTTTTCCAAGAATCAGATCCAGATTCTTAGAGCCCAAGGTGAACCGTTCCAACATGTCCTTGAGTTCTTTAATTTGAGCTTTCAAATTGGAATTTTCTTCCTCAAGTTGTTGGATTTGAGTTGAACTTCCAATTTGAACTGACTCAGTTAAAGAGCTCGAGTCAGTCGCTTCCTTAAGGGCTGTTACCTCCTTTTGGAGCGACTTAACCCGGACGTTGGATTTAACCAACTTTTTTATTAAGTAAGGTAATAAGTCATGCAAGTTATCTAATTGAAATTCTGCGAGTAGTGAACTTACAGTGGATTTTGGTCCTTCGAAAACGAATGCGGATTCGTGGCTTCGATCAGACTCAGTCTCGGATTCGCTCTCGGTTTTTGACTCATACTCTGACTCAGTTTCCACCACAGTTGCTAGTACTGGTAGAGCGAGGAAGCTCGTCGGTTCTTCTTCGTCGGACCCGGATTCATCTGAAGACTCGGGCCATATCTGTTCCTTTGTCTTACTTGTACCTGCAACCATCGTAATACCTTCCTCGGCCGAAGTAGTATTATTCTGCTCATCTAATTCAAATAAATCATTTATTAAATTATGCTTACTTACTTGAGCGTCGGAAGTGCCCTCGTGTAGTTCCATCAACTTTTACCATAGCTCTTTTGCACTTGCGAAGGGGCCGATGCGGTTCAATTCTTCATTGGTTAGGCCACATAGTAGCATGCAGGTTGCTTTGGCATCGGCTTCAACTTTTTTCATTGTGCTAGAATCCCAGTTGATGCATGAGATAAGTTCTCCGGTGTCATCACGTGGAAGTTCGAGTCCGGTCTGGATGATGATCCACATCTCGACTTGCGTCTTGAGGTGGTATTCCATCTAGTTCTTCCAGTATCCAAAGTCCTCGCCAGAAAAGAGCGGCGGTCGGACGGTGCAGAATCCTTCTTGGTATGCCATTTTAAAAGATCCTTGCACACAAAAAAATAGCAAAAAAATGTACCAGGACTTAATCCTGGATTAGCAGTGCGGTATGGAAGGATAGAAATAGAAGTTCACCAGTTTCGAGAAAAAATAATAAAATATTATTAAAAAATATTTAAAAAAATATTATTTCAAATTTTGCTAAATTCAATATTTTATCAATACTAATAAACCGTGAAAGGATGAAAATGAATTTTTCGAAAATAATTTTGGAGGGAAAAAACGAAAGGCGTAAGGTTTTATTTTTACCCTATAAAGACGAAAAAGCCACAAAAGAAATGCTTGAATGGTGGTTTCACCTATTCGAAGCGACCCCGCTCTGATACCAATTGTTGGATCGAGAAGCGCTAGAGGGGGGAGAATAGCGCTCGTGGCTATTTCGTTCGATTATCGGAAAACTATCGGAGTTAAAACGTGCAGCGGAATAAGCGGAAATAAAATAAAGAGACAACACAAAGAGACAGGTCGATTTTACTTCGTTCGGAGCCTAAGTCGACTCCTACTCGAAGGCCCGCGATCCTTGATCGCTTCCGGTGGGCAACAACTATAAGCTCGTTAAAAGATTACAATTAAGAGTACAAATAAAAGCTATCAAAAATTATACCGACAACAAGAAATGCTAATTCTGAAGCTTCGGGTCGTCGGACACTTGTAGTAGCACTTCGGAGCGTCTTTTGGAGCAGCGTGTTGATGAAAGATCACTTAGAATTCGTTGTCCTTTGAAGCTGCACCTCAACTCTCCTTTTATATGCGGTTCCGGGCGCCTGGATCCCTTCCGGGCGCCTGGAGTGTGACGTGGCCAACCAACCAGGATGCTCCACGTGGCGAAGTCGCGGCAGGGATAAAGTTTGGTCCCGGGCGCCTGGACCTGTTCCGGGCGCTCGGACCTTCGGGCGCCCGGATCCATCCCGGGCGCCCGGACAACCTTTTTCCAACAGGCTCCTCACCTGCAAACAAATGTTAGTCCAAGCAAAATACCCTGCAAGACAGTGTTAGAATCTGATAAAACACGATAGTAATAATTGTGATCTTGATCGTCAAAGTCGACTTTGGATTTCCGGTAGGAAGCCCTAGGTCGACGCCTCTTGTTCCTCTACGGGAACGCGTCCTCACCTACTCCACTCGGAAGATTTTGTTGCCGTCTCCTCCGGATCGATGGACTTTTCTCAGCACTCGATGCTTCCGGACTTTCTGCTGGACATCCGCTTCCCCGGCTAGTCCAGTCTTTCACCTGGTTCGCGACACCAGGACTTTCCACCTAGGGTTACCACCCCCTAGGACTTTTGCCTGAAGCCATCGACCTGCCAAGACTTTTCGCATAGGGTTACCACCCCCTATGACCTAGGGTTACCACCCCCTAGGGTTTTCCCTTTGCCTAACCACAGCTAGGACTTTTCTCCACCTAGGGTTACCACCCCCTAGGACCTAGGGTTACCACCCCCTAGAGTTTTCACATGCCTAACCGCAGTTAGGACTTTCCTGAAACACTCATTCAACATATTAGATAACAGAGAATCTTAACTTTGAATCCCTTTGCCATTATCATAACTTAGGTTCGATCGTCGGATGCTTCCTGCACCAACAGTTATGATTCATCCAAATTATTTAGTACTTTTGTTCCCATGCTTGATTTCTTATTTACATTTTGGTTACTGGATGACCTCGGATCATGGAAGCTCATTTGGAAAAAATCTAAATCTCAACATTTGCATCTCGCATTTATAACTAGTGCTACACCTCTTTAGCACAAAAAAAAAAGAATATATATATATATATATATATATATATATATATATATATATATATATTGAATAAGGGATAAAAATAGTTGTCGTGAGTGGAAACTAATAATTAACTCCTTTGAGACCGAGTTAGGTTACTGGGGAAATGAATGTTATGTTTCTCTTGATTCCGAGTAGTATCCTTTGAGACCTTGTGTAATTTAAGGAAAACGAACCAAGTGTGTGGCAGGTAAGTGTCTATCACCGAGAACATTAGGAACTCAATTGTATGATGACTTAACTAGGACAGAAAATTAAAACTTGAAGAGTTTGAGTTACTCATTGCACTGAGCACAAAGAACTTTTGATTAGGCCATACTTAGGTTACTCCACAATCGTGCTTATCAATGAAATTAGTTGATAGAGTTAGGCGAATGCACTAGGGATTATGAAACACTACCACACGCTCATGAACATAGTTTGCAGTGTTTTACTCGAGGGCAAGCAAAGGTTCAAGTCTGGGGGTGTGATATGCATAAATATTATGATCGTTTATGCATGTTTTAACGCACATTCACTTGCTTTATACGTATATATTCTTTGCATGATCACCTCTTTTATCATGTACTCATCATATATACTCTTTTATTTGGATATCTACTCTTTGTTTGGTTTTGTGATGAAAGGGATAACTTTTGGAGCAAAAACAACGATTATCGACGCATCGGAACGAGCCAGAGAACACGGTCATGCAACCTCGCACGACCGTGTGGCCAAACAGGAGAGGAGAAGTGCACGACCGTGCAACTCTTGAACGACCATGCGGCAACCCAGAGGCAGATCAGAGCATGGCCATGCATACTTGCACGACCGTGCCCCCCACGACCGAAGCCAAGCAAGGAATGACCGTGCAACCCTACACGGTCGTGCCCTAGGAACCGAGCCCGAAGCTCACACGGCCGTGCCAATTGGCACGACCGTGCAGTGCGACCAGAGACAAGAAAGGGCACGACCGTGCCATTCTTACACGACCGTGCCGCCGCAGCCGCGCCTAGCCTATAAAAGGGGTTTTAACCCTTTTCCTCAAGGGGGGAGAGCTGGGAAGCGAGCCGTCAGAGAGAGAATAGACTTGGTGCCGTTCCACGCCATCCAGGACCTCCGTCCAACGATCCTTCATCACCACATCAACTCCAAAAACAAAGGATTGGATCCGAAGATCACTCGTCGTCGTTGGATAAACATCTTTTCTCTTCCTCTCTTCTTGTTTGAGAATTGTATGCTTAACATTATGTCTTTGTGTTTTTCTCCGTCGTATATGGAGTAGATTCCTTGTTCTAGGATGAGGGAGCAGTTGTGGATTGGTTTGATGTAAGACTCATACTTTTGCCTCTATTTCATTGGATGATTTCACTTGCTTTGTTTCGACTACTCCATCTTTATATCGTGTTAATTAATTGTGTAGGAATTGCCTATCTCGTAGAGAGAATATCCTAGATCGTACACCCAAGGAGCCCTAGTGACAAGGGTAACCCGTTCACGGACATCTAGGGTACTTCCTTGAAAGGAGAGACAACTCCTCCACAAGGAAGTAAGAGACCAAACTAAACTCCTTATCTCTATCCTTAGTGACACCAATTAGAGTAGTGTTCTTGTGATCTACCGAGGTGCCCTAGTGATAGGGGTTAACCGTAACAGGATTTATTAGAGATCTTCTTTATTTGGTACCTAAGAATAGATACTTCAGCTTCCGGTGAATGCATGTTGATGGACAATGATTAAAGGATAGAATTTGATACATCAATACCACCACAATGAAACCGAACTCCTAGGACTCTTCATAAACCAAGTCTATTACTTCTTCTTTGCTAGTTCTCATTTCTGTTTCCAAACCTCTTTTCTTTAGATAACTTACAACCATCGATAGTTTAGGTAATCCTAAGTGAGCCATCGCTAGTGCTTATAACCAGTCCTCGTGGGATCGATAATCATTATTACTGACGACGAATCTGTGCACTTGCTGAATCGTAACAAGTAGAAGTACCCCATGATGATGCATTAATAATCAAAGTTGTTATAGCTAATTACAATATTTCTCGCACTGTTAATATCATTTTCAAAAAAGCTTTTGATCAACTGCAGATAGATCCAAGTGAACTTTAACCCATGGTGACTCCTCTATATGGTTTCACGGACAATGAAGTACAGCCGCTCGACCAAATAAAGTTGGCTATATCTTTAGAGGAGGAGCCCCTAATGAGGACCAGGAGATACTATTTCATGGTGGTAGATGCACCTTCTGCTTACAATGTCATATTGGGTCGACCGACCTTGAACGAGTTTCGGGCGGTTGTTTCTACTTTCTGTCAGAAGGTGAAATTTCTTGTTGATGATCAAGTTGGAGGAGTCCTTGGAGATCAATTACTAGCGCGAAAGTGTTATGTGGAAATCATCCAGACAGAAGCCAATACTACTCGCAAAGCTCAGAGAATGGAAGTCAATACTATTCATGAGAGACCGCTTGGTCTGATATATGAAGAAAAATAAGAGATATAAATACAGGTCGGGCGACCAGAAGCTGTGAGTTATGTGGCTGCTGATTTGAATCTTCCACTCAAGATCGAGCTGATACAATGTTTGGTGTGGAACAACGATGTGTTTGCATGGACCCCCAAGGAAGTTACAGGTGTCTCCCCCCTTGTGATGGAACATTCATTACATGTTTATCTAGAAGCCCGACCTGTCAAGCAAAAGAAGAGAGATTTTGGAGCTGACCAAAATCAAATTATCAAGGAAGAGGTAGACGAACTAATGGAGGCAGGCTACATTCGGGAGGTACAATTTCCTAGTTGGCTAGCAAATGTTGTCCTGGTTTCTAAACCAGGAAATAAATGGAAAGTGTATATTGATTTTCGGGATCTCAACAAAGCCTGCCCGAAAGATTACTATCCCCTTCCTTGCATTGATCAAGTGGTGGATTCTACAGCCGACTTGTTGGTTGCTATGCGGAATATCATACCGGTTCCCCTGTACAAAAATTTTGTACAAGTCTTGAACCTTTACTAACAACCTATTGTGTTCTTTAGAAATTAAATTAGGAATCGCAAACGGAACTTAACATTATTGATTCCAAATTTAACTTATCTGTTCTTAGTGGTTTAAACTTGGATCGCAAATGATGCTTAACATTATTGATCCAAATCCACCCATGTTATAAATTTAATTAAATATTAATTTCTAAAATTGGCTTTCAGGGCTGCATGGTGAGGTAGTAGGCCTTCTTGGGTATGGGATCATCCACCACCGCATAGACAAAGCCTTTTAAAGAAATTTAATATTTAATTTCCTTATAGTAAACCTAGGTTTAACCAAAAGGAACAATCGAATAACAAATTCAAAAAACAAAAAAAACACAAACTCGAATCACAAATTCGAAACCTAGAATCATATGCCTCTTGTGTTTGGTATTTCAAAATCCATACAAAGAAAACTAGTATGATGCGGAATAGAATTACTAGTTATACCTTTCTTTGTAAGCAATAACCTCTTGATCTTCTATCGTATTCCTCTTCTTATCTCAGACGTTGTGTGGGCAATGATCTACCGAGATGAGAACCACCAAGACAACTTCCTTCTTGCAAGTTTCGACCACCAACCTTCAAGCTCCAAGGGATGCAAGAGAAAAGCCTCCTTTCTCTCCTTCTCCAAGCAAAATCCAGCCACCACAATAACTTCTAGAGATGATGTGGTTCGGCCACAAGAAGAAGAGAGGAGAGGATGATTAGGGCCGGCCACACCAAGGAAGAAAAGAGAAAGGAATAATAGATGATATGTTATTAGGTGAGGCACCTCTACCCTCTCTTTTATATTCCTTGGTCTTGGCAAATAAGGAAAATTTGTAATAAAAACTTCCTTATTCTCTTTGCCAATGAAAATAAAATTTAATTAAAATTTCCTTTAATCCTTTATCATAGCCGACCACATTAATTGCTCAAAATAAGACAAGTTTTAAACACAAAATTAAAACTTCCTTATTTGTTTCCGAAAATTTTTTAAAATAAAAATTTCTCTTTTAATTTTCCCTTCATGGTTGGTTATAATAGGAAATTTTATAAATTAAAATCTCTCTTATTAAAACATGTGGATGATTTTCAAAAAGGAAAGTTTTCTTTAAAATTAAAATTTTCCTCTCAATCTACAAATAAGGAAAGATATCAAATCTTTTCTTAATCTTTTGTAGAAACTATAATAGGAAAGATTTAATTTTAAAACTCTCTTTTAAATCATGAAGATGGTTACAAGAAAGAAAAGTTTTATTTAAAATTAAAATCTTCCACTTAACTACAAATAAGGAAAGATATCAAACATTTCACTTAATCTTTTATAGAAAGCTATAAAAGGAAAGATTTAAATTTTTAACTCTATTTTGAAACCATGGTATCCACATAAGAAAATATTTTTAAAATAAAATCCTTTTATTTTATATGGCTGACCACACCAAGCTTGGGCTCCAAGCTATGGTTGGGCACCCTACTTGGCTCAAGCCTTTGGCTTGGCCGGCCCAAGCTTGGGTTCCAAGATTGCTTGGCCGACCACCTAAGGGTGGGTAGGAAGTGGGTATTTGGTGGATATAATTTTCTATATATAAGAGGCTATGATAGGGACCGAGAGGAGGAATTAGTTTTGGTCTCCCGATGAAATTAAGCTTCTCGTGTTTGCCCCGAACACCCAACTTAATTTCATCAATAATAATTCATACCACTAAAGAATTATTATTGAACTACCGCACCAATCCCAAATTACATTTTGGGCTCCTTCTTATCATGAGTGTGTTAATCTCCTTGTGTTTAAGATGTCGAATGTCCACTAATTTAAATGAGTTACTGACAACTCACTTTAATTAATATCTTAATCCAAAAGTAGTACCACTCAACCTTATCATCATGTCGGACTAAGTCCACCTGCAGGGTTTACATGACAATCCTTATGAGATCCTCTTGGGGACATTATCAACCTAGATTACTAGGACACAGTTTCCTTCTATAATCAACAACACACACTATAAATAATATCATTTCCCAATTTATCAGGCCTTTTGATTTATCGAACTAAATCTCATCCATTGATAAGTCAAAGAAATAAACACTAGATATATATGTTTGTTATTATATCAGGATTAAGAGCACACACTTCCATAATAACAAAAGTCTTGTTCTTTTATTTAGTCAGTATAAAAAGAACTTACCTTAAATGGTCCTGCTCAATACACTCAGAGTGTACTAGCGTAATTTTATAGTTAAGATAAACTAATACCAAATTACACTACGATTATTCCAATGGTTTGTTCCTTTCCATTTTAGTCGTGAGCTACTGTTTATAATTTATAAGGAATTGATAACATGATCTTCTGTGTGTGACACCACACACCATATTATCTACAATATAAATTAATTCAAACAACTACACTTAGCATATAAATGTAGACATTTGACCAATGTGATTCTTTATTTCAAAATAAAATGTTTACAAAAGGCTAGACTTTAGTATACACTCTAACACGACTGTGAGTATATTTGCATGCTGGATGTCTATCAAGGCTATCATCAGGTTCCTTTAGCCAAGGATGATCAAGAAAAGGTTAGTTTTATAACAGCCTAAGATACTTATTGTTATAATGTTATGCCTTTTAAATTGAAGAATTCAGGGGCAACCTACCAGAGGCTTATGAAAAAGGTTTTCCGAGAATAGATTGGAAGAAACATGGAGGTATATATAGATGACATATTAATTAAATCTCTTCCAGCAGAAGACTTATGTAAAGATGTAGAAGAAACATGCAAGACCTTACGACAGTATGGGCTTAAGCTTAACCCTTGCAAGTGTTTATTTGGGGCTAAAGGTGGTAAGTTTCTCGGTTATATGGTTACAGAATGAGGAATAGAAGTGAACCCTAGCAAAGTTTGAGCAATCCAAGATATGGAGCCCCCATGCAACATGAAAGAAGCCCAAAGGTTGACTGGTCGAATTATTGCTTTATCTCGCTTCATTTCTCGATCAACTGACCGAAGTTTCCATTTCTTCAAGATACTCCAGAAGGCTACTAAATTTCAGTGGGATGAAGAATGTGAAAAAGCATTTCAAGAATTAAAAGATTATTTGTCAACCCTCCCTGTCTTAGCTAAACCTGTAGTAAGAGAAACTTTATGGATTTATCTTTTAGCAAATGAGCATGCTGTAGGCTCAGTGTTGGTGAGGCAGGAGGGTAAAGAGCAACAACCAGTGTATTTCTCAAGCCATTTATTAAAGGGAGCCGAGTGTAGATATACTACACTCAAAAAATTAGCTTATGCATTAGTGTTAATAGTAAGAAGATTGCGTCCTTACTTCTTATCACATGCGATTATAGTATTAACTAATAATACTCTTGACTGGGTACTTCTCAATCCGGAAGCATTTGGACGGTTAATTAAGTGGACAATCGAGCTCAGTGAATATGATATACAGTACCAAACCTGCTCGGCCATCAAAGCACAAACTCTAGCGGACTTCATAATAGAAGTACAAGGTCTAGAAGAGGAAGGAACCTTGAAAATCTATGAAGATGGGTCTTCTACTAGACAGGGCAGCAGAATTGGAATCCTCCTCATATCTCTAAGAGAAGACCGGGTTCAACTTTCAATCTGATCAAATTATAAGGCCACTAATAATGA
The DNA here is from genome assembly GCF_018446385.1 of Zingiber officinale. Lineage (NCBI taxonomy): Eukaryota > Viridiplantae > Streptophyta > Magnoliopsida > Zingiberales > Zingiberaceae > Zingiber > Zingiber officinale. The sequence goes on along the minus strand of NC_055997.1, from coordinate 40,030,717 downwards.
AGCAGAATATGAAGCACTGATAGCCAGTTTGCAAGCCGCTCGGCATGTGGGGGTTGCTCGACTATAGATTTATTCTGACTCTCAGTTGGCAACACAACAGTTAACAGGCATCTTTGAGATTAGCAATGACCGACTCAAGCTATATGCAGAAATATTTGATAAATTGAAGGTTGGATTTCAAGAAGTAAATATACAAAAGATACCTCGATCGGAAAACCAAGCTGTTGATGAGTTAGCTAAACTAGCTTCAGCAATAATACCTTGGAACCTAGATCGGCCTATGGAACAAACAATGCTAGTATCCTGTATCGAGAGACAAGCTGATATAGAGATACTGAGTGGCTGGAGGATACTCAACATATTATTCTTGCAACAAGGCGTTCTACCAGCAGGAGAAGAGCAAGCGAGAGTTTTCAAGAAAAGGGCGGCTCGATACACACTGGTGGGTGATCATCTTTATAAGAGATTCTTTTCCAGTCCTTTGCTCAAATGTATTGGGCTGGAAGACATACAATATATTCTACAAGAAGTTCATCAAGGTTCATGTGGGAGCCATATTAGAGGAAGATCCTTAGCCCATAAGATATTATTGGCAGGATATTTCTGGCCTACTCTACAAGAGGATGCAGCTCAACTCATAAGAACATGTATGTCTTATCAGAAGCATCAAAATATCTCACATCATCCTACTCAATTATTGAAAACTTCTATAGTTTCTTGTTCTTTTGATCAATGGGGTATGGACATAGTAGGTTCATTTCCCTTAGCAACCACACAGAGAAAGTTCTTATTGGTAGCTGTGGATTATTTCTCGAAATGGGTGGAAACTAAACCCTTGGCAAGAATAACTGAAAGCGCAGTTATCAAATTCTTATGGCAGCACATTATTTGTAGATTTAGTGTCACGCCCCCAGAGGAGTCCTGACCGAAAAATTTCGGCAGCATCTCCCCTGTACCGGTGGCAATCTGAGGCAAACATACATACAAAATACATCAGCCACATACGGCTGGAATATATATACACAACCACGCAGTTATATAATCAGCCCCCACGGCTGTACTAAAATCATCACAGCGGAAATCACTAACAACGATCACAAAACACAAATCAACTGACTGCGAGCCGGCTCGGCTTGACACAATAATATCAAACCAAATACAAGAGAATACAAATACATAAAAAAGTACAAAACCCAAAATACAAATAACGTAAGAAATACCGAAATCGTAAAGTCGTCCTCGAATGTGACGTGGAACTGGCGGACAGGATCTCTAGGCGACTCCATAAATCCTTTACCTGCTACCTGGTGAAATTACCAATATACGGGGTGGTGAGTATAAAGACTCAGCGGGTAATAGACTGATAGTGCATGAGTAAAGTAAAGAACTAGAGATGCAAAGGTATACAGTCTCGTATGGAAATAGCAGATACTACAGTGATATCATAATAAGTGTTCATACCTGAAACCATATCCTAGTCTAGTAAGGGAAGGTAGATGTAGCAAAGTCCTGCTACAGTACTGCTCATAACTACATGGTATCATGTGAGGTATATACAGGTCAATGGTAAGTAAGCCGTGTCTAAACACATATCACGGGTATAAATCTCAACCTATGTAAGCATAACAGCATAAATAGACTACAACAGCATAATATAGCAACAGCATAAGTAAACAACAGTATCAGCAGGTATAATAATAACAGCGTATGCACAGATGGTCACTCCCGCCCACCCCTCAAGTCCATGACCCCAGTATGGACGAGAGGCCGGGACAATGACAGACTGTACACCACTCCAGCTACCACTACTCTCGAGTGGCCGAGGGGACAGTTGTATAGTAGCTGAATAGCTACGTCTGCGATGGGGTCCCTGCTGCCCGCGACTCCAGCAAACACTACCCATAAAAATGTGGAACCGCCACATCAGCGGCCCCCCTAGAGCCGGTCCCACGGATATGGAGGGAGGTAAATGCAGGTACACAGGTAGAAAGTGCATAGCGGAGACGTTAACCCCAGGCAGTGACACCCCGGGGATCGACCCCTGGACCTTTCAGCCACAGAACCATGCACTCCCCATCTGTGTTACGCCCTGGGGACTTCCAGCAAACACTACCCATGAGTGTGCGAGTGGGGGGCACGACAGGACAAGCGGCATGCTCCAAGCTACCACTACCCATGAGTGGCCGAGCGTGCGGCCCAGGCCAACGACCGTCTCAACCACAAGGGAGCCAAAGTCGACGGCTATGCATGCAATGACATTATGCGAAAATGCAGCAGTCATCATATATATATAAACAGAAAACAAGTATGCTACATGAAGCCAGCATGCTCAGCAAGGTGTGTAAATAAACAGAAATCAAAGCAGGTAAACATGGTATCAGGTGTCCATATATCCAATACCTACTATCTAATGTCTGGTATCTGGTATCCAATACCTAGAACTATAGTATCTGCTAAATATCATCGATAGCAACGAGAGACTGTATAGATACAGAAATGAGCAGCTCAAAGATCGAGTGGAAGTATCAAGCGCAGGAAAAATAAGAGTGGAGTCAAGATGGATATAGCAACTATCTGAACATAAAGCTCATGCACTAGGATCAAAATACTAAAGAGGTAAAGCAAGAAGTACCCGCCTTTATCTGTCGATCGTGTCCAGTAGTCTCACTTCAAGACGCTCGTCTCGAGTCCACATCCTGTAAATCACATGCTATACAGTTTAGCTAATCACGTATACGACAACTAGCTAAACCCTAAAACCCAAACTAGTTAAGGGAAACCCTAATCGATATGATTAACATCAATTACACATATCTATGATTCCTTTAATCTTCTCAATCATAATCAAAATCTATAAATCCATCATTTAATCCATTGTATCACCTATTAGACATCATGAATCAACTCTACTTGTTTTATCTCCATAAAATGGGCTAATCCCTTTCACCATCAATCATAACTACATTTGATTCAATAACCCTAATAACTCCATAGTCCAACCAATTTAAACAAACATAGATCAATGCTAACCAAACCACCGCATACCATGAAATCCGATCCCCATCTTCAACATTCCATCGAATTCCAAATCTGCTACGTCACCAAATCAATCCCAACCAACTAAGTGTAGATTAACAACCTCAAACCATAATCCAAATGCAAACTTAATTGATCATATCAGTCAATTGATTCAATAATCCTCAATCAACCACAAGTCGTCATTTTAAACTTAATTATTTCCTTCCAATTCATCAACACTAATCCTCATTAGTTGAACAACTAGTCATCACCCTAATCAAATCCAAGCTTAACAATTAAGCACAATTCATTATCTGTTCAGATTTAGTTTTGTTACCTCAATTCCAGATCTGCAGCAGCTTCTCGGTGAAGGAGCCAAATGCAACCAATGGCTGGTGGAGACTATCACAATGGCATGATCAGTATAGGCACCTTCGTGTGAAAGGGTGACATAACCATGATCCGTGCGACCTCGGGCCGACGAGTGGGTAGCAGAGGAGAGCCTACTGAGCTTGGTTCTCACAAGTACCACTGATCCAAGAACTACCCATGGAAGATGGTAACCGATGACGGCATCAACGACACGAACAGAGACCACAAAAGGAACTAAGCATTTCATCAAACATAAGATCTGCACAACCAATATGACTAATTAAGCAATACATCAACACAACAGAAATGTTGACAAGAACGTCCCAGACACAACCAACCTTAGCAACTCATCCGTAATGGCAAGGTGTGTGTGATGATGAAGAAGGGCGGCATCCTCTTGAATCGGAACAAACGAATGGGGATGAGTTCGGATTAGGGCAAAAGGCGGCGGCCATTCGAGGCAACGATCAGAGGCGATGATAGGAGTCGAGATGAAGGGGCAGCCGGGGAAAACGATGGGCGTCGAAGTTCTTGCTCATTGTGTCAAGGCTGCACCGACAGTGAAGAGGAGGAGATGATCGGGATGGCACGGTGTCGCTGGTGACAGATCCGGAAAAGAGGATTTCACCGGCGCTGAGATGGGTTGCTGCGATGAGTTGAGGGGAGATCGCGGCGCCATCGGGTGATCTTTCGTGGATGGCCGTTGTCGAGGTTCGGTGGCATTAGGCGACGGAATTGGAGAGGGCAGAGGTGCCGCGAAGAGGAGGAAGTCGGTGGTAGGGTGTGCGGCGCGATGCAAGGAGAGGGAGGAAAGGTTCGGGCGAATGAAGGCTAAGGCACAGGAACCATGTTTTATATACTTAGGTTTACTTAATTAAATCCTAAGTACGTTTCTCAATCAACTCCCATATTTAGGTATTCCAAAGAGGCTTTCTCTATACCCAATACTTGATCCCCTTAAAATATGTCAAACGAGCTCCGAATAAATCCCAGAAAAATCCTAAAAATTCCTGAAAAATCCAATAAGATTATTTGTCCAATAACCTTATTATTTAAATATTATTTGGGTACCGTATTTTACATTCTCCCCCACTAATAAAAATTTGGACCCCAAATTTACTGTTCAACCCAGGGATCCTCATCTAAAGGTAACCACCCAACAACATACTCATATACCCCTACATCCAAGTATCAAGAACAAATATCCAACCGTAAAAATAACTCTATGGGTTATGTGCTCACCCTGCTTCCGCTACTTTCACACTGCTGTCTAGTCAACAGTGGGTAAAATCAACTACCTCTGGAATCCATAATACACACTATCAACAAATCCTCAAACATCTATATAGGGCGCTCAAACTATCCATCTGTCTAAAGGTGGAAAGCTATATCACAGCAGAACTTCTCCCGGATAAGAAGTGATACTGGAACCACACAATCCCCCATAGAGATAAAGAATCTAATTCTCATTATTCGAGAATTCTTACTACTAGCACGCAACTACTCTGCTCATGCTATGTCAGAACTGCACCAAACCCTAGGTATGATACCTCTGTGCAGAGTACAAATCCGTCTACACTAAAAAGTACCACTAAGACAAGTGTAGCTATCAGCTTCTCGATTCAACTCCTGAAACTGATCTCATAAGCATCTATCTAGAAAAATTCCATACTCATCTTAAACAGTCCAGTCAACAACGTAATAATACTGGAGAAACCCTCAACCGATCTCCGATAACATCTAGCCCGATCAAGGAAGCTGCGAGTCTCTTGATTAGACTACGACCACTCCCAACTAATAACAGCCTCTATCTCCTGTGGGTCCACCGTTATCCCTCTACCAGAGACAATGTGTCTCAAAAATCACACACAAGATAATCGAAATACGCACCACTGAACTTCACATATAGATGTTCCCGTCGAAACATCTCTGAAACTATGCAAAACTAGTGTACGTGATTCACCTCGGATCGAAAACAGATCAACACATCGTCAATGAAGACCATGTAAAATTATCCAAACACCCTAGGAATACTAAATACATCGAGTCCATAAAAACATCTAGGTCATGGTATGCCTAAATGGTAACACCAAGGACTCATAATATCCATACCACAGACATTCTCAACCATAAGATCCCCAACAAATCTGTGATCTGATCACCAACTATAAATCACCAAATCCAGAAATATCATACAAGTACTACTCCTCATGTCCCTATCAGCATCAAATACTAAACAATAGATCATCAAATCAAATATCCACTAAGTGATGACCTGATCTCAAAAAAACATTCTCTGCTTCTTCCTTCACGTGGTACCGAGTCACGTAAAGGTTAAGCAGCTAACTTCAACTCTCTCACGTCAGTACAAATCATAAATCCAAATGTACTCTCCAACTCGTACATTCTAGTAACGGATGTATCCCATAAGCGTTAAGCATGTAGCTTTACACTTATCCACATCAGTGGAGATATGTATCCAAATGTACCCTCAAGATCATCCTACCAGGTACATACAATTCATGGTCAAAGTCTCCATAGGATAGGATACCTCGATCATCTACAGACTAGTCAAGCCAGCAATAATACGCAGCTAACTCAGTCAATTCTTCGTCTGTACAAGTCATGAACTCAAATGTGCCTTTTAGGTTATCTAACCAAATAAAAGTAACCCAATGGTCAGAATCTTCATGAAATAGAGTAAGTCGGTCTCCTACTAACTGAACTACTGACCGAACTAAGAACATAAGAATGGATCAGTCCTCTATTGACCAAGTCACAACGGTAAATTGAACCTCTATAGGCTAAATCAACTAGGATAAGTCGATCCTCTACCAACCAAACCAACAGAGTAAATCAACCATACTAAGCAAGTCAACAAGGGTACATCGGTCCTCTACTAACCGAAGCAACAAGAGAAAACTGGTCCTCTATAACCAAACCAACTAGGATAAATCAATCCTCTACTGCCCAAGCCAATAAGAGTAAATCAATTCTCTACGAACCAAGGCAATACGAGTAAATTGGTTCTCCACGAACCGAAACAATATGATATTTAACAGATATTGGTTATCTACGAACCGAAGCGATGATATTTAGCAGATACTAACCACTACTAAACTAGTGATAATAAAAATTAATAACACTAGTGGTATGGTAAAAGAAGTCATATGAGACTGTATTCCTTGATCTCTAGTAAGGTCAACCGTGATAGTGATTGATCCAACACATGTGATGTATGCTACAAACAACTGGACAGGTGCTAACAAAAGCATACTAACACATAACATAACTAACATAACAACTATGCATGCACTAACCGAAATGTAAGATAACAACATGCAAACATACCTCCTATAGCTTGGAGAATCCTGTCGCTGCCTGGTCCCAAAACCCGAAAAGTCACATCGAGAAACCAAATCATGAAAAACCAAACAAAAATAGGCCTCATAAAACCTTGGCTCTGATACCAATAAATTGTCACGCCCCCAGAGGAGTCCTGACCGAAAAATTTCGGCAGCATCTCCCCTATACCGATGGCAATCTGAGGCAAACATACATACAAAATACATCAGCCACATACGGCTGTAATATATATACACAACCACGCAGTTATATAATCAGCCCCCACGGCTGTACTAAAATCATCATAGTGGAAATCACTAACAACGATCACAAAACACAAATCAACTGACTGCGAGCCGGCTCGGCTTGACACAATAATATCAAACCAAATACAAGAGAATACAAATACATAAACAAGTACAAAACCCAAAATACAAATAACGTAAGAAATACCAAAATCGTAAAGTCGTCCTCGAATGTGACGTGGAACTGGCGGACAGGATCTCTAGGCGACTCCATAAATCCTTTATCTGCTACCTGGTGAAATTACCAATATACGGGGTGGTGAGTATAAAGACTCAGCGGGTAATAGACTGATAGTGCATGAGTAAAGTAAAGAACTAGAGATGCAAAGGTATACAGTCTCGTATGGAAATAGCAGATACTACAGTGATATCATAATAAGTGTTCATACCTGAAACCATATCCTAGGCTAGTAAGGGAAGGTAGATGTAGCAAAGTCCTGCTACAGTACTGCTCATAACTACATGGTATCATGTGAGGTATATACAGGTCAATGGTAAGTAAGCCAGTGTCTAAACACATATCACGGGTATAAATCTCAACCTATGTAAGCATAACAGCATAAATAGACTACAACAGCATAATCTAGCAACCGCATAAGTAAACAACAGTATCAGCAGGTATAATAATAACAACGTATGCACAGATGGTCACTCCCGCTCACCCCTCAAGTCCATGACCCCAGTATGGACGAGAGGCCGGGACAATGACAGACTGTACACCACTCCAGCTACCACTACTCTCGAGTGTCCGAGGGGACAGTTGCATAGTAGCTGAATAGCTACGTCTGCGACGGGGTCCCTGTTGCCCGCGACTCCAGCAAACACTACCCATGAGTGTGCGAGTGGGGGGCACGACAGGACAAGCGGCATGCTCCAAGCTACCACTACCCATGAGTGGCCGAGCGTGCGGCCCAGGCCAACGACCGTCTCAACCACAAGGGAGCCAAAGTCGACGGCTATGCATGCAATGACATTATGCGAAAATGCAGCAGTCATCATATATATATAAACAGAAAACAGGTATGCTACATGAAATAAATAAACAGAAATCAAAGCAGGTAAACATGGTATCGGTGTCCATATATCCAATACCTACTATCTAATGTCCGGTATCCGGTATCCAATACCTAGAACTATAGTATCTGCTAAATATCATCGATAGCAACGAGAGACTGTATAGATACAGAAATGAGCAGCTCAAAGATCGAGTGGAAGTATCAAGCGCAGGAAAAATAAGAGTGGAGTCAAGATGGATATAGCAACTATCTGAACATAAAGCTCATGCACTAGGATCAAAATACTAAAGAGGTAAAGCAAGAAGTACCCGCCTTTATCTGTCGATCGTGTCCAGTAGTCTCACTTCAAGACGCTCGTCTCGAGTCCACATCCTGTAAATCACATGCTATACAGTTTAGCTAATCACGTATACGACAACTAGCTAAACCCTAAAACCCAAACTAGTTAAGGGAAACCCTAATCGATATGATTAACATCAATTACACATATCTATGATTCCTTTAATCTTCTCAATCATAATCAAAATCTATAAATCCATCATTTAATCCATTGTATCACCTATTAGACATCATGAATCAACTCTACTTGTTTTATCTCCATAAAATGGGCTAATCCCTTTCACCATCAATCATAACTACATTTGATTCAATAACCCTAATAACTCCATAGTCCAACCAATTTAAACAAACATAGATCAATGCTAACCAAACCACCGCATACCATGAAATCCGATCTCCATCTTCAACATTCCATCGAATTCCAAATCTGCTACGTCACCAAATCAATCCCAACCAACTAAGTGTAGATTAACAACCTCAAACCATAATCCAAATGCAAACTTAATTGATCATATCAGTCAATTGATTCAATAATCCTCAATCAACCACAAGTCGTCATTTAAAACTTAATTATTTCCTTCCAATTCATCAACACTAATCCTCATTAGTTGAACAACTAGTCATCACCCTAATCAAATCCAAGCTTAACAATTAAGCACAATTCATTATCTGTTCAGATTTAGTTTTGTTACCTCAATTCCAGATCTGCAGCAGCTTCTCGGTGAAGGAGCCAAATGCAACCAATGGCTGGTGGAGACTATCACAATGGCATGATCAGTATAGGCACCTTCGTGTGAAAGGGTGACATAACCATGATCCGTGCGACCTCGGGCCGACGAGTGGGTAGCAGAGGAGAGCCTACTGAGCTTGGTTCCTCACAAGTACCACTGATCCAAGAACTACCCATGGAAGATGGTAACCGATGACGGCATCAACGACACGAACAGAGACCACAAAAGGAACTAAGCATTTCATCAAACATAAGATCTGCACAACCAATATGACTAATTAAGCAATACATCAACACAACAGAAATGTTGACAAGAACGTCCCAGACACAACCAACCTTAGCAACTCATCCGTAATGGCAAGGTGTGTGTGATGATGAAGAAGGGCGGCATCCTCTTGGATCGGAACAAACGAATGGGGATGAGTTCGGATTAGGGCAAAAGGCGGCGGCCATTCGAGGCAACGATCAGAGGCGATGATAGGAGTCGAGATGAAGGGGCAGCCGGGGAAAACGATGGGCGTCGAAGTTCTTGCTCATTGTGTCAAGGCTGCACCGACAGTGAAGAGGAGGAGATGATCGGGATGGCACGGTGTCGCTGGTGACAGATCCGGAAAAGAGGATTTCACCGGCGCTGAGATGGGTTGCTGCGATGAGTTGAGGGGAGATCGCGGCGCCGTCGGGTGATCTTTCGTGGATGGCCGTTGTCGAGGTTCGGTGGCATTAGGCGACGGAATCGGAGAGGGCAGAGGTGACGCGAAGAGGAGGAAGTCGGCGGTAGGGTGTGCGGCGCGATGCAAGGAGAGGGAGGAAAGGTTCGGGCGAATGAAGGCTAAGGCACAGGAACCATGTTTTATATACTTAGGTTTATATTAATTAAATCCTAAGTACGTTTCTCAATCAACTCCCATATTTAGGTATTCCAAAGAGGCTTTCTCTACACCCAATACTTGATCCCCTTAAAATATGTCAAACGAGCTCCGAATAAATCCCAGAAAAATCCTAAAAATTCCTGAAAAATCCAATAAGATTATTTGTCCAATAACCTTATTATTTAAATATTATTTGGGTACCGTATTTTACATTTAGTATCCCACACAAACTGGTTTCTGATAATGGAAGACAGTTTCAAGGAGAAAGAATCAGAAAATGGTGTGCCGGATACGGTATTACATAAGCATTCACCTCTGTGACATATCCATAGGGTAATGGGCAATCAGAGGTAACTAACAGAGAAATTATCAGAGAACTTAAAACTAAATTAGATCATGTTGGTAGTAGTTGGGTAGATGAGTTACCCAGTGTGTTGTGGGCTTATCGTACCACTCCTCGAGAAGCTACAGGGATAACTCCATTCCAACTAGTATATGGTGGTGAAGCAGTAGCCCCCCTTGAAGTGGGAGTAGAATTTGATCGAAGATAATTATATGACAAAGATAATGCAGGTCGATGTCTTATGGAGCTAGATTTGATAGAAGAAGTTCGTGACAAGGCGGCAACTCGCCTTACATCATATAGGCAACGAATGAGACAAAAATATAATAGAAGAGTCATCCCTCGATTCTTTCAAGTAGGGGATTTTGTATGGAAGTGTATCAAGCATGTGGGAGACGTTAGCAAATTAGCACCCCAATGGGGAGGACCATATAAAGTTATACAGAAGCTTGCCTTAGGTTCTTACTATCTCTAAGACGTAGAAGGAAGGAATCTCGAGCGACCTTGGAGTGCAAATCACTTACAACCATACAGAGCTTAACAAGTATGTCTGTAGTTTATCTATGTATTTCACTTAATTTCTAAATATAATGGAAAAATACAGGCATCTATCCTCCAAAAAAGCACATACATCTACTGAAATAGACGAATCGATCTTCTTTCTGAGCGTGTTCCCTTCGCTTAGCACTAGTCGATCGGGGATCTTAAGGAGTGACCGACCTGGCTTTCTTAGGAGGAATCAGAGACTTTAAACCCTTAATAGTCGAGCAGCGACTATAAACTTCCAAGCGTGTTTCCTCCGCTCAGCACTAGTCGATCGGAGATCTTATGAAGTGACCGACCTAACTTCCTTAGGAGGAACCGGACACTTTAAACTCTTAACAGTCAAGCAGCGACTATAAACTTCTGAGCGTGTTTCCTTTGCTCAGTACTAGTCGATCGGGGATCTTAAGGAGTGACCGACTTGACTTCCTTAGGAGGAACCGGATACTTTAAACTCTTAACAGTCGAGCAGCGACTATAAACTTCCGAGCGTGTTTCCTCCGCTCAGTACTAGTCGATCGGGGATCTTAAGGAATGACCGGCCTGACTTCCTTAGGAAGAATCAGAGACCTTAAACCCTTAACAGTCGAGTAGTAACCATAAACTCCCGAGCGTGTTTCCTCCGCGCAACACTAGTCAATCGGGGACCTTAAGAAGTGATCGGCCTGGTTTCCTTAAGGGGAACCGGAGACTTTAAACCTCAAATTGATAAGAGGAAATTTCAAACTTCTTGATATGCTCCTAGCACAGATTGACCCATTCGGGAGTGATAGCCTAACCAAAATATAACGACGCTTGGATATTCACTTGTCAGCTCAAGCTAACTCGGAAGTTCAATTCCGACCATAATATGATAAGCAATTTATTTCTCACTCATCCGTTCAGAGCCGTTCGAGAGTGATATCTCGACTGAAATATAACGGTGCTTGGTTATTCACTTGTCAGCTCAAATTCACTCAGAAGTTCAATTCCGACCGAAATATGATACGAAATTTAGTTTTCACTCATTTCGTTCAGAGCCGCTTAGTAGTGAGATCCCAACTGAAATATAACAGCGCTGGGATGTTTACTTAGCGTCCCAAGGTCGCTCAGGAGTAACATCTCGACCTAAGTGTAATAAGCATTTGGAATCTCATTTATCAATCTAGATTCGCTCGGGAGCAATATCCCGGCCGAGATATATTAACATCTTGGTCTTCATTCATCAGTTCAAATCTACTGGGTAATTCATTCATGATCGAGATACAAGAGTGTGTTACAGCTTATAGATCTTCTTAATTCACCTGAGACATGAAACCGAGCCAGAACATAAGAATAGGTAAAGTTCTTTATATCAAGGTAACCCGCTTGAAAAATTTTTAGAGAGATATGATTTGCAAAAAACAAGTATCAATTTTCACAAGTTTGAGCAAGCAGGAAATACACATATTTGATTATTCACTTATTTAAGATTAGGTTATCCCATGACTATTCCACCTAACTGCTTATTCATTATATCAGTTACAAGTATGACAGGATGGGCTCTGAAGATATATGAATCTCAGAAAGCAATGAACAGGTAAGTATCAGATATTCGTTTACAATTCAAGAATAAAATACATACATGCAACTGCCTATTTTACATGCTTATTCTTGATATCATGATTATCACATGTTCTTTTTAAAGTATTCATTTGCAAGTTCACGTAAAACAATTGGGGAAACATGCAAATATTAGTCAATAAAACAACAGTATACCCTATAGGTATAAGCCTAGAAAAATAAGTATAATTGGCTTAACCCTTGGTCAGCCCATCCACCAATAGTTCACTTAAAACTACTAAGGAATTTCTTGGGTAGCTCTTTGTTGAGCCTCCGACGATCTATAAATCGAAGAGGAGGTTCTTGAGGTAAATACCCTCCTTCTCGCAGTTGCATAAGGACTCCATCAGCCGAATGAGTTAAAGTCCCTATGATGCATTCAGCAAATTAATTCACAAATTTAGGAGAGTCTAAAAATTGTCGATGTCGGCTCTCCCAACGCTCCTCTTCACCCGCCTTATAAGATTGTAGCTCTGACTCTAATTGGTCCACCTTGCCTTTGAGATCGTCGCATTCTGTTTTAGTCTGTTCCAAATCCCTGGTAAGGAAATCTACCTGAGAGTCTTGAACTTTTAACTGCTCTTGTAACTATAACAATCAAAGTCTTGGGAAGCTAGTTCTTGAGCTACATCTGGAGATTTGGAATGAGAAGTTTGAAAATGTTCTAGAAGGGAAGAATGAAGAGTGGCATCTGCAATAACCTTATCCTTTAGGGATGCTTCTATGTTCAATTTAGAATTCAAATTCTATATTTGTAATTCCAGGGTCCTCTTCTCTCCTTCTCGGACCTGTAATAGTTATCGATGATTTTGAAGGTCTTTCTTCAAGAGGGTCATATGTTGAGCCTAAGAACCCAACTTCTCTCTCAATTGAATGATATCATTGCTGGGAGGAGGGGGAGTTTCCCTTATGGCCCTTAGTTGATTTCTCAAGGTACTGTTTTTCCTCTCTAGTTCAACGGCTAGGTGACCCATATGTAGGCTTGAGGCAAAAAACTAAACATAATAACAACACATTTGTAGTTCAAGCCAACGACCTAAGAAAATTAAGAAAACTAATAAAATATATTCAAAATACGTACAATAGCAGCTTGGCGGTTATGGTCGTCCGCTCGATCAAAAATATTTTTACCTTTAATAAAAGCCTGACATTGTAACCAGGACTCAGCTAAGGGGCTTCTCAATTGGAGGAGCCCGTAAGAGATAGGAATATGGTCTGGTTGTTCCAACATAGAAGGTAGTCCTTGGGTCTTTCTAAAAAGAACTCGAGGAGGGATAGAGGTTGAAGGCCTATCAGAAGAAGTAGACAAAGGTTCTAGAACAGGAGGTGAAGTCCTAACACCAAAAGTAGTAGGAAAATTATGTACAGGGCATGAATGGGAGACGGTACAGTAGGAGGTAGGAAGCCAGGGTTTGACTCAGTAGAGATACCTTGGGAGGTAGAGCCAGAGGTTCTCCTACATGGGGTTCTCTTGACTCTCGCTCTAGGTGGAGAAGAAGAGGAAATTAGTGGAGGTTGAGAATATACAGTCACCGACTCAGAAACAAGGACAACTGGGAGAACATTAAAAGTAAGTAAGCCCGGTCTCATCATGTTAAGGGATAAATTATAATGAATACGATTATAAGGCATAGGCTCCTTACCTCTCTCGTAAGAAATCTCAGAGGGGACAATGGGAATTTGTTCAAGCGTGGGGATGGTAAGCTCAAGAGGAGTGTGTTTGTCGATGTTTGGTCTTTTCTGCCGAGCGATGAAGGGGCAGTCTTCTTCAGAAGACTCAGGATCCTCTGCAGATACTTCGTTGGGAGGAAGTTGTCCGAGGGTGGAAGGAGTGTGATTAAGGCGATGTTTTTTTAATAAATCCTCCCCAAACCTAGTTAAGAATGATCTATATAGTACTGCATTCTTGTACATGAGAGATGGGAGGATGGCATCAGCTAAAGGAAACAAAAAAATCATAAGTTTAAGGGAAAACCAATTTAAGGGTAAAAAATAAGCAAGACGTTTAACTCACCAAAAGGGACATCCAATTCAATATCAACAGAACTTATTCCAAAGGCAAATAGCAGGCCTTCAGTGATTAGCACTGACAAACTAAATTTGACACCCTTTAGTTTTGAAAGTGAAGAATGGAAGGTTGAATCAACAGATATATCTTGTGGATTAGGGAGGACAGGAAGATTCCGCTGCCAAGTTATTGGATACGGAGGAGGAGAAGGAAAATGTAAAAAGAAGAATTTATGCCTCCATTCTCCTTATTCAAGGATTCTATTGAACAAAATGGCTTTAGGACGACTCTAAAATTTGAAAAGGCTATGCTCCACTTGACGAGGGACAAAAAAGTGGTGGAACAAGCGAGGAGATAAATGAAAGTCGAGCAATCGAGAAATAACAATGAAACCAGCCAAAATAGAGAAATATTGAGGGATAAGCTGGTTTAATGATATGTTGAAATACACGCTAACCTCAACAGTGAAAGGGTGGAGAGGGAATCGGAAGCTAGGCAAAGTCTGCTCCCAGAAGATAGCAACGCTCCTTGAGGACGGAAGATGAGGATGATCCTCAGAGGTAGGAGGAGTCAGATATGAAGGGAAGCCATAGTTTACTTGAAGTTCATATGCTTCTAGTTCTTTATAATCAGAAGAGCAATGGGTGAATAATTTGGCAACAGAGGAAGAAGTCATTGTGAGGAGAGGGGTTGGCAAAAGGAATCGCAAATCGAACAAGGAGGAGAAAAATCTCTAAGAAGAAGAAGACGATAAAGTAAAACCCCTGTTCGCCCCTTTTTCACCTTTTTCAAAACCCTTGCATGATTATCGAGGTAGATAGCATAGAAGATGATGTTCCCAAGGGGGGGGGGGGGCGTTATGTTTGAAAAATGCGAGGAATCCCAAAAAGAAGGATCATCTTAAATCCTCAATAAGACCCAGTCAGTCGAATCTGGCTAACCGTATCTATCAAGTAAAGAGGGTGCACGGGTGGCAGTGAGCACACTCGAGCGTTAGAAACCGAGCGAGTACCTAGCATAAAGGAATTTTGCTCGTCTTTATAGACCGGGCAGATGTACATATAAAAGAAACATATCAGGTCATTTACTATCAGGGGGATATATTCGAATGACCATTAGGGGCCAAATGAGTACCTAGCTTATAAAAGGATACAGAGAATTCTCATGTGATTAAGGATCGAGCAAACATTCAACCGCGCTCGACTCTTATGACTTGAGGGGATATTTTAGGATTTGATGCCCAAACCCAATCAATCAATAAAATACATAATCGGCTCGTTCCTCCTAGTCAGGGTGAGTGAACAAGTTCGTCTGATCTGCATAGGTCGGTCGAGCAAGAAAAGAAGGGAGTTGAAGCTACAAGTAGGCCAAGTCGGTTAGCCATCATAGATTGAATAAACACTCACATTACACGCAAACGAGGGAAGAAACCAATCGATCATTGTAAACCAAATAGGTAACCTAAACTATGTGAAGATTTATAGTACTTCATTTAACCCTTAAAGAGCAGAGATATGTAGATAGGGAAAGGAAGCAAACATGTATACATGTACAGATTTACTTGCTTATTTTGAAGTAAATCACTATTGAAAACAAGTAGAAGTATAAAATAGAGTTACCTATGCTTTATAGATCGATCGAGCAATTAGAGCTAACATAGAAACTATATATAAGGAAAACTTAATAACAAGTCGAAGTATATAATGTCGAGGAGGGGTGAATATAAATTCATCATAAATATTTACAATCACAACACCAAAAAGCATCAATTTACCCCAGATTATAGTAGCTTAGGGAGTAGATCAAGGGGTCGATTCGTCACTAATCTCCTCCGGTCATGAAAGCTAGCTGGAGGGTCAGAAATCAACAATCCTAGCTCCTTCAGTTGTGCTGCCCCATCATCAGCCCCATACCCTTAAGAAGGAATCCACCATAGGCTTCATGAAAGCAGAGGATTAAAGGTATGCCTTCCTACGCTGCTCACAGTGAGCATCCTCATTGGCCTTATAA
Source organism: Zingiber officinale (assembly GCF_018446385.1). Taxonomy (NCBI): domain Eukaryota; kingdom Viridiplantae; phylum Streptophyta; class Magnoliopsida; order Zingiberales; family Zingiberaceae; genus Zingiber; species Zingiber officinale. The sequence goes on along the minus strand of NC_055997.1, from coordinate 40,014,238 downwards.
TATGCCAGTTCTTCTTGAGAAGCTTTTAAAGTAGGCTCTTTAAGATTCAAAGTGGATAGTTGGGCTGCTAATTTAGTTGCATGAGTATCTTTCAGTGATTGCAATCGGGAAGACAATTGATCAATCTCAGAAGCTTGCTTCTCCAATTTAGAGGATAACTCGTCATTGCGGGTGGTTGCCGATCAAAACTGAGATTGAAGGCTTTTTAGGTCGGCCTTATATTGGTTTGATTGATCCGTCTCAGTTTGTAGTGCCTAGCAAGCTTATTGCAACTGAGAGGAGAGACTATCTAGTTTCTCAGTGGTCTGGGCAGAAGATAACTCTGAGACTTGCCTTCTTAATATCCCATTCTCTTGGATTAAGTTATGCAATAAATGAGCTATATTCATATTATTTATCCAACGCTGCAGAAACAATGGGTCATTAAGAAGACGCTTAATGAAAGGTAAGTATAAACATAAATGATTTACCTTAATCTCCTCAAGAGAAAAGCTATCTGTCATTTCAGAAAGATTAAGCCCCTCAATCAATTACCGGACTTCCTCCCACGCTGTAGTAAAAGACCCCCCCCCCCCCCCCCCCCAAAAAAAAATAGTATAGGAAGGGTAGGAGTGGAAGAAGAAGTAGAGGATATAGTAGTTTGGACAGAAGGGGGGAAAAAAATCAAGAAGGGGGAGTCCAAGCCTTTTCTCCTCGGGCAGGTAAGACCATTGGTTCAGAGAACGTCATAACAAAAGTAGAAGGAGAGCTATCACTACAAGTAGGTAATTTCATAGGAGAAGAGGAAGCAAGAGTAGGATATAAAGTAGAAAGGGGAAGATTAGGAGAGGAAGGAGGGACATTTATGATAGGAGTATCAATAGGAAGGGAGACAATTCTTTGCTTAGGGGAAGGGGCGAGAGTCAATTTGTGTCGCTTCTTAGTAGGGGCTTCCTCAGGGGATTTCCCCGTACCTACTGGAGAAGTGAGCTCAATGATTGGAGGAAGATCAGTGAAAGTTCTTTCGGGGGTCGCCTCGTGAGAACTGGAAGCAACCCCTGTGGGGACTAAAACTTCTGCTAAAGAAGATTCTCCCAATTCATCACGAAGTTCTTTCTCCTTGGCACGAATTGCCTCCTCTTCCAAACATAGTTTCTCATCAATCGCGGCCTCAAATAGAGCATCTACTACATAAAACAAAAGATAATTTAGTTAGTAAAAATGGATTTTAATGGATAAACTACAACTCACCAAGAGAGCCATGAGGCTCTATCTTGACGGGGCTCAAACCAAAAAGATAGACAAGGTCGTTGCGTATCCATTTATGGATGAATAGGCGACAACCTAATAGTCTTTCTAAGTAAGTGGTGAAGGAAGAGTGTCGATGTAGTTCTTTTATGTCTGGAAAAGCAGGAAGGGAAGATTGCTAAGAGGAAGACCAAGGGACAGGCGCTGGAAATTTCACTAAAAAGAAACGCGACTTCCATCCCTTGATGGAAGAAGACATTTCTTCAAAAAATGTCATCTTAGGCATGGATTGAAACAAGAAGACACCCGGGTCTGACCTTTTAGGGTATGAAAATATGAAGAAATTTTGGGGAGTTGGGGGATGTCAAAAAGATGAAACACCATGAATAAACCACATAGATAACGGAACACATTAGGAGCGAATTGTTGTAAGGGAATATTGAAGTATCTGCTTATTTCTATCAGAAAAGGGGGAATAGGGAAACGCAGGCCAACTATTAGTTGATCTTTGAAAAAAGTGACATAACCCTCAGGAGGAAGATGAGGACGAGCATCAGAAGTAGGAATCGCAATGCTATACTCTTTAGAAATCTCATATTCTGAACGAATGGAAGTCCTATCGATCTTACGAAAGACGGAAGGTGTTTGAGCATACCAAGTGGTAAAAGACTCTTCAGCCATAGAGCAATGCAAGAACACAAGAAAGACAACTTACTGAAGCCTTAGAAAGGATGAACGAAAAGAGGAAGCTAGGAAAGAAGAAGGGATTAGAAGAGGATGAAGGATGGCAAGCAATAGCACCAGCAAAGAGCGCGAGGGAGAAGAGAAAAAAGGTCTAGATAAAGGATTTAGGGTTTTTTTTCCAGAATATTACTGATAATGATAGCCGTCAGATATGAAAAACCCTTACAAAGGGAGCCGTTGATTTGTTAAGGGAAGAGTGCGATAAGACGTTACCGGGAAAGCGTGCGAACACTACGTCAGAAAGAAGGAATAAGTGACATGTGTCGGGAATCCATAAATGGACATTTATGATAGACATAACAGATTAAACCATGCTCAGATTATCGTCGCAGTATCATGCGCCTCCAACATTCTCTTTCCGTTGAAGAACCAATCAATAGCGAGAAAGGTGTTCAATTTCCTAGGTGTCGTAAAGAAAAGAATGAGGAGAAAATATAAAATGATAATAATAAACTATAGCGGAGTCTAATTCAAAGTATCATGACTAGACACAATCTTGACCAGTTTTGTAGATAAAAAACCTAATTAAAGTTTAGATTCGCTCGAGCCTGTACATAAGTTCTTTTGTTCAATTACTCTTAAAGTAGTTGATCACCTAATTTTATACACCTCCCTCAAACATAAATAAAAACTTCTGATGTCACTATCAGTGATTTTACAATCATAACCTTTAAGTTTCCATAAATAAATACAATGAGTTTGATGGAATAACAACCTAAACAAAGTGTGAAGCAACAAGATGACTCATTATCACGTTCTGTGGGATGAAAATAAATGAAAAACTTTATCATCCAACATAACCTAATTTTTATGGGAACCACCCAATTGCTCTTCCCATCCTAAGTGGGGGCGGGTAGTAGAGTGACAGCCCGGACAGAAGGAAGAGGCTTGTCCTCTGGCGCTTGTATGGTTCCCCCTCACAAACATGTGACTGAAAGGTCATCTCTGACATAATTTGAGCCAACTCGGCTTGCAGAAGATCCACCTTAGCCTTCTGCTGATCCAAAGCTCGTTGCTGTTAAGATATTAGTAAACCATCTACATGAGCTTTTCTGTTTAGAATGGCTACCTCTGAGGTGTGCTGGGCTCTTAGATTATCCAACTCCTCAATTTTTTGCTTCAACTCTGAATAGGCTATATTTCTAAAAGCCACTTCTAACCGGACCTATGATTGAGCTGACAGCAGACGCACCTCTAATTCCTGTTGGTGTGAACGATGTAGATCCAGAGCTCACATGACCTCATTTAATGATTTTTTCTTCTCACGCAACAATTGATCCCAAAGGGGAGGATTTGAAGCCATGACTTCCAATAAGATCTTTAGAAAGAAAGTAGAACAAGAGAAAGCAAAACTTGATGTTGTAGAAGGAAGGATCACACACTTATTTAAATTACTGGAGGTGTCACGGGTTCAGTGTAGCGAGGGTCACAGGATCATGATATCAGGAGTCATGGGCCCATTGCAGCAGGGGTCACGAGATCACTGCCACACTCAGGTCTAGTCAATCGGGCACACCTCCTTCGACTATACTTGAAGAGGAGGCTAGTGATGTGGATTGTAAGGAGTGGAGTCCACGTAATAATGTGAAAGGGGATGTGAGGAGAAGAGAGAAGAAGTGAGGAGGCTCGAGTAAGATGAAGGCGCCCAGTAGGCAAATCCTGATCGAGAATATAGACCGGTCAGGATAAAACTATCGGAGCGCACGATGTGAGTAGGCATATTCGACAGACAAAGCTCGACCAAGCATATAGTGCCAGACGAATCCAAATGGGTGAAGTATTAGCAAAGAACACCTACACCCAGCATGGGAACCTCGATCGAGCATGAAATACCGATCAAAAATATTCGTCCGGATGAGTATATAAGCCCGGCTGAACTAAAACAGACAAAGGATTAGTGTGTTCAGATACGCTCGGTAGAAGAAGCCCGACCGAGCATACACATAACTCGCTCGATAGTGTAAGCTCGGGCGATCGAGCAGGCATGCGAACTAAAGCTATTAGAAGGGACCCAACTTAACACGCTTGGTAGAAGAAGCCCGGTCGAGTATACACATAACTCGCTCGATAGTGTAATCTCAGGCGATTAAGTAGGCATACAAACCAAGGCTGCCAGAAGGGACCCGACTTAACACGCTCGGTAGATGAAGCCCGGTCGAGCATACATATAACTCGCTCGATAGTGTAATCTCGGGTGATTGAGTAGACATACGAACCAAGGCTGTCTGAAGGGACCCGGCTTAACACGCTCAGTAGAATAAGCTCGGTCGAGCATACACATAACTCATTTGATAATGTAATCTCGGATGACCAAGCTAACATACAAATCAAGGTTGTCAGAAGGGACTCAACTTGGAAATATTTGGTCAGACATAGGCATAATACGCTCGATAATATAATCCCGGGCGGTATATCAACACGCACCTTTATGAGGCTATTAGTATGACATCGACCTGGTAAAATCTAGCCGGGCATGAGAGCACTCATGTTCATTAAACCTCGTAAATATAGCCAGTGAGGAGTGTTAAAATTAAATATGAGAGGGATATGAGAATAATATATGATCATATAGTTTGGTTAATTTAGCATAAAATAATTTTTAGAAGCTTCTGTAAGTACGCTAGACGACAAAGAAGGTATATCTAGGTTACAAAAAAGATTCCTTAAACTATTATTGTAGGTACTTACGTCATCTCATAACAAATTTCATGACTACGGAGGTTATATGAAGTGGTATAAAAAGGAAAATCCTCTCCGTTGGCTAGGTATGCACAAAATCATCACTGTAACTCTAATTCCACTGCAGTTTACTGTACTTCTTCTTCTTCTTCCCACTTGGAGCAGAGGGGACTAACTTGAGCATCGGAGGGCCTAGCCAAGGATTTCCACCCCGGTCTTAGGTCACTGACACTTTGTTGGTTGATTCCGTAGTGCGCAGGAGGCGACAGCATCCGCCGAAACATTTAGCTGTGGTTTTCTCCGGTACGGTGTTTTGATTCACCGGAGTCTTCCCTAGATCTGCTTTGGGTTTCTCCGATCTAGTTTCCACCTGCTATTTTCGTCGCTAGAAGGTATTTTTGTCTGGGTTTCTCCGGTATCTGCTTGGGTTTTCTCATATCTGTGGCTATTCATCTTCCCTGGAGCCATCGCCTACCTTCTCTTCGGAGTTTCCGCTCACCGCCCCCAGCGCTTCATCGCGTCAAGCTTTCAGACAGGATCAATAATTCTTTCAAGCACATTCATAGTTGCATTATACTTATCTATTAAGTCACAAATAGAATCAAAATGAGAGCTCCAATGAGTAGTTCTTGCTCGATGCAAGCACTAATCTAATTAGCTCCTCGCCCAGTCTCACGTTCACCAACAACAACAAAATGTGTAATTTCATTATTTGAGCAGACTGTATGTAACTCAAAATTATGTTTGGAAGAAGATGTAATTGTTGGTGTAGTTGGCACCAATGGTCAAACCTAATTTTTGATGAATGAGAAATAGGTTAAAGTTAGATGTGTTGTGATCTAGCCTTATTACTGAGTGTGTAGGGTTGACTAACCCCAGTTAGAATGTACAATTCCTGATTAGTTGAAGATCGATGTGTGATTCCGACAAGTCAGGATGTTTGATTCTCGATAGATGAAAGTCCATATGTGGGATTCTGGCACGGGTTGGGATGTGCGATTCCCGATTGGAGAAGACCGGATGTGCCATTCCAGTAGATCGGGATGTATAATTCCTGATTGGAGAAGACTGGATGTGTGATTTCGATAGGTCGGGATGTTTGATTTCGAAGTCTAGATGTGTGATTCCAATATAACTCTACACTTGGTAAGTAGAGGTAAGTCACTAGAGAAGAGTGACTAAGTAAGGACGCACCCTCGTTTGAAGAAACAATAGAAGTCGATATAATTTAGGTCCATTTTGGAAACCTAAATTGAGACCCTAATTAGATCCTGGTCTCAGGAAGACAGGGTCTAATTATTACTCCTTATTATTACTGTGCTAACATTGTCTTATAGTTTATTGGACTAACACTTTTTATAGGATAAAAGGAGCACAAAAGGTCTCGGGTGAATAGTGTTGGAGACACCTTCCTTGTTATGGAAGGCCTCTTTGTTGGGTTCTTCGGGCCGCGAAAACCGCTTTTTCGCGTCGCGGAAACCCCGAGTCACCCAAAGCCATGGATCTCGTGCAAAGATTCGTAAACAAAACTTTTCGAAAAACCTTTTTCTTGTACGAGTTTGTAAAAATTTTAGATCTACACTAAAGTTAAGATCATTACCCTTGTAGCGAAGCCCTTTGCGTTCTCGCTCGTCCAAGGTGCCGGATCTCTAGACCGTCAAGTGTACGGTCCTCTAGAAGTATCCACACGAACAATCCTTGATGGAGAAGACCAAACAAAGGTGTGCTAGCACCTTGTCTTGTTCGGCCAAGAGAGTAGGAGAGGGAGAAGAGAGAGCTCTAGAGGAAGAAGATGACTTAATCACACTTGAATGAAAAATGAATATTTTCATTCCCCACTAGAGTGGCCGGCCACATCTTGGAGGTGTAACTCTCCACATTAATTCCAATTAATGTGGAGACCATTAAGAATTGTAACCCCCATGAGGTGGCACTCTAGGATGATGTGGATCAATACTATTGGTCCACATCTTGCCACCTCACTAAATGACATGGCAACAAGTCTAACCTCCTCATTTAATGTGGGCCGGCCACATTAAATGCTATGGAGGCTTGTAACCTCCATGAGGTGGCACACATTGATGATGTGGAGCAATCCTATTGGTCCACATCTTGCCAACTCACTAGTGATGTGGCAAAAAGTCAAGTCAAACATGACTTTTTCTCTTCCTCTCAAATCAAGTCAAACTTGATCAAATCTCTCTCATGGTTGATCTAATCCAACCATATGATTCAAGCCAACTTAATATAATGAATCTAATTCATTAAATTAAGTTGATTTAATGAGTCATAATCTAAATTAGACTCATTAAATACATGAATCAACTTGAGTCCAACTCAATTAGCCCAATTTGGATTACTCTTAATCCAATATGATTCATCAAATGAATCTAATCCTCTTGGTTCATCATATGAACCAAATCTCCATCTAATTGTCCTTAGTGTGTGACCCTATAGGTTCTTATAACGTTGGCAATGCCCTAAACCCATTTAGGAGCATAAGTAATGAGCGGTATCTAGCAACACATCATTACTACCCAAGTTACAAGAATGTCGAGATCCGACATCACCTTGTGACTACCAATTGTGACTCCTCACAAAATATATGACATTGTCCTTCTATCCTAGACATCTAGATTTATCAATGTGAGGCATAGACCGTGTCATCCTCTAATCAATCTAAATCTTGAACTCCAAGTAGACTCACTCGATCAAATGAGCTCAACATCTAATGTTGACTCATTTGGGCATGGCCATGCACTTAGTGGTCTCACTCTATCAAGAATAGCGATGTCGCTCCCGTCATATGGGAGGGATAGATCCCATCTACATCACTCACATCCCTCTGCATAATTCGTTACATACCCAGTAATCGCCTTTATAGTCCATCTAGTTACGGGTGACGTTTGACGAAACCAAAGTACATAACTCCTTATGTAGGGATCCATGGTGACTTCAGGTCCAAGGACTAATAGTCATACTAATAGCCACATGAGAAAGTATATGACACTCATATAAAGATCCATGATACTTTCTCATGGCGGGTCATTCAGTATACATTCTCCAATGTATACCCATGTGTCAGCTTGATATCTCTATATCCATGACTTGTGAGATCAAGTCATCGAACTGACCTACATGCTAGTCTTATTGCATTAACATTGTCCCTGAATGTTAATATTCGACTAGGAATGATTTAGAGTAGTGTTCCCTATATCATCTCACTATCGATTCAACTAATCGATTGATATAGGTATGAACCTTCTACTCAAGGACGCTATTATACTTAGTCTATTTGGCACTAATACAAATAAGTATAATAACCAAACAAATGCCTTTATTAATATACAAGAATATGATATACATGAGTCCATACAATCATCAAAATGATTGGCTCTAGGGCTCTAACTAACACTCTTCGCATTGTTCATGGAAGGAACCTTCAATGCCATAGAAGGTGCCTTCTACAGGATAAAATTTAGACCTCATCACAGATAAAGAATGTGTGGTTCGGGATCAAATTCCTCACATTAGAGGCTCCTTCAAGGTTGTGGAAGACGCCTTCTATGCTCAATAAAAGGATGTTTCACCCAAAGCTTCTTCATCAACTTCTATACGAGCTTTTACGTGTTTGAACAGCTTTCTGACTACTCCAGCTTGCTAATGTTGCTCTGCTATGACTTTGCTACGCTCAACTGCCACCGAGAAGCCACCCAAACACCAAGCTAAAGCCAACCAACTACAAATAGTGTTTGGTAATGAATTAATTACCTAATTTTACAAATGGAAAGTGTAGTGTGTTACACTTCTTCAACTCTTTTGTACTCGATCCCCTCTTCTGATGATTCCAGAAGAGATATTTAGTGGATTGCCCATCGATAGATCCATAGGACCTGGATCTTGGAGTAGGAGCCGCTGAAGAATCCGAACAAAGTAAAAATTCTTGTGTTCATGTCTTTTTCGTTTCTGTCTACTTCTTTTTAGCTGCGTACTCTTGTTTGTAAAACAAAAAAAATAAATTTTTTAAAATCATGTGATTCACCCCCTCCCCCTCTCACGTGCATCTCGATCCAACAGTAGCAAGATTAGCAATAGTTGTTATATTAGAAAAGAAAAATCATATAGAGATCTCACTTTCAGTAGATGCAACTAACGCTAACAAGAGTCAGTGGACAAAGCGATGTATATAATATGCATAGGGACAATCTTTAAGAAATAAAGCTTGGAATCCATTAAAAGCACCATACATGTTGCTAGCACCATCACACCCTTGACCTTATATATTATGTATTACTAGATTATATCTAGTGAGGGCATCGCATATTTCTTTCTCAAGTGTTGCAACTATGGTGTCATGAACATCCACAATTTGGAAAAAAACACACTCCTATAAAAAACCATGGGCATCAATAAATCTCAAAATTATAGTCATCTATTCTTTATTAGATACATCCTTCACTTCATCCAACAAAATACAAGATTTAGAATCTTCAATTTCATCACAGATTTTATTTCTAACTATGTTACCAATAATATATAAAGTTTCTTTTTGAACTTCTGATAAAGTATACTTTACATTTCCTGGAGTTTTAAAAGGGTAGCCCGGTGCATGAAGCTCTTACCATGAGGGGTCCCAGGGAAGGATTTATTGTACATAATCTTATCCTACTTTTTGCAAGAGGTTATTTCTAGGATTTGAACCTGTGACCTTTTGGTCAAATGGCAACAATGGAGCAATAAGGTTGTTTCTAGCCTTACCCTCTTTGCATTTCCTGGAGCTTTCTCTAAGATAATATCGTCAATACTAGCACTCCATTTTTCACAAAGTTTAAGATCTCAATGAAATTACCACTATTTTGGGAATCTAAAGATTCATCATGGCCTCTAAATCCACATGATTGCAAAATTAGCCAACGAACACTCTCAATTATTGCAACAAGCCTCAATTGATTCTTTTGAATATGTTCAGAAAATTCTCAATTTATAATTTTATGTATATGTCGAGTTACAATCATCATATCAATAATAGATTTTGCAGATTTATTATGCATTGAGTTAGAACTTCCCATGTGAGACAACAAGGCACACTTAGCTCCATCATTAACACATTTCTAACTTTTAAACCGTTCAATTGTAAATGTAGATTATTGTGTTTCACTTAATTCAAAAAGATAATATAGAAAACAAAATGCTACATCCTTTGAAGGAGAGTATTCTAACCATGAAATTTTTTTAAACCATATATATTAAAATTGGCGATGTTATTTTCCTGATTCAGATTATGGGTACTCCTATAATTTAGGTTGATATGACCCCATTTTGATATAAGATTGTGTAATTTCATCACGATAATTAATAGGATGTTGTCATATTTAAATACACAATCCACGATCTCATTCAAGTGAAGTTTCATCAAACTCAACTCTTTGAGATTTAGAAGAAGGCTCAAATTCCTTATTAGGAATGGATGTATTAGTTGTTGGAGCAATCCCAATGGTCCGTGCGACTATGTATTTTGATGTTTAAGCAAAGGATTTAAATTAGATTCACTTGTGTATTTGATATATGTATGTGAGTGTGTACGTTTGCAGGATACACATATGACTCAGCTTGATGGCTTCGGGTCCGGTGAAGGATGGAGCATCCGAGGGACTATGGACAAGGCAACAAGGATAAGGATTGAGGGAAGTGACTTCGAGGCATATGAGAAGAATGACATTGGGGACGAGCCGCGGGCTTGAATGCATCCGAGGTGTTGGTTAGTCCTAGGAAAACGTACCGGTTCCACTGTACAAATTTTTTTTGTACAAATGTCGAACTTTTCCTTCAATAATCTATTATGTTCTTTAGAAGTTAAATTAGGAATCGCAGACGGAACTTAACATCATTGATTCCAAATTTAACTTATCTGTTCTTGATGGTTTAGATTTGGATCGCAAGCGGAACTTAACACTATTGATCCAAATCCACCTATGTTATTTATTCCATTAAATATTAATTTCCAAAATTGGCTTCCAGGACTGCATGGCGAGGCACATGACCTTCTTGGATATGAGAGCAACCACCACCGCCTAGACAAAGCCTTTTAAGGAAAGCTAATATTTAATTTCCTTAAATAACTCTAGGTTTAACCAAAAAGAACAATCGAATCACAAATTCAAAAAATAAAATAAAAGAAACACAACTTCAAAACAAATCTGAAAACTCTAGAATCATATGCCTCTTGTGTTTGGTATTTCCAAAAATAACTATACAAAGAAAACTAGTATGGTGCGGAAAACAATTACTAGTTATACCTTTCTTTGTAAGCAAATAACCTCTTGATCTTCTACCGTATTCCTCTTCTTATCCCGGACGTTGTGTGGGCAACGATCTACCGAGATACGAATCCACCTAAGCCACCTTCTTCTCCAAGCAATATTCGGCCACCACATAAACTCCAAGAGATATGAGGTTCGGCCACCACCACCAAGCTCCAAGGGATGCTAGAAACAAAACCTTCTTTCTCTCCTTCTTCTCCTAGCTAGAACCGGCCACCATCAAGAGCTCCAAGAGGGGTTGCCACCGGCCACAAGAAGAAGAGAAGAGGGAGAAGCTAGGGTTGGCCACCAAGGAGGAAAAGAGAGGAAGAATAGAATAGAGTCGTTAGCTATGAAGGCACCTCTACCTCCTCTTTTATAATCCTTGGTCTTGGCAAATAATGAAATTTAAATAAAAATTTCCTTAATTCCTTTGCCATGAAAAAGAAAAATTATTTCAATTAGAAACAATTTTCTTTTTTCAATTACAATGGCCGGCCACCTCTTTAGTTATAAACAAGGAGAGTTTTAATTATAATAAGAATTAAAACTTCCTAATTTGTCTCCGGATTTTTTTTAAAAAAAATTCTCCAATAATTTTTCCCTTTATGGTGGATTATAAAAAGGAAATTTTATAAATTAAAATCTTTCTTTTAAACATGTGGATGATTTCCAAAAAGGAAAGATATCTCTAAAAATTAAAATCTCCTTTCAATGTACTAATAAGGAAAGATATCAAATCTTTTCTTAATCTTTTGTAGAAACTAATAAAAGAGAATATTTAATTTTTAAACTCTCTTTTAAATCATGAACATGGTTAAAAAGGAAAGTTTTCTTAAAATTAAAATCCACCTTTCAATCTACAAATAAGGAAAGATTTCAATTTCAAACTCTCTTTTAAAACCATGGAATCCACATAAGAAAAATTTATAAATAAAATCTTTTTTAATATGATGTGGCCGGCCACATCATGCTTGGACTCCAAGCATTGGCCGACCACCAACTTGGCTCAACCTTTGGGTCTTGGCTGGCCCTAGCTTGGGTTCCAAGTTAGCTTGGCCGGCCACCAAAGAGTGGGTAAGAAGGTGGGTATATGGTGGGTATAAATCTCTATATACAAGAGGCTACGATAGGGACCGAGAGGAGGAATTGGTTTTGGTCTCCCGATGAAATTAAGCTTCCTGTATTCGCCCCGAACACACAACTTAACTTCATCAATAATAATTCATACCACTAAAGAATTATTATTGAACTACCGCACCAATCCCAAATTACATTTTAAGCTCCTTCTTATTATGAGTGTGTTAGTCTCCCTGTGTTTAAGATGTCGTATGTATACTAATTAAATGAGTTACTGACAACTCACTTAATTAATATCTTAGTCCAAGAGTAGTACCACTCAACCTTATCGTCATGTCGGACTAAGTCCACCTGCAGGGTTTAACATGACAATCCTTATGGGCTCCTCTTGGGAACATTGTCAACCTAGATTACTAGGACACAGTTTCCTTCTATAATCAACAACACACACTATAAGTGATATCATTTCTCAACTTATCAGGCTTATTGATTTATCAAACTAAATCTCACCCATTGATAAATTAAAGAAATGAATATCAAATATATGTGCTTGTTATTATATTAGGATTAAGAGTACACACTTCCATAATAACTAAGGTCTAGTTCTTTTATCAAGTCAGTATAAAAAGAATTACCTAAAATGGTCCTACTCAATACACTTAGAGTGTACTAGTGTAATTTATTAGTCAAGATAAACTAATACCTAATTATACTACAACTATTCCAATGGTTTGTTCCTTTCCATCTTAGTCGTGAGTAACTGTTTATAATTTATAAAGAACCGATAACATGATCTTCTGTGTGTGACACCGCACACTATGTTATTTACAATATAAATAATTGAACAACTACATTTATCATAAATGTAGACATTTGACCAATGTGATTCTTATTTCTAGATAAATGTTTATACCAAAAGCTAGGCTTTTAGTATACCGAAAACTAGTATACAAAGAAAACTAGTATGATGCGGAAAATAATTACTAGTTATACCTTTCTTTGTAAGCAAATAACCTCTTGATCTTCTACCGTATTCCTCTTCTAACCTCGGACGTTGTGTGGGCAATGATCTTCCGAGGTATACTAAAAGCCTAGTATACATCCTCTTGATCTTTTGGTCACATGGCAATAATGGAGCAATAAGGTTGTTTCTAGCCTTACCCTCTTTGCATTTCCTAGAGCTTTCTCTAAGATAATATCGTCAATACTAGCACTCCATTTTCCACAAAGTTTTAGCATCTCAATGAAATTACCACTATTTTGGGAATCTAAAGATTCATCATGGCCTCTAAATCCACATGCTTGCAAAATTAGCCAACGAACACTCTCAATTATTGCAACAAGCCTCAATTGATTCTTTTGAATATGTTCAGAAAATTCTCAATTTATAATTTTATGTATATGTCGAGTTACATTCATCATATCAACAATAGATTTTGCAAATTTATTATGCATCGAGTTAGAACTTCTCATGTGAGATAAAAAGGCACACTTGACTCCATCATTAACACATTTCTAACTTTTAAACCCTTCAATTGTAAATGTAGATTATTGTGTTTCACTTAATTCAAAAAGATAACATAGAAAAAAAAATGTTACATCCTTTGAAGGAGAGTATTCTAACCATGAAATTTTTTTAAACCATATATATTAAAATTGACGATGTTATTTTCCTAATTTAGATTATGGGTACTCCTACAATTTAGGTTGATATGACCCCATTTTGATATATGCTTGTATAATTTCATCACGATAATTAATAGGATGTCGTCATATTTAAATACACAATCCACGATCTCATTCAAGTGAAGTTTCATCAAACTCAACTCTTTGAGATTTAGAAGAAGGCTCAAATTCCTTATTAGGAATGGATGTATTAGTTGTTGGAGCAATCCCAATGGTTTGTGCGACAATGTGTTTTGATGTTTAAGCAAAGGATTTAAGTTAGGTTCACCTGTGTATTTGATATATGTATGTGAGTGTGTAGGTTTGCAGGATACACATATGACTCAGCTTGATGGTTTCGGGTCCGGTGAAGGATGGAGCATCAGAGGGACTATGGACAAGGCAACAAGGATAAGGATCGAGGGAAGTGACTTCGAGGCATATGAGAAGAATGACATCGGGGACGAGCCGCGGGCTTGAATGCATCCGAGGGATGAGAGCCAAAGGAAGTAGGCTTGAAGGCAAGAGATCAAGGTTGCAAGGAAGAGTCAAGTGAGTCGTAAGGGTGAAGGTCTGAGTGCTGAGAGATTGTACTTGGGTATCAGTCGATTAGTGATTTTATCAGTCGACTAGTGTAGTCGACTGAGCAGTCGACTGGGGAGCAAACAAAAGTCTCTGTTCACTCAGCCAATGTGGAGTAGTTGACTAGTACTTTCACCAGTAGACTGGTATCGAGTCGTTGAGATGTAACTGTCAAATCTTCACAGAGGGCAGTTGACTGGCACTTTCACCAATCGACTGATAGGCGGGGTTTCCGACCCGTGGCCTATATAACCAAGCCTTTGGAGCTTAGTTAAAGTTGATAAAATTAGTGGTGGTTAACCCTAATTAGTAGTCAACAAGTGCTCAAGAGTTCTTTGTGTCCCAAGAGGTCTTAGTTGGAGTTGTGGTGAGGTTTCTCCACCCACAAGGAGACTTGAGATAGTCGGAGTTTACCGAGGGCTAATCCACCGAAGGATTGTGGGATCATCCACCTTACGGACAGCCGTGGAGTAAGAGCAAGTTATCTCTGAACCACATTAAACAACATGTAGTAGTTTGCTTTCTTACTCTTGTCTTTAGCTTTCATATTCATATTTGTATTGTTTGTATTCCGTTGTGCTAACGAATACATAGGGAGTAATCGAATTAGGAGCAACGTCTATTCAACCCCCCTTCTAGTCGACCACATGATCTCCAACAAGTGATATCAAAGCGAAGATGCTCTCCATTGGACTAATTGCCAAGGAACCAAAAGATGGTCAAATTGATAGCACCTCCAAAGTTTGAGGGAGGAAGCTTATGGGACATCACATATTGGATGATGAAGATGGAGGTCTTCTTCGATACGGATTGGGACACCATGATGGTGATCAAGGAATCGTTCGAAGTCCCAAAAGATAAGAAAGGGGAGAAAATCCGACTGCGATATTGGACGAAGGAGTAAACCTCATAATCGAAGGCAAATGATAAAGTAATATCAATCTTAATAGATATGTTGCCCTCTAATGTGACGAGTTGTGTAGGTGAATACAAGAATGCTCATGAATTGTGGAACAAAGTGAAGAAGGTTCTAGGAAAAGAACTCATGCCTACACAAGAAGAAGAAAAATATGAAGAAATGGATGAAGAAGCTCAAGTAGAGGAGGAGCAATCGGAAGTTGAGCAATGTTCGACATCCGAGGAGGAAAAGAAAGATGAGGAAGTATCATCAACATTCTCAAGGATTGAAGAAGAATCCAAGATAAGTGAAGAAGAAGAAGAGGTCTTGAAAGTCAACTTAGTAAACACCTTCACTGAAGTGAAGTCAAAAGACCACATTGTGTGGTTTGGGTGCAATGAGAAGGGACACTACAAGAGTAGGTGCCCAATGGATAAGAAGAAGGTAATTCCTAAACCCATTCAAACTAATTTAAATACTAACAAGGGTTGTAGGAATGAAGAAACTCAAGGAAGGAGATTGCGCATCATATGCTCCATGTGTGGGGAGAAGGGTCACTACCACACCAAATGTCCCCAAGAAGAGGGAGATTAAGAAGCTTGCACATTTGAAGAAGTGTGAAGAGAAGAAGAGAAGCAAAAGTCAAGGGGGAGCTTCAAGGGTAAGGGAGGTATACCCTAACTTGAATTGCAATTATAATTCTTATACTCCCATGCATGCTAGAAATAACTTTCATTATTTACCCATGTAAAATTTTGGATTTAGATATCATGATAAAACTAGGGTAAATGTTAGAGATAACCCTAAGAGACCTATGTATGATAAATCTAGAAATAGTAAACCTAAGGAGAATTTAGGCAAAAAATCCCAAGAAGGGAAGACATATGCTTAGAAAAATGGGTAGGTCTAGGAATGTCCAATGTGGACATGTTTATTCTAGGTTTAGGAACCTAGAAAGGAAAAATTAAGCTTTGAAGGCAAAGCTTGATAGTTTGGAGAAAATCCTAGATAGATTCAATGTTGGATCTAGAGGGTTATGTATGGTATTGGGTAGCAAAAGATCCAACAATGATAGATCGGGTTTTGGATACCGATCTAGTGTCTCCAAGGCTAAGGAAAAGTCTTATGCTAGGGTTGCATATGACTATAGTAAGAAGAAACCAATAAATGGCAAGGGAAAGTCATTTAAAGGTAAGGAGAAGCTAACCAAGGACAAGGTGTCCAATGTTAAGAAGGTTAGGCTTGTAGGCTAAGTGTCGCCGGAGGTGCACCGATGTGGCCTAGCAATTATGGATGAGTCACCTAGGGAGGTGGCTAAGGCTAAGAGCTCTAGGGGGAGCTCAAAGAGTCAATTTGAGATCCATGGCTAATAGATCTCAAGTGGGTTTTAGTTAGAAGTCTAGAGGATCCATGGAGTGTGCCAAATGGTTTGGAGATGGATTTGAGTCTCAAACCTAGGGAATTGACACACATAGTTTATATTTCATGCTTAGAAATATGATATTGGGGTCATATAGCATGATAATTGATTTTAAATGTATAGATGTCATATAAACCAATGCTAGGGATGCATTGTGGTTTAGTATGAGCATATACATCGAGATGAAGCCAAAATTAGGACTTTAGATCAAGGTTTAATTGAACCATTTAGCTAGTTTTGGGTTTTGTATCAATCTTGAGATTGATGATAGATAATTTTTTAAATGTATTTTTTCCAAGTAGACATGGGTAAAATAGATCTCTCCATAAAATTTAGGGATTTTTGGATGTATATGAAATTTTTTATGTATTTCTAAAATTGTATTCAGAATGCTATTTGGGCTGAAATCAGTGTGCCAATCGACTGGTGCAGTTACCAGTCAACTGGTAATAGTGTTTTTCGACCATTGAATGGTTTTATGAGTTTGTTTCAATAAGGGCAATCCACTGGTGCTTTTGACAGTCGACTGATACCAATCTGAAACTATTTTTCAGTACTGATTTTGACCGGGACAACTCGTATAAGTGTATGAGATCCATAGAGGATAAATACATGAGTTTAGGGTCAGTTTAATGATCAAGTTTTTAACAATTGGGATATTGTTGGAAGCTTTTTGATATTAGGCAAAGGGGGAGAAGTAAGGTTTAGTTGGAAAAACCTTAAATACCTTTGCGATGGTGAAAATCCTAGCTCGGGAGCTTAAGTATAAAGGGATCCTTGTGATAGGTTCTTAAATAGCCCTATGGTAAAATTCCTATCTCAATGGGGAGCATAGGTGTAGGGAGATCCTTGTGATAGGTTCTAATACATGTTTGCATTTTTGTTTCGGCGGTGTAAGTCAAAGTGTGTAGCCTTGACAATGTAAGTCCATTCGGCAGTGTAAGTCGAAGAGTGTAGCCTTGGCAACGTAAGTCCATTCGGCGGTGTAAGTCCAAGTGGGTAGCCTTGGCAACGTAAGTCCATTCTACAGTGTAAGTCCAAGTGTGTTGCCTTGGTAGCGTAAGTCCATTCGACGGTGTAAGTCCAAGTGTGTAGCTTTGACAAGTAAGTCCATTATTTTTAGCATGTGTTATTGTTATTTATTTTCCCTAACTTAAACATATTGCTAAACATCAAAAAGGAGGAGATTATTGGAGCAATCCTAATGATCTGTGTGATCATGTGTTTTGATGTTTGTGAAAAGGGTTTAAGTTAGGTTCACCCTTATATTTGATATGTATATATGAGTGTGCAGGTTTGCAGGATACACATATGACTCAACTTGATGGCTTCGGGTTTGGTGAAGGATGGAGAATCTGAGGGACCGTGGACAAGGCAGCACAGACAAGGGTCGAGGGAAGTGACTTCAAGACATACGCGAAGGATGACATTGGGGACGAGCCACAGGCTTGAATGCATTCGAGGGACGAGAGCCAAAAGAAGTAGGCTTGAAGACAAGAGGTCAAGGCTGCATGGAAGATTTAAGTGAGTCATAAGGGTGAGGGTTCGAGTGCTAAGAGATTGTACTCGGGTACAAATCAACTGGTGGTTTCATCAGTCAACTGGTGTAGTCTACTAGGCAGTCGACTGGGGAGCAAATAGAATGTCACTGTTCACTTAGCAGTGTGGAGCAATCGACTGGTACTTTCACTAATCGACTAGTACTTTCACCAGTCGACTGGTATCGACCCTTTGGGATGTAATGGTCGAATCTCTATAGAGGGCAGTCGACTGACACTTTCACCAGTCGACAGATAGGCGGGGTTTTTCAACCCGTGGCCTATATAACCAAGCCTTTGGAACTTGGTTAAGGTTGATGAAATTAGTGGTGGTTTACCCTAATTAGTAGTCAACAAGTACTCAAGAGTTCTTTGTGCCCCAAGAGGTCTTGGTTGGAGTTGTAGTGAGGTTTCTCCACCCAGAAGGAGACTTGAGATAACCGGAGTTTGCCGGGGGCTAATCCACGTAAGGAATGAGGGATTGTCCACCTTACGGACAATCGTGGAGTAGAAGCAAGTTATCTTCGAACCACGTTAAACAACGTGTAGTGGTTTGCTTTCTTACTCTTGTCTTTAGCTTTCGTATTCGTATTTGTATTGTTTGTATTTCGTTGTGCTAACGAATACGTAGGGAACAATTGAATTGGGGGCAACGCCTATTCAACCCCCCTTCTAGCCAGCCACACGATCTCCAACATTAGTCTCGATCCTCTTGCAAGATGAAGGATTATCAATTCTTGGATTAAAGAATAATAGAATATTATATCCCCTTTTTCGCTCTTTTTTTGACATTAAAATAACCTAACACAAATAAATTTTGACATGATCAACTTAGAATCTCATAAATCTTAAAGAACATTTTCTAATACAATTTCTCGTGCAAATCTCACCTTCGTTTATATAAATTGAACAATAACAGTAGTAGCTAAAAATTTAACATTATTTATTGAATTTAAAAAATACTAAAAATATTTATAATTGTGTTCTTCAATATTCCACATTAGAACAATTTTAATTAGCAAAATTTTAGAGAGGTAGAAAACAATTAAGAAATTGGCTAGTTTAAATTTTAGATAAGAACAATATTAGTAAAAAAACAATTAGAAATCTAAGATATAAAAATCCCCCCTCTTATTATCGAAAAAAAAAATCCAAACCTAGATGGATGATGTTGCGATTTGATGTGGACCGATAAATAATCTTGATTGATGCGAGTTATGATGAGTGGGCCCCAGATGTGACGTGGATGTTAAAGTCAAGGTGATGGGATGGTCAAAGTCAATATGATATGGCAGTCACCTTTGAGAAATGATAACATCCCCTTATCTGGCTTTAGTTAATTACCCAGTAATAAGGTTCTTTAATTTAAATAGACCGGGTCATAATCCAGTCGGGGGATATAGTTAGTCCTTAAGCTAAGAGAACCAGGAAGTTGGATGTTTTAAGGATGGCCAGATCTTAAGGCGGCCAAAATTAAGGCTGGCCGGCCTTATGGGCCAACTAGGATGAACTACTCACTCCATAATAGACCAACCGCAGGGGATAACATGCAGGTAAACCCTTCGAGTCATAAAGTCGAACAAGTTTATATGTCCCGACCAAGTCATAATCCAGGACAATCAATCCTTAAACTGAGTAAATCGGGAAGTTAGATGTTTTAAGGATGGCCAGATCTTAAAGCGACCAAGATTTAGGCTAGCTAGCATTATGGGTCGGCCGGGATGAAGCCTAATATATTGACCAAATCTCTAAGAACAAAGCGGGGTTTCTTTGGGTAGCCTATTATATGCTCGGTCGGGTAGAAGGGCAATCAGGGGCCTATAGCACTTATCCTCATATTATTACCCGAATGGAATTCCGACAAAGCATAAATTACCGAAGGTGTTTTCAAGAAGCACGAGGTGTTATATTATCTCTCGAGAAAATTTACAACATGACTAAGGCAAAGTGTGATTCCTTGAATGAATGTCTCAACGCTGCACAGAACATCACAGAACGACTTAATGATCGAGGCAGGTAGAAAGGTGGATGGCTTAATGACCAATCAAGATACATACGGTATAATACATGCCAGAACAAATTATGTAGAATGTAACCAAACATCTCAATAAGAGCGGTTGGCTTAAGGGTGTTAGTGAGAGCCCTAGAGCAAATCATGTGATGATTGTTGTATGGACTTGATGTATCATATTCCTATATTTATAAAGGCATTTCTTTATGGTTATTATACTTACTTGTATTGGTGTCAAATAACTAAGTATAATAACGTCCTTGAGTAGAAGGTTCTTATCTATATCAATCGATTGGTTGAATCGATAATGAGATGATATAGAGAACACTATTCTTAATCATTCCTAGTAAAATATTAACATTCAGGGACAATGTTAATACGATGAGATTAGCATGTAAGTCAACTCGATGACTTGGTCTCACAAGTCATGGATATAGAGATATCAAGTTGACACATGGGTATGCATTGGAGAATGTATACTGAATGACCCGCCATGAGAAAGTATCATGGATCGTTATATGAGTGTCATATACTTTCTCATGTGACTATTAGTATGATTATCAGTCCTTGGACCTGAAGTCACCATGGTTCCCTACATAAGGAGTTGTATACTTTGTCTTCGTCAAACGTCACCCGTAAATGGGTGGACTATAAAGGCGACTACTGGGTATGTAACAAATTATACGGAGGGATGTGAGTGATGTAGATGGGATCTATCCCTCCTATTTGATGGGAGTGACATCATGATTATTGATAGAGTGAGACCACTAAGTGCATGGCCATGTCCAAATGAGTTAATATGAGATATTGAGTTCATTTGATTAGAGTGAGTCTACTTGGAGTTCAAGACATAAATTGATTAGAGGATGACACGGTCTATGCCTCAATTGATCAATTTAGATGTCATGGATAGAAGGACATTGTCACATATTGTGAGAGTCACAATTAGTAGTCACAAAGGTGATGTTGGATCTCAACATTCTTATAACTTGGGTAGTAATGATGTGTTGCTAGATACCGCTCATTACTTATGTTTCTAAATGGGTTTAGGAGCATTGCCAACGTTACAAGAACCTATAGGGTTACACACAAAGGGCAATTAGATGGAGATTAGGTTCATATGATGGACCAAGAGGATTAGGTTCATATGATGAACCAAATTGGATCAAGAGTAATCCAAATTAGACTAATTGAGTTGGACTCAATTTGATTCATGTGTTAAATAAGTCTAATTTTGACTATGATTCATTGAGTCAATTTAATTCAATGAATAGAGATTCATTAAATTAAATTGACTTAAATCAAAGGTTAGGTTTGATCAACCATGGGAGATAAAAAGGTCAAGTTTGACTTGACTTGAGAGGGAAGATGAAGGGTCAAGTTTGACTTGACCAAATGCCACCTCATTGTGACTTGGCATGGGGCCGGCCAATGATGATGTTCCACATCATCAAGGCTACATCATTGTGTGTGCCACCTCATGAGGAAGACCAAGAACCATGACTCTTGGTGTTCCATGGAGGTATTAAACCTCCATTAAGTGGCCGACCACTTTAGGTGTGTTAATAAATTACATGGTGTGCTCATTCACTTCTTCTTCTTCATCTCTAGTTTTTCTCTCTCTCTCTCATCCTCCATTGTCGAGACTTCTCAAGGGTGCTAGCAAACTCTAAGTTGTTCTCTCCACCTTTTTGTCCATGTGGAAATGTGTAGAGGAGTGTTCATTTGACACTCTACGAGATCCGACAACCTTTGGACGAGCGGGATAAGCGAAGGGCATCACTACAAAGGTAACGCTCTTTTCATGTAGATCTAAGGTAGATCTAGTGTAGACAAACATGTACAAGATTATTTTATATTTTTCGCACGGATCCGTGGCTAGCTTCGGGGTTTTCGCAACGCAAAAAGCGGTTTTTGCAGCTCGAAATGCTAACAGTGGTATCAGAGCCACGTGCGAAGCTTGTTACATGTTTTGTTTTTGTTATTATGAAAAGGTTTTAGATCTGTAAGTTTCTGTAATTTTTCTATTTTTATGGATTTTGTGAGTATTTTTCTTGTAGAGGCGAAGCAACAAGTGCTTGGACACTTGTAGGCTTCATCTACCAAGAAAAACCTTCTGAAACGGCAAGGTCTAGCCCAAACAAAATTATTTTTGTTTGGGATAATGACTTAAGACGCTGTTAGATCAAGATGGGATACTCGTGATATTCATTTCATGAGAAGGGGTGCTGCCCCTAACCCCGCAAGGGGCATTCCCTCATGATCGCGTACGAAAATCGCTAATTGGGATCGCCGGAAAGTTGTGACTCATAAAATTGATAAAAACAGTAGTAAAATTATAGAAATTTATGTAAAATACATAATTTAGAATTATGTATGATATTGTGATGATCATGGCCCAAAAACCCAATTTGATTGGATAAAATTATGTTGTAATTCATAATATGGCCTGCGTGCCATTTTTGTATTGTGCTTGTGGTATATGATATACGACCTGCGTGTCGTGCCTCCCCTTTTATGTTCCTGTTGTAAATAGATTTTAGACTCGGATGTAACTCGAGTTTCATATTTGCAATGTACAAAATGAAGAGGTGGAAGGTCCACTCAAGAAGGAGCTACGAGGAGGGTGATTTCAACACATGGCGGTCAAAAGGAGACGTTTGAAGAAGTCCTTAACCCTAGGTTGACCGTCCGATCTTTTCATTGGCTTGAAAAGATCGTAGTAGGGCCATGACCTCATCACAAATTATTTTTCTTGTGTGTATGTGATGCATGCTAATGTAGGGTAATTAGTGCCTTAATGCGTATATGATACACATTCATGATTAGATTATATCTTAATCAAGTCAACTCGAAATACCTACCAAGTTTTGATACCCATCACTACCTCGATCATTTGTTGTTGTTGAATTTTCCAAAGAAGAGCAATGTATATTATCTTGGTAGGGTGCGGAGGGACAATCTTGGTCCCACCTATCAAAGCTTGGGTGAGTACAAACTCAATTAGACTGAGTATAACTAGTTAACTCAATTAGATCGGGTAAAACTATAGGCATTTTCCAACGGTTGGATAAACAAGAGTTGCATAGAGATGTAATTGATAATTAGTTATCTACCGATCATACTAAGTCTTGGGCAATTTAGCCAAAACTAACTCAAGGCGTAGTATGATGTGGATCTTGTCCCACGAGAATTATAGCTAATTGGTATGAATCTAGTAGTGTGTCACACAAGAAAGAAAACTGTACGTCCTAGAGCAGCCCATTTCGGAGGCACCTCCTGCCACTGCCACGTGAGCTGATCGAAATGCTTATAAGAAGCATCAAGATGATGCATTAGATGTGTCTTGTCTCATGCTCGCGACCATAAACTCTGAGCTTCAGAAGCAACACGAGTTGATGGGTGCTTATGATATGGTTGAACATCTTCATCAACTATATCAAGGACAAGCAAGGCATGAGAGATTCGAGATCTCTAAGGCACTGTTTCAGTGCAAGATGCAAGATGGGACTCCCATAGGTCCATATGTACTCAAGATGATTGGGTACATAGAGAACCTATAGAGGTTGGGATTCCAACTTGGCCAAGAACTAGCCACTGACTTGATCTTGCAATCCTTGCCAGAAAGTTACAGTCAATTTGTCATGAATTACAACATGAACAAAATTGATAAGCGACTGCCTGAGCTGCTAAGCATGTTGCGAACTGCTGAGCTCAACCTTAAGAAGGTAAAGACCAGCTCCATTCTGATGGTGCAAAAGCATAAAGGCAAGGGCAAACCTAAAAGCAAGGGAAAGTCCTAAGCCAAGGGCAAAGGCAAGGTAATGAAACCTAAAGGAGGGGTTGCCAAGGATGCTACCTGCTTCCACTGCGGTCAGATTGGACACTGGAAGAGGAACTGCCAAGTATACCTGGAAGATCTGAAGAAGAAGAGAAATGAGGTTTCTACTTCAGGTATATATGTTATAGAAGTCAATCTTTCTATTTCTTCATCGTGGATATTAGATACCGGATGTGCTTTTCATATTTGTACTAATGTGCAGGCACTGAGAAATAGCAGGACATTGACGAAGGGCGAGGTGGACCTACGAGTAGGCAATGGAGCACGGGTTGCTGCTGTTGCTGTAGGAACTTACTTTCTATCTCTGCCTTCTGGGCTTGTACTAGAATTAGATGAATGTTTTTATGTGCCTGCTCTCACAAAGAACATCATTTCAGTTTCTTATTTAGACAAGAAAGGCTTTTCTTTTATAATAAAGAACAAATGTTGTTCCATTTATTTGAAAGATATGTTTATTGTAGTGCACCTCTGATAAATAGACTCTACATTCTAGACTTAGAGAACCCTATCTATAATATAAGTACCAAAAGGTTCAAGTCAAATGAAATGAACTGAACTTATCTCTGGCATTGTCGCTTAGGTCATATAAATGAGAATCGCTTATCCTAGCTCCATAAAGATGGTTTGTTGGACTCATTTGATTTTGAATCATATGAGACATGTGAGTCATGCCTACTGGGCAAGATGACCAAGACTCCCTTTAGTGGACACAGCGAAAGAGAAACTAACTTGTGAGGATTTATACATAGTGATGTATGTGGCCCTTTCACTGTCACTGCCAGAGGTGGTTATAGGTATTTTATTACATTTACTGATGACTTCAGTAGATATGGTTATGTGTATCTGATGACACATAAGTCACAATCCTTTGAAAAGTTCAAAGAATTCAAGAATGAAGTACAAAACCAGCTTGGCAAGAGTATTAAGGTACTTCGATCATATCGAGGTGGTGAATACCTTAGCCATGAGTTTCGTGACTATCTAGCTGAGTGTGAGATTCTATCCCAACTCACTCCTCCTGAACACCACAGTAGAATGGTGTATCCGAAAGAAGAAATCGTACCCTATTAGATATGGTGCGATCTATGATGAGTCACACAGATCTTCCTATATCCTTTTGGGGATATGCTATAGACACAGCAGCCTTCACACTTAACCGTGTTCCATCCAAAGCTGTGATAAAGACACCATATAGGATATGGACTGGGAGAGATGCCCAGATATCTTTTATGAGGATTTGGGGTTGTGAGACTTACGTACGACGTCAAGTCTCTGACAAACTGGGACCCAAATCTGATAAGTGTTATTTCATAGGATATCCCAAGGAAACGAAGAGATATTACTTCTACATTCCCAGTCAACACAAAGTGTTTATGGCTAAGACTAGGGTATTTCTAGAAAAGAACTTTGTTTCTAGAAAAACTAGTGGGAGTACGTTCAATCTTGAAGAAGTTCAAGATATGGACCATAGCACTGAAGCCTTGATGGAAGTTGAACTAGAACCACAAAATGTTGTGGATGATGAGATTGTTGCTCAAGGAGTTGAGGAACAACAACCAGTTCAAGTAGACCTACCTCTTCACAGGTCTGATAAGGTACGTCGTCAGTCTGAGAGATACTCATTCCTCTTGCCTGACCATGATGACGTTATTCTCGTTGAGAATGAGCCTACCTCCTATCAGGAAGCTGTGATGAGACCAGATTCTGAGAAATGGCTAGAGGCCATGAGATCCGAGATGGAATCCATGTACACCAACCAAATATGGACTTTGGTTGATCCACCTGAAGGCGTCAAACCCATTGGGTGTAAGTGGGTCTTTAAGAGAAAGATTGACATAGATGGACATTTGCATACCTATAAGGGTCGTTTGGTAGCTAAAGGTTTCAAGCAAATTCATGGTATTGACTATGATGAAACCTTTTCTCCAGTAGCGATGTTTAAGTCCATTCGGATCATGCTTGCTATTGCAGCATACCACGATTATGAGATCTGGCAGATGGAAGTCAAAACCACGTTTCTGAATGGAAACTTGCTCTAGGATGTGTACATAACACAACCTGAGGATTTTGTAGATCCACTGCATACTGACAGAGAATGCAAGCTGCATAAGTCCATTTATGGACTAAAGCAAGCTTCTTGGAATTGGAATCTTCGATTCAATGATGCGATCAAACAGTTTGTTTCATCAAGAATGAAGATGAACCATGTGTCTACAAGAAGGTTGTTGGTAACACAGTTGTCTTCCTTGTATTGTATGTGGATGACATACTACTTATTGGAAATGACATCCCTTTGCTGTAGTTTGTAAAGACTTGGCTGGGGAATTGTTTCTCAATGAAGGACTTAGGTGAAGCAGCCTGTTAGTCATAAAGATCTATAGAGATAGATCTAAGGGATTGTTTGGCCTAAGTCAAAGTACATATATTGACACGGTATTACTACGGTTTGCCATGCAGAATTCCAAGAAAGGATTTCTGCCGATGTCACATGGTGTGAGTCTTTCGAAGACTCAAAGTCCCTCTTCTAGAGAGGAGAGAGACCGCATGGATAAGATCCCTTATGCTTCAGCCATATAATCTATCATGTACGCCATGTTATGTACTCGTCCTGATGTTTCATATGCTTTGAGCATGACGAGCAAATACCAGTCAGATCCAGGTGAATGCCACTGGATAGTGGTCAAGAATATTCTTAAGTACTTGAGAAGGACTAAAAAATATTTCTTGATATTTGGAGGTGATGGCGAATTAGCTGTAAAGGGTTACAGTGATGCCAACTTCCAAACTGACCAGGATGATTATAGATCACAGTCTGGGTTCGTGTTTTGTTGAATGGTGGTGCTATGAGCTGGAAGAGTTCGAAGTAGGACACAATTGCTGATTGTACAACAAAGGCCGAGTATATTGCTCCATCAGAAGCAGTAAAGGAGGCAGTTTGGATCCGCAAGTTCATTATTGAGCTTGGGGTGGTTCCTAGCATAGCCGATCCTATAGAGCTCTATTGTGACAACAATGGAGCAATTGCGCAGGCTAAGGAACCTCGCTCACACCAGCGGACCAAACACATACTACAGCGTTTCCATCTCATTCGAGAGATCATCGATAGAGGAGATGTGAAAATTTGCAGAGTACCCACAGAGGCTAACATCGTTGATCTCTTGACCAAGGCTTTGGCACAGAGAAAGCATGATGGTCACACTAGATCATTGGGGATTAGACTCTACACTGATTGACACTAGTGCTAGTGGGAGATTGTTAGTGAAATCCCTAGAGCAAATCATGTGATGATTGTTGTATGGATTCGATGTATCATATTCCTATATTTATAAAGGTATTTCTTTATGGTTATTATACTTACTTGTATTGGTGCCAAATAACTAAGTATAATAACGTCCTTGAGTAGAAGGTTCTTATCTATATCAATCGATTGGTTGAATCGATAATGAGATAATATAGAAAACACCATTCTTAATCATTCCTAGTCAAGTATTAACATTCAGGGACAATGTTAATACGATGAGACTAGAATGTAGGTCAACTCGATGACTTGGTCTCACAAGTCATGGATATAGAGATATCAAGTTGACACATGGATATGCATTGGAGAATGTATACTGAATGACCCACCATGAGAAAGTATCATAGATCGTTATATGAGGATCATATACTTTCTCATGTGACTATTAGTATGACTATCAGTCCTTGGACCTGAAGTCACCAAGGTTCCCTACATAAGCAGTTGCATACTTTGGCTTCGTCAAACGTCACTCATAAATGGGTGGACTATAAAGGCGACTACTGGGTATGTAACAAATTATGCGGAGGGATGTGAGTGATGTAGATGGGATCTATCCCTCCTATTTGATGGGAGTGACATCATGATTATTGATAGAGTGAGACCACTAAGTGCATGGCCATGCCCAAATGAGTTAATATGAGATATTGAGTTCATTTGATTAGAGTGAGTCTACTTAGAGTTCAAGACATAAATTGATTAGAGGATGACACGGTCTATGCCTCAATTGATCAATTTAGATGTCAAGGATAGAAGGACATTGTCACATATTGTGAGAGTCACAATTAGTAGTCACAAAGGTGATGTTGGATCTCAACATTCTTGTAACTTGGGTAGTAATGATGTGTTGCTAGATACCGCTCATTACTTATGTTTCTAAATGGGTTTAGGAGCATTGCCAACGTTACAAGAACCTATAGGGTTACACACAAAGGGCAATTAGATGGAGATTAGGTTCATATGATGGACCAAGAGGATTAGGTTCATATGATGAATCAAATTGGATCAAGAGTAATCCAAATTAGACTAATTGAGTTGGACTCAATTTGATTCATGTGTTAAATAAGTCTAATTTTGACTATGATTCATTGAGTCAATTTAATTCAATGAATAGAGATTCATTAAATTAAATTGACTTAAATCAAAGGTTAGGTTTGATCAACCATGGGAGATAAAAAGGTCAAGTTTGACTTGACTTGAGAGGGAAGATGAAGGGTCAAGTTTGACTTGACCAAATGCCACCTCATTATGACTTGGCATGGGGCCGGCCAATGATGATGTTCCACATCATCAAGGCTACATTATTGTGTGTGCCACCTCATGAGGAAGACCAAGAGCCATGACTCTTGGTGTTCCATGGAGGTATTAAACCTCCATTAAGTGCCCGACCACTTTAGGTGTGTTAATGAATTGCATGGTGTGCTCATTCACTTCTTCTTCTTCCTCGCTAG